>NC_061807.1:24557588-24870101 GCF_021462225.1 Girardinichthys multiradiatus
TTGTGGAGTCACAGAGGGTGATGGGGGCAGGTGGGGCTGGGTTCTGCCTGAAGTCCACAACCATCTCCACTGTCTTTAGAGCGTTGAGCTCAAGGTTGTTCTGGCTGTACCAGTCCAACAGATGGTCCACCTCCCATCTGTACGTGGACCCGTCACCATCAGAGATGAGTCCGATCAGGGTGGTGTCGTCCGCAAACTTCAGAAGTTTGACAGACTGGTGACTGGAGGTGCAGCTGTTGGTGTACAGGGAGAAGAGCAGAGGAGAGAGAACACAACCTTGGGGGGAACCGGTGCTGATGGTCAGGGAGTCAGAGACGTGCTTCCCCAGCCTCACGCGCTGCTTCCTGTCAGACAGGAAGTCAGTTATCCACCTACAGGTGGAGTCGGGCACACTCAGCTGGGAGAGCTTCACCTGTAGCAGAACTAGCACGATGGTGTTGAAGGCAGAGCTGAAATCCACAAACAGGATCCTGGCATAGGTTCCTGTGGAGTCCAGGTGCCGGAGGATGAAGGGAAGGGCTAGGTTGACTGCATCATCTACAGACCTGTTGGCTCTGTAGGCAAACTGCAGGGGGTCCAGGAGGGGGTCGGTGATGTCTTTTAGGTGTGAGAGCACAAGGCGCTCAAAGGACTTCATCACCACAGAGGTCAGGGCGACGGGTCTGAAGTCATTAAGCCCTGTGGTCCTTGGCTTCTTGGGAACAGGGACAATGGTGGAGGACTTGAAGCAGGCTGGCACATGACATGTCTCCAGTGAGGTGTTAAAAATGTCTGTGAAGACTGGAGACAGCTGATCAGCACAGTGCTTCAGGCTGGCTGGTGAGACAGAATCCGGACCAGCAGCTTTCCGGGGGTTCTGTCTCCTGAAGAGTTTGTTGACGTCCCTCTCCTGGATGGAAAGAGCCGTCCTCGGCGTGGGTAGGGGGCTGGTGGGGGGGAACTTCAGGTTGGGGGTTGGAGGTGCCAAGGCCCCTCTTGAGGTTGGGGAGGTGGGGGTGGTGGATTGTGGCTGCAGCTGTTGGGGGGCGTCGTGGGGGATGGTTGCAGGACTGTCTCTTTGTCTTTCAAAGCGGCAGTAGAACTCGTTCAGGTCGTTGGCGAGGCGTCGGTCGTTGATGGAGTGGGGGGCTTTCGGCTTGTAGTTGGTGATTTGCTTGAGCCCTTTCCAGACAGACGCAGAGTCGTTGGCTGAGAACTGGATTTGGAGCTTCTCAGAGTACAGTCGTTTGGCCTCTTTCACTGCCTTGCCAAACTTGTACTTTGCCTCTCTGTATATGTCTTTGTCCCCACTCCTGAAGGCCTCTTCCTTATCCAGTCTTAACCTTCTGAGTTTAGCTGTGAACCAGGGTTTGTCGTTGTTGTAACTCACCCTGGTGCATGATGGTACACAGCTGTCCTCACAGAAGCTGATGTAGGAAGTCACAGCCTCTGTGTACTCGTCCAGACTGTTGGTAGTAGTCCTGAACACATCCCAGTCTGTACAGCCTAAACATGCCTGGAGATTCTCCACAGCCTCACTGCTCCACTTCCTTGTCATCCTCACAACAGGTTTGCAGAGCTTTAGTTTCTGCCTGTATGCAGGAATCAAGTGGACCATGATGTGGTCGGATTTGCCCAGTGCAGCACGTGGGACGGCGTGATAAGCGTCTCTGATGGTGGTGTAACAGTGATCCAGAATGTTGTCCTCTCTGGTCGGACATTTTATAAACTGTCTATATTTGGGGAGTTCGTGGGTCAGATTACCTTTGTTAAAGTCACCAGCGACGATTACTAAGGAGTCCGGGTTGGTCCGCTCCACACTCAGTATCTGGTCGGCGAGCATGCGCTGTGCGACCTGCACGTTAGCTTGCGGCGGGATGTAAACACCGACCAGGATGAACGAAGCGAACTCACGGGGGGAATAGAAAGGCTTACAGTTTATGATGAAGGCTTCCAGGTCTGGAGAACAGTGCTGCTGAATCACTGTCACGTCGTTGCACCAACCACTGTTGAGGTAAAAACAGATTCCTCCACCTTTCGCTTTGCCGGAGAGTTCCGTGTCTCTGTCCGCTCTGTAGAGCTGGAATCCTGCCAGCTGCAGCGCAGAGTCCGGTATTAATCCACACAGCCACGTCTCCGTGAAGCACAAAACTGCCGATGAATAAAAGTCCCTGTTTTTCCCCAACAGCAGTTGTAGTTCCTCAATTTTGTTGGGAAGTGAGTGCACGTTAGAGAGAAATATTGCAGGTAACGGTGTTTGTAGTCCACGCTGGCGAAGTCGTACCAGCACCCCAGCCCGTTTCCCTCTCTTCCGGCGTTTCACCGCGTGAACAAAGGTGAGCGCACCTTTGACCAGAATGTCCAAACATTCCAGAGCAGTAGGCAGAAAAGTTGGAAATAACTCCTCTGGTGTAGTAGCCCTGATGTTCATGAGTTCTTCTCTGGTGAGAGAGCTCCGGGTACCATCACAGAAGAGCGTTTTAAAGCAAAAAACAAAACAAAACAATGCGCACCAACACGCCGAGGCGACCATCTGCGGCGCCATCTTGGAAAGTCGCACACCACAACGGACCGGCACAGGGCCCCCATTACTGTGGCAGCCGCACCGATCTGTCTGTCGATCTCCCGCTCCATTCTTCCCTCACTCGTGAACAAGACCCCGAGATACTTAAACTCCTCCACTTGAGGCAAGAACTCCCCTCCAACCTGAAGAGGACAAGCCACCCTTTTCCGGTCGAGTACCATGACCTCGGACTTGGAGGAGCTGATCCTCATCCCAGCCGCTTCACACTCGGCTGCGAACTGCCACAGCGCATGCTGTAGGTCTTGGCTAGAGGGGGCCAGCAGGACCACGTCATCCGCAAAAAGAAGAGACATAATCCACTGGTCCCCAAACCAGACCCCCTCCGGCCCTTGGCTGCGTCTAGAAATCCTGTCCATAAAAGTTATGAACAGGACTGGTGACAAAGGGCAGCCCTGCCGGAGTCCAACATGCACTGGGAACAGGTCCGACTTAGTGCTGGCAATGCGGACCAAACTCCTGCTCCGCTCGTACAGGGACCGGATGGCCCCTAATAAAGGGCCCCCGATTCCATACTCCTGGAGCACCCCACACAGGGCATCACGAGGGACACAGTCGAATGCCTTCTCCAGGTCCACAAAACACATGTGAACCAGTTGGGCAAACTCCCATGAACCCTCGAGCACCCTGTAGAGGGTATAGAGCTGGTCCAGTGTTCCACGGCCGGGACGAAAACCACACTGCTCCTCCTGAAGCCGAGGTTCGACTATCGGTCGGACTCTCCTCTCCAATACCCTGGCGTAGGCCTTACCAGGGAGGCTGAGGAGTGTGATCCCCCTGTAGTTGGAACACACCCTCCGGTCCCCCTTCTTATAAAGGGGGACCACCACCCCAGTCTGCCAGTCCAGAGGCACTGTCCCCAACCGCCATGCAATGTTGAAGAGGCGTGTCAACCATGACAGCCCTACAACATCCAGAGACTTGAGGTACTCAAGGAGTGTTGTTTAAGTGTTCCCTTTATTTTTTTGAGTAGTGTATATACTTTTATTGATCTTGTTCTGCAGCTCTTATGTGCGTCATGTGTCATAAAGTGCTATAAAAATAAAGTCAGTATTGATAGTTGACATTTTTAGTTGCACCTCTATGCTTATTTTCTGTTGCTTATTTTCATGTCCAGCCAATAGGAATGAGGTACCCTCTGAGAAAAGGGTAAACAGGCAGGGAGGTTGATTGTAATAAATCTGAGTAAATATTAGGTTAAAAGAATCAAATATATCATTGGTCATGGGGAAACGAGTTTTCGTTCTCATATGGACAGATGACTTAAATTGTTTCTGTCACTGGAGGTTTAAAGAGCTTGCTGCTGACAGAGTAAAGCAGTATATGGGATCTGTTATGGCAATTGGTTTCTCTTCCGAATCGGGGAAGAAAAAGAGATTCCCTCTGTGAAAGCCGTCCCAGCTGGCCCCAGTGCAAAAAACCAGTAGCTCTGTTTGTTTAACCTGTCTCTGCTCTTCAATCGAGTTTTAGCTTTTTTCTTCTTAGAAACAATGAACCAAAATAATATGCATGCTATCTCCCTCCACCTCCCCAACACCCACACAACTCTCTCCTCTCCTGGTGGGTGGGGGCAGCTGCAGAGAGCCACTGTTTGTCACTCAGCAGCATGACTTCTGGACCCACTAAGCTCCCTGCAGGGGTGAAGTCGACTCTTGAAGAGTGAGGCAGCGATGAAGAATGAGAGCCTTCCACAATGAAAGCAGAGCAGGACAAAAAATGGGTCTTTGAGTTAAGCCAATGCCCCAATATTTTCAAAAGCCTGGCTAACTTGTGCCACTGCATACATCAGACAAAAGTTGACAGTGGTTGCACCCTAATTCTGAGTGATATTTTTCCCTTCTTACCTTTTCTATTTCGTTATCTTTTCTACCTTGACGAAATAAAAGACAGCTCCTTGGAAAATGCCACTAAATGGGAGCTTTGAAAGCTTTTTATTTGACAAACTGTCAACATGCTTGATCTAAAAGCATGGTGTAGAGAAAATAGATGTATGTGTCTTTGTTTCTAGAAAATAGTGGCGATAAAGAAATCTTTTTGTATCCATGGCAGCAGGAAACAGCAAGGCTCATCTCTGCATTATTACTTATAACCCTTAGAGCTACCGATTATGTTTTATCCTTGTTTATTTCTTTGGGAACAAAGTGAACTTTGTGCCACAGCTTGAACGCCAAGTTATGACAGCATTCAGTGTTTTTTATGTATTGCACAGAGACTGGAGAATTCAAAACTATCTGAATATTGTCATCACTGACATTCTATCCTACAAAACTATTGTACTGAGCAAAAATACAATAGTTTTATTGTGTTAGGCTATTAAAACTAACTTAGAAAGAAAATTATGTAACTTTTTCCTGCTGCCAAAGCATCATAACATACAGGTCCTTCTCAAAAAATTAGCATATTGTGATAAAGTTCATTATTTTCCATAATGTAATGATGAAAATTTAACAGTCATATATTTTAGATTAATTGCACACTAACTGAAATATTTCAGGTCTTTTATTGTCTTAATACGGATGATTTTAGCATACAGCTCATGAAAACCCAAAATTCCTATCTCACAAAATTAGCATATCATTAAAAGGGTCTCTAAACGAGCTATGGACCTAATCATCTAAATCAACGAGTTAACTCTAAACACCTGCAAAAGATTCCTGAGGCCTTTAAAACTCTCAGCCTGGTTCATCACTCAAAACCCCAATCATGGGTAAGACTGCCGACCTGACTGCTGTCCAGAAGGCCACTATTGACACCCTCAAGCAAGAGGGTAAGACACAGAAAGAAATTTCTGAACGAATAGGCTGTTCCCAGAGTGCTGTATCAAGGCACCTCAGTGGGAAGTCTGTGGGAAGGAAAAAGTGTGGCAGAAAACGCTGCACAACGAGAAGAGGTGACCGGACCCTGAGGAAGATTGTGGAGAAGGGCCGATTCCAGACCTTGGGGGACCTGCGGAAGCAGTGGACTGAGTCTGGAGTAGAAACATCCAGAGCCACCGTGCACAGGCGTGTGCAGGAAATGGGCTACAGGTGCCGCATTCCCCAGACCTGGGCTACAGAGAAGCAGCACTGGACTGTTGCTCAGTGGTCCAAAGTACTTTTTTCGGATGAAAGCAAATTCTGCATGTCATTCGGAAATCAAGGTGCCAGAGTCTGGAGGAAGACTGGGGAGAAGGAAATGCCAAAATGCCAGAAGTCCAATGTCAAGTACCCACAGTCAGTGATGGTCTGGGGTGCCGTGTCAGCTGCTGGTGTTGGTCCACTGTGTTTTATCAAGGGCAGGGTCAATGCAGCTAGCTATCAAGAGATTTTGGAGCACTTCATGCTTCCATCTGCTGAAAAGCTTTATGGAGATGAAGATTTCATTTTTCAGCACGACCTGGCACCTGCTCACAGTGCCAAAACCACTGGTAAATGGTTTACTGACCATGGTATAACTGTGCTCAATTGGCCTGCCAACTCTCTTGACCTGAACCACATAGAGAATCTGTGGGATATTGTGAAGAGAACGTTGAGAGACTCAAGACCCAACACTCTGGATGAGCTAAAGGCCACTATCGAAGCATCCTGGCCCTCCATAAGACCTCAGCAGTGCCACAGGCTGATTGCCTCCATGCCACGCCGCATTGAAGCAGTCATTTCTGCAAAAGGATTCCCGACCAAGTATTGAGTGCATAACTGTACATGATTATTTGAAGGTTGACGTTTTTTGTATTAAAAACACTTTTCTTTTATTGGTCGGATGAAATATGCTAATTTTGTGAGATAGGAATTTTGGGTTTTCATGAGCTGTATGCCAAAATCATCTGTATTAAAACAATAAAAGACCTGAAATATTTCAGTTAGTGTGCAATGAATCTAAAATATATGAATGTTAAATTTTCATCATTACATTATGGAAAATAATGAACTTTATCACAATATGCTAATTTTTTGAGAAGGACCTGTAATTCTGTAGTTTATATCACAGCTGTGAATGAAATGCCTTTACCAGTTTGTACCAACATGTTATACTGGCATGCCTTATTCCTTCCTAATGTCATTTTTGTATACATTATTTATTCCATTGCAGTTGATTTGTGGGTGAACAAAAGCAAAAGTAGCCATTGATCAGGTGGTTAAGGGCATATGGATATTTAATATCAATGTTTAGCAAACTGGAAAATTCAAGTAATATACAGTCATATTCAAAAAAATAGAACATGTATTCTATTGTATTCGTTTATCTGATTAAAAGTACCTTTTGAAAATGAGCAGAAAATCATTGTAGCAAAAAAAAGGAGTTTTGAGAGCATCAGTCTGTGTGCAATTAATCTATATAATGTGTTCCATTAAGTGAAGTGAGTTAATTAAATAAATAAACTTTTAAATAATATTCTAATCAATTGAATATGATTGTAAATAACCAGTGAAAAAGGATGAAAATAATATTTAAAATATTATGTGAAATTTGAAATTTCTGGTTAGGAATAAGGTAGGACACCTCTACATTTATTCCAGTTAAAATGACTAAAATCACTCACCGGTGTATCAGATCAGCTGTCTCCTGTCTATTTTACAGCTTGCAGCAAAATGATATATAGGAGTTTTACTTTACGCACAACTGGAGAAAGTTCTACCCTGAGTTTGGTATATTGGTAAAATAAACTCTGCTAAAAAAGCCTTTGCAATATTTTGGCTTAAAACACCTAACCGTGATATTTACTTCTGTCAGCTCTTTAGAACAGCTACTCCTACTAATAGAGGTATTTAACTACCATAAAGTGTACAGTATTATTATGGACCATTACAATGACACAGAGTGCTTTCACTTTTGAATTTACAACTACTGGGCTGGATAGTCAAGCCAGAATAGTAAATGGCTCTGTCTGATCCCACTGTCTCAGCAGGAAGATCCAAGTGGACACACAAACAAATTAAAACATTTTTGCAGAAGACAACTGTGTGTAAAAGAATGATTGCAGACTTCTTTTCGAAGGAACTGATGGGAGCGGGTGTACTTTAAAGTGACTTTTCAAGAGTGCAAATTATTACAACTTTAAAATGTCCCATTACTTAGCCTGGAGCCGTTTATTGTGGTTAAAATCTTTGAAAAATAAATTAATTCCACTCAACCTCATATTAAGAGGCTAACCCCTAATAACAGTGATGAACTCGGACCCCACATAAACCTTTCTAATTAAATGCTTTAAAGCTTTGTATAATAACTGATGGAAAAGATGAGTTCAACGTTTTTTGGCTCTTTGTTGCTTAGACTTTATTAGGTTGATTAGTTTTGCTCTAGAAATTAAATTACTTCAGTGAATGTCAGGCACAGTTGCTTGTATTTTAGTGGGAACTGCTTTTAACATTTTTATTAGTTCTAAATAATGAGTACCTATACAAGGCTAATGAAGCCCTGAAAGTCATGAGAACTGCTAGTTGGCACTGAGATTCTAAACATTTCAGATAAGGACTGCAGCCTTAGTCAGAAATTTACACACAGCAATACAGCTGGAAATATGACATTAATTTGGGACTTTTAAGCAGGCATTTGAACCATTCCTTTTTTAGGCTTACCTTTGAAAACAACACAAAACTTAATAAATGTTTAGATCAGTAACTGTAACTCTCCACAGCTGACAGCATGCATGCACCCCCAAACCATGACGCTCACACCGCCTTGCTTGACTGCAGGCAAGACTCACTTGTCTTTGTACTCTTTACCTGGTTGCAGCCACACACGCTTGACATCATAACATAATTCTATAGTTTAGCTTACAGCTCTAGGTGAAATCCCTTTACCAATTTGTACAAACATGTTATACCTGCATGCTTTATTCATTCAACTGTTTGCCGACTTTCATGTGCAGCATCTTTAGAAAAGGCTTCTTTCTAGGATGACAGCCATGCAGACCAATTTTATGCAGTGTGTGGCATATGGTTCGAGCACTGACAGGCTTCAAACATAAAGATATACAATTCAATTTTTTTGTGAAGAATAAACAACAAGTGGGACACAATCATGAAGTGGAATGAAATTTCTTGGATGTGTCAAACAAATAAAAAACTGAAAAGTGGGCGTGCGATATTATTCAGCCCCTTTACTTTCAGTGCAGCAAACTCACTCCAGACGTTCAGTGAGGATCTCTGAATGATCCAATGTTGTCCCAAATGACTGATGATGATAAATAGAATCCACCTGTGTGTAATCAAGTCTCCGTATAAATGCACCTGCTCTGTGATAGTCTCAGGGTTCTGTTCAAAGCACAGAGAGCATCATGAAGATCAAGGAACACACCAGGCAGGCCCGAGATACTGTTGTGGAGAAGTTTAAAGCCGGATTTGGATACAAAAAGATTTTCCAAGCTTTAAACAACCCAAGGAGCATTGTGCAAGCAATCATATTGAAATGGAAGGAGTATCAGACTACTGCCAATCTACCAAGACCCGGACGTCCCTCTAAACCTTCATCTCAAACAAGGAGAAGACTGATCAGAGATGCAGCCAAGAGGCCCATGATCACTCTGGATGAACTGCAGAGATCTACAGCTGAGGTGGGAGAGTCTGTCCATAGGACAACAATCAGTCGTACACTGCACAAATCTGGCCTTTATGGAACAGTGGCAAGAAGAAAGCCATTTCTCAGAGATATCCATAAAACGTCTCGTTTAAAGTTTGCCATAAGCCACCTGGGAGACACACCAAACATGTGGAAGAAGGTGCTCTGGTCAGATGAAACCAAAAGCGAAGCAACAGAGCTCATCACCCTGATCACACCATCCCCACTGTCAAACATGGTGGTGGCAGCATCATGGTTTGGGCCTGCTTTTCGTCAGGAGAGACAGGGAAGATGGTCACAATTGATGGGAAGATGGATGGGGCCAAATACAGGACCATTCTGGAAGAAAACCTGTTGGAGTCTGCAAGAGACCTGAGACTGGGATGGAGATTTATCTTCCAACAAGACAATGATCCAAAACATAAAGCCAAATATACAATGGAATGGTTCACAAATAAACGTATCCAGGTGTTGGAATGGCCAAGTCAAAGTCCAGACCTGAATCCAATCGATAATCTGTGGAAAGAGCTGAAGATTGCTGTTCACGAACGCTCTCCATCCAACCTCACTGAGCTCGAGCTGTTTTGCAAGGAAGAATGGGCAAGAATTTCAGTCTCTCGATGTGCAAAACTGATAGAGACATACCCCAAATGACTTGCAGCTGTAATTGCTGCAAAGGTTGGCGCTACAAAGTACTAACGCAAGGGGGCGAATCATGTTGCATGCCCCACTTTTTTTTATTTGTTAAAAAAATTTGACACATCCAATAAATTTCATTCCACTTCACGATTGTGTCCCACTTGTTGATTGTTCACAAAAAATTTGAATTTTATATAAGCCTGAAATGTGGCAAGACGTTGACCAGTTCAAAGGGGCCGAGTATTTTCGCAAGGCACTGTATATATATATATATATATATATATATATATATATATATATATATATATATATAATGTTGATAACGGTTTAGACATTAATGGTTCTCTATTTAGATATTTTAATGAAAAAGCAAATTCACACTGTTATACAAGCTGTAATCTACATTGTATCAAAATGTTATATCTTCAGTGTTGTCCCATCAAAAGAAATAATAAAATATTTACATAAATGTGAGGGGTGTACTCACGTTAGTGAGATACTGTAGAGATTAGTTAAAAAACAATGTGTTGATTGTGGATCATTTTGGTGCTGGTGTTTTGTTGTCATAGCTTCTTCATAGTTTGTTCTGTACCTTTTATTCTGTTTAATGTGTTTCCTTCAGTGCCTCTGTTCCTTCCTGTGTTAACGGCTTTTTACTCAGTCAGTTAGTCTCACCTAGTTCCAATCCCAACAATCATTTCCCCTTCACAATTTACTCTCAGCATAGTTCCTCCTGTTATACACTTTGTGCTTGTTGCTCTGTCTGGTTTACCAATGGTGCAGTATTTATGTTTTTTCTTATTTTATTTGCAGCTCCTGGATTAGTTTTTTTCTTTTGCCCTTCTTTCTTGCTAAACACATTTATTTGCTGCACACACTGTCTCTGCTGCTATTTGGGTCATCAATTAACCAACAGAGCGACACATATTGCATGTAATTATTCTATTATGACTAACTTTTGGTTCACTACAGATGCTCAGTGTTATTCTGCTTTATCCATTCCCAGACCAGTTTTGAATAGTCCTTGGGATTATTGATCTGCTGTAACATTCAACATCTAGTTGTTGATTTTAGGTGAAGGAGGAGAATTTGGACGTATTTCTCCTTCATTATTAAACAGACAGTTGGTACAAAGCTTTAGGTTTGAAACCATCACCTTCACTCTAACATTCTTCCTGTCAATTTGGCCCAAATGCTAAATTTTGTTTTGCTCACCATTAAACTTTGGTCCAGAAACTTTTTACCTTGTCATTGTGGCAGATTTGAGTGGAGCTTGAAGGTGTTGGTTGTGGAACAGGGACTTCTTTCTTGATCAACTCTTCCTCAGTCTGGTAATATTAAGCTCTCTTCAATGTGAACAGTAACACTGGTGTTCCCTCATGTCTAATGCCAGGCTTGATTGAACTTTGGTGGTTTTTGGATTGTTCTTTGACATCCTAACCAATTACCTTTCATCTCATGGAGACAGTCTGGGCAGTGGATTGAATCTTAAACACAACTGAAAACTCCCAGGGCTAAAGCCTATCATAAACCGGAAACTGCTGGAAGACTTGGATGGGTATCCAAGTTTTACATTGCCATGGAGTGAGTGTGTGTCGTTCAAGAAAGAAACCTCTTCTCCAAAACTGGCACCTACAAATACTAAAATTGGCAGGATTGGCTACTTTGTGGAAAAAAAAAAAACCTTCTGGGTTAATGATAAAAAAATGAAGCTCTTTTGGCCACAATTGCACGTCTAAATGTATGTTTGGAAGAATCAAGGTGATGCTTTTAAGCTGTGTATCTTTTTTATTTCCTTCAAGACACCTTTATTCACCCACTAAGCTGCAGGTATTTCCCAAATATATAACAGTGAGGTACTAAGGTAGTGTTACGTGATGCCAGTTTCAGTGCACTAGCAACTACAAAATACTGACATGCCCTAACAAATGATAGAGAGGCTAATATCTGGGTCACATTCATTATTCAATCAGACAGTAACTATGAGGGCAGTCAAGGTTAATTTTGTATTTCATGATGTAAGAGTTTATGTACGCACATGCCGAAAGCCATCGTTCCAGATAAATCTATCTAAAAGCAATGGCATAAGAGTGGTAGAGACAGTGTCTTAGAACACAGTGTGACTTTAGGTGCATGAGCTGAATGCCAACTCCCACCACACAAGCTGTAGTCTTTCTCCGAGCCCTTTTAAACGTGACAAATTTGCCAGCATCTCTGATTCATGCGCCCTCTCTGCAACTGTTCCCCATCTCCATGCAGCTCATAAATCCCTGGTCCCATACCTTAGGTGGATTTGTCACATGACTCCGTGCAGCGGGCCACCACCCTTTAGCGCAACAGTCTGCCCTCCCCGACCATATTTCATGAGTCAAAGACCGGGTCTGGAGGCACACAGGGAGATTTATGCATTTTAATTGGATTGGCTCTCTGGCCCCCATGCTGGGAGTGCTTCTTTGAGGTATAAAGGATTGACTCTTGGTTCAGGTGTTCAGCTTTTTTACATTTCTTCAAACTTTTTTAGAAGGTTACGGCTTTAGATATAGGTTATTTAGATAATTAAGGGCTTATGATACTATATCAAGTATTAATGAACTGGCCAGAATGATCAATGCAAAATACATGAGGCTTATTGCGAAGTTTTTTCTTCCTTGTTATATATCACAAGTAATTGGGAAACTTATTTTATGTCGCATTCCAGGAGATAGGGGCAAAGTCAATCTCATTAGACCTTCTATGTTGGATGAAAAACATGAGTTTCTTAAGTAAGAGAAAAAGGACATCCATACCCCTTAACCCTTTATTTTCCATTTTGCCATGGTACATCAACACTCTTTATTCATTTTATTGGGTTTTTACTTGATAAAACAACACAAAATAGTGCATAGTATGAAAGTAAATGGAATGCATTACTTTTTCTTTTTTTTTTTTTTTTACAGATAAAAATCTGAACGTGTGGCGTGTGTTTGTTTGATAATTAAGCCGTTTATTTAACAAAATTATCTCCCAATAATAATAATAAATACCCATAAAACACATAAAACAAGGGTGAAACAAAATAAAGTATTTATTTAATCCTACCCCAAGTATATTTTTTATATTTTCTCATAATAATTTGTTTTTTGTTTTGAATAGTATTAGTGTTGGTGTGGTTCCTGTACAAACCATCATGACTAATCCTTATTGCTTTCTTTTGCTGAATGAATTATAGTTGCATTACACTTTTATAATTATTGTCCCAAACCATTGCACAATTATTGAAATATGAAAAAAACTATTTAACAGCATAGAATGTGAAGGGGTTTGTAATCCAGAACCTGTTTGCTTTATTCAGTATTGCAATCCCCCTTGACACTTTGCCTTGTATATAACTAATGTTAGATTTCCAGCATATTTGTTCATCACTAATAACTCCCAAAAAAATTATTTCATGCACCCTTTCAACTTGAACTTATAATTATGGTTTAATTCTACCATACTCAAAAAAAATTAACATTTTATGTCTGGACATTGACTGGGTCATTCTAGCACAAGAATACGTTTTTACCTGAACAAATCCATTGTACTTCTAGTTGTATGTTTAAGGTCGTTGTCCTATTAGATGGTGAAACTCTGCCCAAGTCTTAAGTCTTGTGCAGTGTCCAATAGTTTTTCTTTTCTTTTTTTTCGGGAGTCCCCTATATATAGCTCAATCAATTTTCTCATTTGCTCTGACCAACTTAACTTTCCCTGCTGAAAAAAGTAGTCCATACAGTATATTGCTGCACCCACCATGTTTAATTGTAGGGAGGGTGCTTATAGGGAGTAGTGGTAGATTCCATTACACATAGCATTTTGCACAGAGGCCAAAACTGTTTAACTTTGGTCTCATCTAATCAAAACACATTTTTTCATGTTTGACAAAATGCAAATTGGACTTACTTAGGCGTTAACATTTGTTTTCTTTTTGCTACTCTACTATAAAGGCCTGATTTTTAAAGTGCACAACTTATAGTTGTTTCAGCAACAGATTCTTCCACCTGCCCCATTAATCTTTGCAGATCTTCTTGTTACCATGGGCCTCAAGGCTTTTTTCCCCAAGTTTTAGGTTATTGTTTTATAACCTAACCCTGCCTTATTCTTTTCCCCTTTCTCCCTGACTTGCCTGGTGTGTTCGTTGGTCTTCATGAGGCTGTTCACTGATGTTCTCTAACAAACCTTTGAGGCCTTCAAACAATAGCTGCGCTTACACTGAGATTTAATTACACAATGATTGCCTTAGATAACTCATGATGCAACATGTAGCACTTGATTTTATATAGGGTTTATTTCAGAGTTGAGGGTGTAACATACAAATAGAATTATTACTTTTCAGATCTTGACTTGTAAAACAGTTTGAAAATCTGTATAATGGTTCCCTCTTCACACTATGCAAGGCTCTGCAAACAGAATCAATGTAAGATTGGACAACCCCACAGTGAGTGAATCAGTAGAGTGAATTACATCTGCCCACTTTAGAGACCCTTTTCAGACATTCCCATCGCGGAGGTTTGTCAGTTTAAAAATAGGTGAAGAAGCTGTACAGATCCCATCATTTACCATCCTGCCTGGGCAAAACCTCTTATAAAAGGAACCTTTTCAGTTGAGACATTGTGTCTGGTGGTGCAGAGGCATTATCCACCTCTTAGAACAAAGAAATCATTCCACTGTAAATCCATCACCCAGGTGTAGATACACTCCCTGTCATACTCCTCCTGTTTCTTATTTTCTCTCCTTCCCCTTCGCCGTCTTTCTCTGACCCCTCTTCAGTCGGTGGTGAGATGGAGATGGATAGACCCTGCAGCCACAGAATAGCCCAGAAGGACTCAAAGTCCCCCTCACAATGTACCACGGCTAGTACCACCCACTGCATCAATGTCTGTATCAAGCCGCGTACTGAGAGCGTACCAATGTGTCACATGCATGACACGCCGCAAAGGAGCCACCTCCTGCATAACCTCATCTCCTCTAAAGTATGGTGTGCAGACATCCATGCACATTCACTCCCAGATGTCTGTTCTGTACATCTTGCCACCCCTCCGACGTATACACAACGGCTCATCAGGCAGGAAAATCAGAAGACCGCTCTCCCCAGACTCAAGGAGCACTGCGGTTGTTATTATACTAGAGCCTGTTAATGATCAGCATCTGTTCCCTTCTCCGCAAGCGTTATCTCAGCTCCCTCTAAACAAGGCTTTTGTGCAAAACTCCCACTAACTTTTTTCTTCTGGTAGAAATAATGCTGAGGGCGGTTGAAATGTGATTTTAAAAAATGCTTATTTGTGGAGAAATATTAGCATTTCTTGTAGGCCTATTCCTCAATGTATGCAAACATTTGCCAGGGTTTTTTCTCAACATTGGAGCTCCGACTCATGTATTATTTGCTTATTCCAAAAGCTGCATACGTAGCCTTAAATTTCAAAGAGTCATGTGTTAAGTCAGCCCTATTATATTAGTAAAATTAGCCTACATAATTGGGGGGGGTATTTTAACTCTCCCTTATGTTCTGTTTTACACTGCTTGTCACCATAAATGTATGCTCTGCCTGGTTGTACATGTATTATGTCCCTGATTTAAAATAATGTTGGTTTGAACTTAATTTGCACATACACTTAAAAGATGGTTGGCTGGTTCATGTAATATTAATAATCAACTTTCAAGTTCTACACATTTCCTCAAACTATAAAAAATAGGACTGTCTGAGAAATAAGACAATCCCTGCATGAAATGGAAGTCATGATATTTGACTAACTTGGTAGATGAAACCACACCAACCTTGTTAGTTCATCTCCAGAATGCCTTTTATTATGAAAACTCATTAAATAAAGCAGTATATTGAGTATTTTTACATAAATTTCAGATTTGGCCTTTTTCTTTACTTTTAGTTTGGTAATAATAAATATGATAGATGCACAGGTGCTGTCAGAAGATTCCATACACTTTTACATACAACCGTTCTATTTCAAATCTGGAATGGTAACAACACACATCATAAATGTATTGTAAAAATAAGTGTTTTAATTTATTTTAGATTTTTTTCTAAGCCACCATGATCACAAATTGTGCCTAAATGGTCATAACTTTATCATTTGTGGTCATTTGAGACTAAGATTGTGCTCTTTGGCTGCGATGACAAGAGGTATGGTATCAAACCTAAGATCACTATATCCAACTGTTAGTTGAAACATGGATACATTTAGATATTTGAACTGGACAATGACACCAAACACATGAAAATTTGTTTTAGAATGTATAATGCAGGCTAGCATTGCACTTCTGGATTGGACTAGGCTTCAAAGTAAAATAACTTTGCCAATTCCGCCAAGAAGAGCCAGAACTTAAAAATCATTGCAGCCATTTGTACTATCGTCATCCCACCCTGAAAACTAGAATGGTCCAAATAAATCATTAAAAAAACAAGTTTAATAAGAAATTCAGGCCCATGATGAGATTCTTAACTTCTGATCACAACTGTAGGTTTTGAAGCTTTTAATTGCTCATATATCACTTTTAATTAAATTTCTTAGCAAATGTTTTTTAGGTGAGTAAGAAGTTGTTCTGGACTCAGCACTGATTCTGTTGAAGGTTTTGGCATTTACTTCTTATTGTTTTTGTTTTTTGTTTTTTACTTAACTTTAGAGGTTGGACATGAAAACTCATGTTCACATTTTTAATGAACTTTTTAATGTCTAGGGCCAAGTCAGTAAAGTTATTTTGCCTATTCTTTATTATTCTCTAAATATTTTCCTTTCCTGGTTCAAAGTCCATCTGTCTTCCATTAATGGATATAAACACTTTGAAGGGTGAATTCTTGTTTTTCCCTGAAAGGTACATATTTATGGTCAACAAAAAATCTTTTTAGTGGCCAAAACTGTCTGTGGCTCCAAATGACATTTTGAAAAGAGAAAATTACCCAAAACCAAACAGTGAATGATATTGCCCATGTTACAGTCTGATTGGATTCGTGTTGTGCTGGTCTAAGACACCTGTGGCCCAATGGGCAGCTCACTTTGTTTCACTTTGTTACATGACCAAAATGAAACAACAGGGGGCCATTTTAAATTGATTCAGAGTGACTAATTCATGATTCATATCTGCCACCTGTGGCTCGGTGTACTGCTTTATTGCTCGGCTGAATGGCTCCCCTTTACTGCTAGAAACCAATCCTGAAAATAAAAGCTTCAGCGTTGTTTCCAT
Organism: Girardinichthys multiradiatus; assembly: GCF_021462225.1. Taxonomy (NCBI): domain Eukaryota; kingdom Metazoa; phylum Chordata; class Actinopteri; order Cyprinodontiformes; family Goodeidae; genus Girardinichthys; species Girardinichthys multiradiatus. The sequence goes on from NC_061807.1 coordinate 24,574,537, forward strand.
TTCAGGGTTATTTCTTTACTCCTACAGTTGCTTGTTTGTGTCTGTTCCATAAATATAAGATATATCCTGAAACTGTTGTTTCTTTTTTTTTTAACTTAATCCCCAGAAATCTTATTTGGAGTAAGAGTAGTAGAACAGTATTTTCCATTTCTTCTTGACGGTGCTGAACGATTTCTGTTCTCATTTATTTTGCAGAACACAGACCCTGTTCACGACATGCTTCTGGACGTCATTACCTGGGTGGGCATCCTGCTTTCTCTGGTGTGCCTGCTTATCAGCCTCTTCACCTTCTGCTTCTTCCGAGGCCTCCAGAGCGATCGCAATACCATCCATAAGAACCTGTGCATCAGCCTGTTCATAGCCGAGTCCCTGTTCCTGGTGGGGATCAACCGGGGGGACCAGCCGGTAAGAATAACAGGGAGAACTGTTGTCCATGTGAGGGTATGGATGTTTTGCATATTCAATTACATATTAATTTGAAAAGATGATCATACCACCAATCATTGTGGTCTTACAGTTCTATTCTCAGCATTAATATAAAGCCGATTCAAAAATGTAATCTCGACAAATTTTACAAGATAAAAAGGACCTATATCTGGGAAGTTCTTTCAAGACTCTTTGGAAAACCATTTCAGGTGACTGCCTTATGAAGCTCAGGGAGAGAATGCCAAGAGAGCAAAGCAGTAATCAGAGCAAAGGGTGGCTATTTTGTAAAAATCTAAAATATTAAAATGTTTAGAGTTATTTCACACTTTTTGTTTACTACGTAATTCCATGTGTGTTCATCTGCAGGTTGTCTCTGGTGAGAATCTACAATTTAAATAATCATGAACTTAAAGAGACCCATTAAGAGAATATTATATATACATATATATATATATATATATATATATGTATATATATATATATATATATATATGTATATATATATATATATGTATATATATATATGTATATAGGTATAAATATCTCTATAGAGATATACCTATATCTATATATGTATATTTATAGACATACATGCAATGCTGAGGAATAAGCCCAAGCTGTTCTGAAAGCTTCTTGAAATAAAAATTTCTTCAGTGCTTTTCAAGATCATCCACAGAGTACAAATTCTAGGAAGATTTAAATGTAATTTATATATACAGTCCAATTGGATTGTGATATTTAATTGAAACTGAATTGATCATAAAAGTCTAGAAAAATTTGTTTAAAAGCTGGAAAAAACATTTTATTTATTATCTTTCTAAGATCTCAGGTCTTTTTAGCTCAAGTTGAATTAATTCCTGCAGTAAGATTTGCAGAAAAATTTAATAAAATGTAATTTCCAAAGGTAAAATATGACCTGTATGTACACAAGCCCTTGCAGCTGACTCTTGTTGAAACATCTATTCAGTTGTGTTCGCTGTGTTAGTCAGGCAGTGTATGTCTGTCAAAATGAATCTCCTCCTTTAAGTGTGGCCGCCATTTTGAATCTTCCAACCTGAAATGTTTTGGGAAAAGCTATAACTTTTGATGTCGTGCTGTGCTGAGAGTGGGGCTCCCTGCTGAGTGTCAGTGACCCAGGACTATTTTGCTTCTGTTCAACTCACTGAAAAGAAATACTGAGAGAAAAGAACTGAGAGGCATTTACTAACCAGGATCTGCCTCCTGTAGATGTGCAGAACTACGCACATGGTTCAAAGTTCACTTAAAGTCTCTCATAATAACTTCCAACTCACTCACTGATAGATCCTAGTTATATGGAACACATTCACAGCAACATTCATCTTAAATTAATTTTTCAGCTACTTCGGGCTAATCTGGATTAGATCCACACTACCTTAAACCTTCTTCTTGTGTAAGAACTGGAGTTTGGATGATATTTATTTTATGGTAGAGCTCAACTGTGGTAACAGGTGTAAACACCCTGTCACTGCACTCATTATGAAGTTAGTTCATGCTAAGTGATCAGCAAAAGGCTTCAAAGAGACAGTTTTTAAAATGAGGTTCTCTTAAAAGCTCAGAAATAGTTAATATCTTACCTGCAATAGATACCTCTCTTGAGTTCTTCATTTAGTACATATCCAAATTAGTTTGTTAAAAAGGCAGCCAAGACCAAATTGGACTTCTGCTGTTTTAAAGCAACCCAATGTCAAATTGTCGTAGCATTTTTTTTCGAAAGCTACTGAAAAAAAATGTAAAGGTACAAGCTACACTTTTGAGTGAAATCAAGCTTATTTAACATATAATTTATCACCTGTAGAACATTTAAAGTAACATTTTCTGTTTTGTTATCTATTTTGTTGTAATTCACTTATTATTCAGGATAAAATCTGCCCTCCAAAAAACAAGCTTCCACACAATAGGCAACGTCCATTTGTAGATTTGCAGTTTTTTTAAATTCTTTCTTACATTTTTATTAAATTCATCCTTCAGAGATGTGTACTTTCAATTGAGCCTATTTGTAAGAACACTGAAAAGGGTGTTTCAGAAAAATGGCTCTGATGTTTTTAAAATTACAGTTGTTTTAAGATGGTAGAAGTCCATGTTAGTCTTGGAAACTGTTGGACTGGCCGTTGTCTTTGACCTCTGGGACCAGCTAATCTGGATTTGTCCTTATTGAAGAAGCCAAGAGAATTATTTACTGCAGATTAGATAATAACTGCTTTTAAGAGAACCTCTTATTAAGAATTCTGAACTACTCTTTTAATCCACATGAAGCTCCTCCAGCATCCTGCCCTGTCTGGATGTTAGGAAGGCAGACAATGCATTTAGCTTTGCATTTCTGGAATACACGTAGCTAACAGTCTTTGTCATAATTTGCAAGGCTAACCTTTATTGTGTATTACCTTCTGTCAATCATTTTGCAGTTTATAATTGATTGTAAATGTAAATATAACAGAAAGGAAATGATGCACCTCTAATTTATCATCTATATTTTCCTGTCGGTGCATAACTGTCAGAAGTTAAAAACTACAGACCATAGTTTAGCCACAAAGCTAACTTCCTGTTAAGTTAAAGACAATGCTCTGGTGCCTGCAGCTTTTCCTCCCATAACGTTTTATGAGTTTAACTCAGCGGTAGAATCGCTTTCCTGGACTGCAATTAATGTCCACTCAACCTCTTAGTTATTAAACTGAATCCATTCCAGTAACAGAATACCCTAGTTATGTCCAACTGTGCCGATAATTGGATCAATCCATGTAAGTGCGGGAGCAGACATGAGGAGGGGGCTCTCTGCTGTATTTCTTTCAAGTACAGAACGTGTGTAACCACATTATAGGCCTGCACCAGGTTAATGTTGTTGTCCTAAATGACTCTTTGACAGCAGACTTCACATTTTCAGATTACTCTTACATCCATGCCAGCTACAGCAAACACAACCTCATGGGCTGCAGTGTTCGACTGCCAGTCGCCACAGGCAAGCATCCAGTGGCTTCAGTCAAACAATGTTTGTCATTCAAATTGTCAGAAATGCTGACTCAGGGAGGTCAGAAAAGGCTGCTGATTAAGAGTCACTCGAACGACTAATTTTGCAAAAAATAATTTTTTGAAAAAAATGTAAAATGATCGAGACTCATTATGATAATGATTAAATCTAGTTTTTTTTGTTTGTTTGTTTTATCTCCCTCCCTCTCTGCCACATTATCTCTGTGACCATGAAACCTTTTCAGATTGCATGTGCCGTTTTCGCCGCCCTGCTTCACTTCTTCTTCCTGGCAGCCTTTACATGGATGTTCCTCGAGGGGGTGCAGCTCTACATTATGCTGGTGGAGGTGTTTGAGAGCGAGCACTCACGCCGACGATATTTCTACCTGGTGGGTTACGGTGTGCCAGCTCTGATTGTGGCCGTCTCTGCGGCAGTGGACTATCGCAGCTATGGGACAGATAGAATGTGAGTACAAATTCAAATTAATGTCTTGTTAATTGCATAACCAGGACAGTGCAATTGTTTAAAGGAAAAATGTATTACAAATATAATCCTCCTACATTTTTAGCTGTTTGAAATGTCTTTTGTTCTTTAGCATGATATTTTTTAACCTCACTATGAGGTTCTTGAAAAACCTACTGTACTACCAGGCGTACAGTGTGTTTTATAACACTGCATGGGGTTTTAAAATTATGGGTGTTATTAGTTTTCAGAGAATAAATCTGGCAATTTTCCATATTCTTATTGTTATCATTTGTATATTTGTTTACTTCTTTGGGAAAAAGAAGTTAACAATATAGTTATTAAAAAAAAATAAAGAAAACCATTTCCGGTGGAGTTTTTTTGAAAATCAAACACTGCGAAGGATAGCGGAGAAGGGCTGAAGGAATGGGCTTGTTTTGCAGCCATAGGATTTGGGTACCTTCCAGATGTTGTGTAGAATGTGAGCTCCTCTGTAAATAAGTACAACCCCAATTGCAAGGAAGTTGGGATGTTAAAACTGATAAACAGTTGTCTTTTTGCAAATATTCACTTATTTTGAATTTCATGCTTGCAACAAGTTTTTTTAATAAAGCTGGGACTGGGGCATGTTTACCACTGTGTTACATCACCTTCCCTTTTAACAACACTCAGTAAGTGTTTGGAAACTGAGGACACTAATTGTTGAAGCTTTGTAGGTGGATTTCTTTCCTATTGTTGCTTAATGTACAACTCCAGCCTGGGGTCTTCGTTGTTGTATTTTGCACACCAATGCATCAAAGATTTTCAATGGGCGACAGGTCTCGAAAGCAGGCAGGCCAATCTAGTGCCTGCACTCTTTTACTACGAAGCCGCGCTGTTGTAACACATGCAGAAAGTGGCTTGGCATTGTCCTTCTGAAATGAGCAGGGATGTCCCTGAAAAAGATGTTGCTTGGATGGCAGCATATGTTGCTCCAAAACCTGTATGTACCTTTCAGCATTAATGGTGCCTTCACAGATGTGCAAGTTACCCATGCCATGTGCACTAACACACCCGCATACTATCCCAGATGCTCCATGATAACCCTGCAGAAGTTGCAGAGATCTGTTGATAAAACAGATGCTAAATGTTGCTCTAATAACAATCTGGATAGTCCTTTTCCTCTTCAGCCTGGAGGACATGAAGTCCATGATTTCCAAAAACAGTTTGAAATGTTGACTCATGAGACCACAGCATATTTTTCCACTTTGCATCAGTCCATCTGAGATGAGCTCAAACCCAGAAAAGCTGGTGGGGTTTCGGAATGTTGTTGATCTTTGGCTTTCGCTTTGCATGGTAGAGTTTTACCTTGAACCTTTAGATGCTCAAGCAGTTGTTCACAAAGTGGTGAACCTCCCCCCATCCTTGCTTGGGAATGACTGAGTTTATCAGGTATGCTTCTTTTATGCCCAATCATGACAATTAACCTGTTCACCCGTGGAATGTTCCAAACAGGTGTTTTTTAACATTCCTCAACTTTCCCAGTCACTGGTTTCCCCTGTTCAAGTTTTTTTGGAACTTCAACTTCAAAATGAGTTAATATTTGCCAAATAACAAAAAAAATGATCAGTTTGAACATTAAATATCTTGTCTTTGTAATGTATTCAATTGCATATAGATAGAATAGGATTTGAAAATCATTTTATTCAGTTATATTTACGTTTTACACAACCTCCCAGCTTATTTGAAATTGGGGTTGTATTCTAATGTGAGGCACTCTGGCTTACTGCAAGAGCTTGGAAGACTTTAGATCAAAGTCAAACACAGCAGCAAATCAACAATAGAATGGCTGAAAAAGAAAATAATTAAGTTCTCGCAATGGCCCAGTATTTTGTCCAGACCTCACCTACTGTGATAAGATCATTATTTAGTGATGCTAAAATGAATGTTCGCAAATCATAAAGAACAGAAGGCCACAAATGGATATGCTAAGAATTCCACTACATCAATGTGAAATTAACTAAGAACGTCATACAAAATGCTAATATGACAATACTGCTAAAAAGTTGTTCTACAAGCTGTTCAATCATGGGTTAACCTGGTTCCCACGACTGCATTTACAGTCATTAAAACGTTTTTGAGTGACTATCTGTTGTATCAGACTAATGGGTATACCTTTTAGCTGCAAGCTAAAAATTCCACTACAAGACAGCCAAGATATAATTTTTAACAACATCAAAGTATCAGATAATATCAGATAATAGGTTGTTGCCTCATATCCTGCCCGTAGGTTATGTCATTGTCCAAGACTGACATTAATATGCTGAATCAAATCACTCCTCCTCTGAAGTTATCTGACTCTCAACAAAACAAATGCAGGGTCAGTGACTGCTTCAAAGGAAGGGATTATGATAATCTGAATAAAATTAGAAATGTTATGATGTTGGTTTGAAGGGCTTCAGTAATCTAAAATATGATATATCTAATGATACTCTAATAGCTGTTACTGACAATCATCTTTTAATGGGAAAATTTTTGTGAATAAATTCCCTTATTGTTGGACTAAATATTGTTTAGACAAGGAATAATTTTTATTTCAGTAGGTAGCTTTCCAGGCATAATTTTAGGCTATTATGGTTAATAAGGGCCTCAGTATTTTCAGACACACATTTAGGCTGCAAAAGAGTGAGACAGAGCGAGGCTTCGTCCTGTAAAAAGAAGGCTGATTAGAGTACCTCAAGGTTGCTTTGTTTGTCTTTTAAGGTTTCAAACTCTGTCACCGAGCATGTTGCACGTTAGCAGGATTTTTCAGGGTGATGGCAAGGAGCCTGTTTCTATAGAGAATATCAACAGAGACTGTTGTTTTAGGAATGATAGCTGGACTGACCGCGATAATCCCTAAACTGAAATCCATTATCAGTCAGGTCATCAACTTTCTTCTTGTCCTTGTTCTTCTTTTCCTTCTTCCTATCATTAGTAGTAGTGGTAGTAGAATAATTGCTACAAATTATAATCATTTTGTCTTTGTGGTCAAATAATAGTAAGACACTGTTTTACATTGACTGCTCATTGTGTCCATGGCGTAATTTCACCTCTGCTCCTAAAAAATGAAAAATGAATGATTTCTCATGATGATGATACAGTTCTTTAAATGAAATCTGAACCGGCTAAAACCGCCATCGGCAGCTCATAGCTATACAAAAATTTGAGATGAGAAATCTGCTACAAAAGTATGATCAATGCATCTCAAATTACCAGTAAAGTTGGACGTGACAGAGGCTTCTTTACAGGGTTACTTCCTGAAGAATGCTTTTCCTTTTCTAAACTGCAAAATATACTGCAGTCTCTAAAGCACTGCATCTCCAAGTAGGGGATCGCTCTCCGTTAATCTCTTGCCCATCTGGGAATAATGAAGACCAGCATCAGCAGTTTGCTGAGATGTTTATCACATATGCCACACACACATGGGCCGGCCACAGAACTAGAAAGACAGTGCATTTGTAGATTGGCAGCGCAATAGTTCTTGGTGATGGATGAGGTGATAGCTGCCACCGCCTGAGCCTAGGCATCATGTGAATAATTAAAGCCTGCCACCGGTGGAACAATTATATGCTGCCATTGAAGGATGAGGCGGCAGATAAAGCATGACACGTGGTGAATAGCAAAAGGTAGTGGTGGTGTTGGGTGGAGTGGGAATGGGAATGGGAGGTATGGTAGAGTGTCCTGTTGCAAATTGATTCATGGTGCTGTGACTGCATTATCATGGATGGGATCACTTTGACCAGAAATATCCAACACATTTCAGTGACCTAGTTGCAGCAGATGATCTCATGGTAAAGCATAAGAAATTTGATCCTGTGTTTCTTTGCTACTTTAAATTTACATTATACATGAAAGGAGCTGGAATTTCCTAGAATTTCCTGGAAGCTCCTGTTGTATGTTGACTCAGTTGTCTAGTTGGTGATGCAGTGATGTGTTAGCCGTTTCTGATTACCTGAGCATTTGCAGTGAAGGGTGTGTGTGGTTAGGAGAAACAGTTAACACACACTTACGTTCCTATATCCATTTGGACTTTTTAAAGGAACTGCAGCATGAGGGTTGCATGCAGAATGGGCTTTGCTGAATTAATATTATTATTGTGAAGTAATCTGCCATCATGCTTTCCTGACCCGATTTCACTCTCTAAGCTTAAACATATTTCTATCTATATTCTTTTATAGCAGTTATCTTTTCTGGTAGCTGAGGATTTGGCCCTCTTCTGTCCCCCCACATACTTTTTAAACGGTTTCTGCACAATAATGGAAAGTATGGAATTTAATTTAGGCATTCTGGTTTCTAGATATAGCACAACTTAATTGATTATGGGGAAATATTTCTTGATGTTATTCACTATCCAATTATCTACAATTTGCATCCATCCATATGTCTGTCTTTCCTTCCTTTTGGTCTGTTTTTTTAATATTTTCTTTCAATTTTCTGCCTTTAAAACCTTTTGACTGTAGACATGTCTGCCAAATATTTGCATTAAACATGTCTTGTTAAATTTTAAAACTGGCAGAGAAGGACTGAGGCCTTCTGTAAAACAATTTCATAGCTCAGACAGTATGTCAAGTAACATTATCATACCTTCTGCACTGTTCTCTAAAATCAGTCTGTAAATCAAAATACTATTAAGGGTTTCCGAAGAAGTCAGAAACCATATTGATTTGCTTCATTACTTTAATCAATAGCTTTCCAATAAAACTGTTGCTTGTGTTGCAGAGATGCAAAGACATTGCCTTTACTGTGAGAATATCATGCATCCACTCAGTGCAGATTTGTTTCCTGCAGTCCCAGAAAACCAGAGCACGCGGTTCTGACACGGGAATAGCATGTGTCTAAACTGGCAGACATTTGCATTTATTATCGCTCAGATTATGTAGGAGCAAAACAAAAAAGAGAGCATGCCAGGAGGTGAGATAAAACTGGCTGTGCTTGCACCAAAAGCCAGAGACAAGCATGACAAGAGTGGTGTGAAGGAGGTAAGAGGAGGCAGAGAGAAAATGACAGCCCCTAGTTCCTGCCGCCTACCAACTCTTTAAATCTCACTGTGATCTGAGGAGGAAGAAGGAGAAACACAAACAATGGAACCTTGAACATAATTTATAACGGCGACATTTGGAACATGAGCTCAGATGAGATGCCAGACTTCTGTGAATATTGTTCCGCTTTTGTTTGTGTATGTTTGCTGTTTTATGCGTTCATGTGTTGTTTCTTTTTTTTTTTTTTTTTGTCTCTTTCTTGTCTCTTCTTATCCATTGATACCAGAGAGCAGGAGATATAATGATCCCAGTAAAATGAAAGCAACACTTTTGTCATGTCACTTGTTATGTTGAGTTTTTTCTTGTGTCAAAGCGGCGTCTGCTACTTTGCGGAGTTTTTTGGAGGCAAACGAGAAAAATGTGCACACTGACAGCTAACCTTTTTATATCAATTAAGCGCCAATTGCTCCAAATACTGGAGATGCTATTTTTTGTTTTTCCTTCACAGCTATCGAAGCAAAATAATATTTGTTGTTTTAGTTCTCTTTGTTGACAATATTGTGTTGGGTTTGAATTGATTCAGAAGTATTTTGATATACATTGACATATATATTCCATATTTTGTCTTTTCATGACTATGTTTAATTTATTGGGGTTATGTGTGATAGACCAAAACAAAGTTGTGCATAACTGTAAAGTGAATGGAAAATGATGCTCAAAACATTGACATGCCTTTATATTTAACCCCCTTTACTCTGATACCCCTAGGAAAAACTCACCCAATTAGTAAATCGAGTCCACTTGTGTGTAGTTTTATTTCAGTATAAATCCAGGTTTTGTGTGAAGGCATCAGATGTTTCTTAGAGAACATTAGAAAACATATAACACCCTGAAGATCAGGGACACAGCAGTTAAGTTGGGAACGATATGGCCCAACTTCAAACCTACCAAGACATGGCGATCCATCTAAACTGACAGGCCTGGGAGGGAGAACATTAATCAGAGAAGCAATTGAAAGTCTCCATGGTAACTCTGGAGAAGTGGCGGAGATCTGTTGCTAAGACAAATATTTGTTGTGCGCTAAAAATATGGCCTTTATGGAAAATTATCAAAAAGAAAGCCACTGTTTAAATAAAGAAATCCGAAGCTCAGATTATAGTTTGCTGCAAGCCATGTCGGGGACTCACCAAATATGTGGAAGACGTTGCTCTGGTCAGATAAGGACAAAATGTGACTTTTTGTCCTACATGCGGTAGAAATGTAACATTGCACATCACCCTAATCACTGTGAAGCATGCTATGGCGATGGAAGAAAACTCCCGACGTCAGACGCACATGTCCTGCAACATTTAGTGGCGTCCCTGCTCCAACATGCACCTCAGCAAGACATTAAGTTTTATACAGTCCTGCTAATGCCTCACTGACTATTTGATTCATGTGTTTTAAGGTTGATTAACATCTAAAAGTTGCAGCAAAAAGATTGGTTTCACAAAGTGCTGAGTAGAGGGGGCTAAATGCAAATGCACACCACAGCTTATAGATTATTGTTTGCAAAGAAGATAAAAAACATGTATCATTTTCCTTTGACTTCACAATTATGCATAACTTTGTCTCAGTGTATCACATACAGTCTAAATGAAATACAAAGGAGTTCTATGGTTGCAACAAGACAAAATGGTAAAAATTTCAAAGTATAAATATTTGTTTTTCAAGGCGCTTTTATAGAGATTACCCATTTTGAGAGAAATATTTCTCTATCCTTCCAATTCACTTTTTAAAAAGTTCCACAAACATTTTAATTTGCCTTAAAATGCTGTTGGATTACAGCTCGTTCCCTGCCACTTCCACTCCACGTCAGTCTGAGCGACAGTCACTGCAGCAAGAACTGTAATTTTTCAGCAGCCAAAAATGGAGGCGTCTATCTGCTCTAGCAGCGGAGATTAAAAGATTAATAATTCAACCACAGGTCATGAATCACATTTTTTCTCCCCTTATTTCAAAAGAACACTGTTACCTTCCACTGGCCCCACTCGGCAGAGGGCGAGATTGACTTTCCGTATTGTTTTCGTACGAAGCGTGAGGTCAAGAGAGCACTTTATTATATTATTGATGCAATAATGGAGGCTCCTACAGAGTATTCACAGTTAACATGGACATGTAGGACATGTCTGTGAGAATTTTGAAGGACTGTCAGGGTCAGGGTCAATCCAATTCCATTAGAGTAAGACAATTAGGATTCAATTGATGACTAATTGAATGGTAATTTGCCACTCTAACCCTACAAACCGAAACAGAAAGGAGCTCATTTCTGCTCTGTCTTTTCTTTTTCAAAGCAGATATGATGGGTTTTGTTTTTTTTGTATTTTTATGCGTCATGATGGCGGTTATTGACAGTTAGAATATAGTCTCCTCCAGATTCCAGCTGATGGTAATAATTCTCTAAGCCACTTTAAGCCAGCATGTTTTGAAGTGCCTATTTCTCTGTGTCACTCCATTCTCCGACTTGATGTATAACCCCCTGAGCTGGAGTATAAAGCTATACCATTATATCTCAATCCTCCTCCCTCACTTTTTCTGCTAATGTTGCCCATCCTGTCCCCTTAACTTAACGTCCCCTTCACCTCTTGTTCTTTCTCTCTCGTTGCAGTTGCTGGCTTCGCCTGGACACGTACTTCATCTGGAGTTTCATAGGACCGGCAACCTTGATAATTATGGTAAGCTTCCTCCTTCTAATAACTGCCACATCCCCCCCCCCCTTCCCCTTCTGCTCATTAACCCTACTTAGCCCGCGGGTCGCTGCTTAAATGGTCCACAGAGATCCCCTTTTTTTTCCTGGTTCCTCTGTTGAGCACACATGCTACCGTGAGGCACAGAGGCATCGAGAAAAATGAATGAGGGGCATAGAGGATATATATTGCTTGTCACTGCACCGCGGTCAATGGCAAAGACAATTTTGGAGGGGAGCTAAGAGCGACGTTATGGAGCTGGAGAAGCAAAGAGAGAGCGAACTCTGCTCTGCACGCAGTATTGGAGTAATCCGCACAGCGATTATGATTGATTTTGTTCCTGTTCCAACTCGTACTTCACTACCCTTTCTCCATCTCCGCTCTGTGGCTGCAGATACACATGCATTATGCAAGGAGGACACACACTCGTTTCATGCTTTCTCAAGTAGGACAGCAACTTGTTCCTTCTAAAATGGCATTTATTGATCCAGCTGCTTTAAATTAGCTGCAAGGCTGAATAATCATATGAAGCTGTGGTTACTTTTTTGTCATCAGTGATCAAACTGTTTCATCGCAATTTATTTGAAAACCCAAATTCAGTTACTTAGAAAATCAGAATACTACATAAGATTTATGGATGGGATGGAGCTCCTTTTTCATGAATTGCTGTATCATAGCTCTGTGACAAGAAATCAATCAGCATCTGGCTCTTTACAATCTCAAGATCCATAATTCCCCTCACTCTAAAATAAATTTTATTTGACTCGTGGAAAAATATAATTATCATATTAGTTTTATGAATATATATATACCTTCTTTTTGTAAATTATGCAAATAGAAATCCACAAAGACCAAAGAAGAAAACAACTTTTACAATGAGGGAAAAAATACATCTTCTGAACTAAAGAGAGGCCAACACAGTCTTTTCCCCTTGCAGTGGAAAATGAAAACTGCTCAAAACAAATAAATCACATATTCTGCAGCCTAATGGCAATGACAAAAAATGAAAGACAAATAAATCCTGTGCAACATTAGTGTCCTTCATTTTATGCAGATATTGCATAACAACAAATGGAATAACTGTTAAAACTTCCCTTTCTGTTTCCCTTTAATGTAAAGAAAGACTTGTTTATTTATCTGTCCTTTTTGGTCAAATTTATTCAGAGCCATTAAAAATGACCGGAGGAGTGTATGAATAATTGTGCAAGTATCCGTTTCTCTGAAAGTAAAAAGTGAATAATTGCTGATCCAATCAACAATCATACATATCTAACTGCCTAGCAGTGATGTGTTCGACACATACTATCATGCAAACCACTTAGAAGCACCAGTTTGGAGTAATCCCATCACTCACTCCTTTATTTCTTCCCTTCTGATTAACAAACAAGAATAGCTACATAATTCCAACCTATAAAAATACGAGTAATGGTTTATCCTATTTTGTTTCAAGTTATCATTTGTTTAATCTTGCCTCATACGAGCTGAATGTCACCTGTTTACAAGAGGAAACTTCCATCAGACTAATTGCTGTAATTTTCGAGGAGTCCCTCTAAATAGGCCCTACTCATGCTGTGACTGGAATTGGCTCTTTTTCTGCTTCTTGTAATCCAATCTGACAAAGAGAAGATTAATGAGATACACCACAGTCGGTATGTTTATATATTTAAAAAAAGAAAGTGTGAGTATGACTCGTATGACTAGTCCCTGCACTCTCTGTTTTACCTCCACGGAGGTCTTCAGAGGATTTTGCGCTCTGTTTGGCAAAGTGGAAAACCGAGTCTGGCTACAATTTTCCGGCTTTGTGCTACAAAGTGCCCCGATTTAAAATGGATGGGACTGGGACACTCCTTGTTCACCCCCTCTTTCTCTTTTTCTCTTCCAGCTCAACGTGATCTTCCTGGGCATCGCTCTCTACAAGATGTTCCATCACACGGCCATTCTGAAACCAGACTCCGGTTGCCTGGACAACATCAAGTAAGAGCACTCTGATCACCCAGATATCCATTAAAGTCACCCCAGAAATAGCACCTTGCTTGTGCGCCTTTGTTGCAGGTTGAAAGAATGCTTCGTTGTGAAGATGGGAGCTTGCTCCCTCTAAACTCTGCCTTTCACTGCTGCATTGTGTTGAGCTTGTGCTGACATTCTTCGATTTTCAGTGAACTTTTAGGTCCAAAAAAGAAAACAAGAGTTCTAGAAACTATTTTTAGTTTTAGACTTTATTTCTTATGAACTAAATAGGTGTCCCCTACCTTCTTTCTGTCCTTCCTTTAATTATTGTGTCGTACCCCTATATCTCCTTACTTTTTTCCTTTCCTTTTTTATTTCTTCCTTGGGACCTGCCTCTCTTCCAACTGTCATTAGTTTTTTTTTTTTTTTTTTTCTTATTTGTGTCCTTTCTTTCCTCCCTCTGTCTCTCCCTCACACCTTTTTCTTTCCTTCCTTTATCCATCCATCCTTGTGCACTAAATGTTTATTTCTGTTTTTCCTTCCTTCCTTTATGTCCTTCCTTCATGGCTTCTTTACTTTCCATCCTGGTGTCCATCTTTTATTTAGTCCATGTTTCCTTTTTTTAATTCCTTGTGTCCTTCTTTCTCTCAGTACATACATTTTTGTGCCCCAAGTCTTGTCTTTCAATTATTTATTCCATCCTTCCTTGAGTCCTTCCTTCCCTCTGTCCACATACTTTGCCATTTTCTTTCCTACTTTGTTTTCATCCTTTCTTGTATCCTTTATTTCTTTACCACTTTCCTTCCTCCCTTCCTTGTCTTTCCTTGCCTTCTTTTCCATCTAATTCCTCTTTTTGCAGGTTTCATATTTAAAATCTCCCCACTGTACGAATATCTTCCTTATTTTCTTAGTAATGTTTACTATTTTATATTTTGAGCATAATAGACTAGGAACTCTGGAATACTAAGTCTGGTAGTCTAGAATATTCACATGAATAATGTGCAGGGACCTTGTTCCATCTCCTTGATGTGTTTAAACCATTATTAAAAGCACTTAAAATGTGAACACCCAGCCTGAGGGTAGAGGGAGCCTTACTCTGCAGAGGTAAGCACCTCTTATTATGTTTAAAGGTTATGTCAGTCCAGGTTAAAATCAAACAGGTATTGTGTTGTGTCTCTATCATTATCTAAATAGGAAGCAGTCATCTGCTCAAGGAACAAGGCCTGGAGACAATCTGACAGATAACCTGGTGTTATCTAGGTGTTAACATGGAGCTGATAAATATTCATTGTGTGCGTGTAAGCTTCTATATCAATCCCTGCATGTTGTCAGCTAAAATACATCCTTAAGGGACAACATTCGCAGGAAAACCCAAACTTTGAGTACTTACAATACATTTAACACATTTAATGGAAGAAATAAGTTAATTTTCTGTGAGAAGAATAACCTTTAAAGGAGCAGTACTAAAAATCGTGGTTGCAGGATGATGCTGCACTGTCTGATGTCAGGCCGGGCTTTTTCTGCAGATGGTTTCAGTGTTGTTTTGCTGCCTTTATGTTCTGATGGATGCCGGCTGTATATTGTATGTATGTTTGCTTCACATTTTTAAGCCACTTTAGACACATTAGTCTGCCTTATGGCTGGTATTGTGGCTGTATTTTTGTGGAGTCACATCACTGCGAGGGTCTCTGAAAAGCGACCCTTGTCTGCCCTCTACTTTTTTGATGCACAGACAAGCATGTGTAAAAACACAAGAGGAAAAGACAACTAAATGAAATCATCAGAGTGTCTATGCTCTCAGAAAGATGCTACTGGGTTAATAAAGATTGATGCAAAATGGTTTTACCATTTTTAAAACAAGAATTTGCTGTAAAGGTTAGAATTTATTGCAGATTATATTTAATTCACACATTGTCAAAATTATGCATACAGGCTCAAAGATCTACACTCCAACCAATATTTGGTTAAAAGTTCCTGAGCAACCACATGCTTGTTGTGGCCGTCAACAAGCTTCTGCTATAATTCCGACTGAATATTTGATGACCTTTCTTGTAAATACAAGTAGAACTAATTGAAATCAGATGGTTATCTGGCACTGGCCCGGCTTTTAAGCATCCATTACACATTTTCTGCAGGGGTTTTTGCTCATTCCATTATATTTATGTTGCTAAATCCAGTCAAAACCCAGTTTTGATGTGTGGATGGGATTATGGTGTCTTGGCTTCCACTCTCTAACTGTTCATTTGAGGTGTAGTTAAAGAGTCCTATTCTGTCTTTATCTTTATTCTGTGGTACAGCTCAACAGTATGATGCTCCCACCACAGTGCTCAACAGTTAGTACAGTATTATTAGGATCCAAAGCTCCACCATGTCTCCTCCAAAACATACATCCCAAATACTTCAATTTTCATCTCTTCTGATCACATAATTCTTCTACAGGTGGGGAGAAAAGTTTGGCTTTTACATGTGGGCAGCTGCACATCCATTATTAGCAGAAAATGCCTTTATTGATTTGGCACCCTTTCAGTCCATGGCAATGTTAAACAAGCATGACTCTGGTCCGTGACACTGCAGGTTTAGCAGCTTCCAGTTCATGGATGGTTTAAGCCATTTCTTTTCATCTGAAGGTGACAGTTTGGAAAATTGGTGGCACATTTGAATAACTTGTACGTATTAACAATTATTTGAAAAAATGATCCTGGCAGTTGTTTAGAAAAAGCAACAAAAGACTTCTCCAACTTGTGTAAATGTACAAAATGTTTCGTATATCCTAGAGCCTGCATGTATAATTTTGAGCCTATGTGTATCAGGGACAGTCTACATGAACTCAAACTTGTGCACTCAATTCTTGCTTTTTTATCTTCCTAGTTTTTTGTCATAAAGTTTTAAGTTGTAAAAGGACAGTTCAAATAAATAATTAAAAGCTAAAAATGAATAAAGAATTCAAGGCCATAATCAGTGTATGTAAGCTAATGATCAGAACTGTCCATAAAGGTGGCAAAAATAGGCATAAATGACCATAATTTAAACATACTAAGCAATTATGGTACCCTGGTTAGAATGCAAGTTACACTTATTACATTGAAGGGAATTACACAATATTATAACTGAAAACCGAAGCTGCGATACTTTACTGCATTGGTAATTCAAACTAGACTTGACTCCTGCGGTGACTACATAATGTAATACTTACACAGTCAAAAACCTACTGTTAAGTATTCATTCTCATAAATTCTCTCTCAAACTCCGGGCCCCCTGCTGTACTATGTTCTAGCTATTCTATAAAAACAGTGTTGAAACTGTAAGAACTGTTTCCATCAGCACTTATGTTTACAAGAGACTTGAACAAATAGATTATCAAATAAATGTGCTTGTGCAACATTCTAGCACAGAACCACAGATACAAATACTGTAAATGCAGACACTCAGAAATGACCCATGCTGAATATATATCCTGTAGAGGAAACACGTTCCAAACACCACCCTTCTGCATCTTTACACTGCTATGTTGCTCATTTAAAAAGTAGACAACAAAATGCAATATTTTAAAAGTTTTCATGTTCTTCTAAATCAAGTGGCAGATGTGCTGCAGTGAAATAATAAATGAATATATATTTTTTTATAATTATACTTTTTCTGTTATAATTGCAATAAAATTGGAATTAAATACATTTAATACTAAATAGATGCATCTATTAATATGTACGTATTGGTAACTTATGAATTTATAATTAATTGTGAGATCAATTCTTTACAATTCAATGTTATGTTATATGAGGATCATTCATATTCATTTCAGCATTTATTTTATGATTTCATGGCTCCTGTGTAACAGCAAACTATGAAATCATTCAAACTGTCATTATGGCTCATCAAATACAACCAAACAAGCAGTAAATCGACACAGAAAGTCAACCTCTGAAAATGATCTGATAGACTAGTGCAGTGTTAGCTCCACTCATGTCGATGGTTAAGGCTCACAGATAAAATACATTTAAAAATTGCTGCAGCAAGAAACCAAGACATAATAAAAATTTAAAATATTTGTTAAACTTTGGCCTTTTTGGACATCTTTTTGGACAGCTTTCTATCTAGGGTTCCCCATTTTTCTATTTCTGGACAATATACAGTTTAGTTTATTTTGTTGCCAAAAGAAATATTGACAGTCCTTGTTTTTATCGTTCTGTGATTTATAACTCTGCAGCCTCCTAAGTGTAACAAGCAGCTGACCTCCTGACTCCAAGTTGTACCGATTTCAAGAGAGTGACCAATGTTTTATGTGGCCACTAAGAAACTGATTCCTTGGGCACAGCTTTGTGTCAGTGCTCGTTCATCTTGGTATTGTTTTTGAGGTATTACTAAAGCTACAACTGCACAAACATGTTCACAAACCTGGTCTGAATGTCATCAGCTGCATGTCTTGTATAAGCCTGTAGTTTATCATAAAAATAAACTGAAAAAAGTGGAGCTTTTAGTTTTATTCTGCAATGAGCATAAACAGTTTCTACATGTCATAGTTTAACTTTACAGAAATGCTTTTTGCCTTATCTTTCTCTCCAAGTTGAACTGGTTTGATAATAATGTGGCAGCACTGGTTTATTCTGTCAGTTTAGTTTTTATTTTCTTTGTGTCTTTAGTTTCATCTGTCTGCTTTTTGATTCCTCTTTATGATTTGATGTCAAGTTTACTGTTCTGATTTCATCATTCTGCCTTTTTCATTTAATAAGAATATTTCATCTAATTTCATCTGTTTCTATTAATGCTTGCCAGTTTCACTGCTTTTAGCACTTACAGTACACCCTGCTTTTTTTGCCTGTCGGTCTTTAAATGTTTTTCTGTTTTTCATTTCACGTTTCTTTTCCCTCTTCATATTAGCTACCGTTATTATGATGGATGTGTTATTGTGGAGTGGCACTGGTAAGATACAACATTTCTTGGTACTGGGTAAAAAGTAGAAGTGATTCTGTGCTGAATGTTTTTTCCCCTTCCTCTTCCCTTTAGAGAGACACATACTGTCCTGGTATTCATCTACTGCAGTGCGGGATTTGCTCTCTTTGTATTTAATTTCAAGTATAAAGTGGATCAAGTGTGAACAAACCTAAGTTAAAATGCCAGATTCATGGAATATAAGAAACTGAGGCCATGACAATTTTAAACGTTTGCCACGTTATTGTGATATGTATCTGGGACAAATCAACTAAAAGGAAAAACAAATCTGTTTGAGGGAAAAGAGTAAACCATCAGGTCACCATAATTCACAAATGACCTGGTTGCATTTGTGGACTCCCTTAATCTGACATTTGTTGAAACACTTTTAGACTCAGTTCCAGCATTTAATCTTTGTTGGTACGAATCTATCAAAATGTCACACCTTTACTTTGCAAAGGTTAAACAAATCTATCAGATTGTGACCACGTCTCTTGTCCACAGCCTTCTTCAGGTGACCCTAAAGATTTTCTTCTGGAGAAGTCACTGTTTTGTTCATGTACAGTATAGCTTAGCTCATAGTGAAGAAAATTGAAATCCTTCTTCATGTTCTGCTGTCTGCTATTTCTGATCAAAATAAACTCGTATTTAGAACTGTTCATACTCTCCTCCGCCTTGACAAAGCCTTTTTGGAATTGTGGTTAAAAGTTCAGTCTTGGTTTAACCATAATATGTTGTTAGCTCACAAGGTTTTGGGAGATTTTAATCAGGTCAGAATTCCTGTGATCCCTGGTTTTTAAAAAAATGTCTGTCATTTCTTTTTCTGGAATTTAACAAAAAATACATATATTTTTGGTAGTCCTAAATTTAGTCTAATTTATTGCACAAATTTATTTCATTGCAGCTTTACTTTTTTGTAGTTATAATAAGGCAAGGCAAGGCATAGCCTCAGTTTTTATTTCATAAATCAGCTTTTTCACAGGGCTGTTTATGCTTTTGAGATTCACATACCTCTATATTTAGCAAATATAAAACATGATAAACCAAACATTTCCAGGTGTGAATTCTGCAGGATGTTTTCTATATAATACTCGCACAACATTGTATCAAGACTGAAAAAGTTTCAGTGTTGTCTTAAAAACATTTAAGTGTACTCACTTTTAGATGATTAGTATATTTAGCATACTTTTGGTGAACTCTGAGACCCTGTTCGACTGATTATGGCTCTTCCTGTATTCTGAGAAATTGTTTAAAACAAGTCGAATTAACCAGTTGCGGTCTCATACATTAATGTTGTGTGACACTGCAGTGAACAGAACTTTTGCAAATTAGGTCATTTGGTTTGAAACTGGTAATAATGTCAGTTTAAAGTAATAGTCCCCTGCCTAAATTTACTTATTTTTGGTCAGGCTGTTCGCCAACTGGAACAATATTGTTATTCTCAGTTGAAAGCACACTATTGCAGCCTTTATGAAGTGATATAAGTCATATTTAATCACCATATTTGGATTTAGGAGGAACTTTGATTTCTGTCGTATACATCACAGAGAACCATTTCTTGTATTTTGGTAGAACTGAAAGAAACATATATTTATTATATCTTGTTTTTCATTTCAAAAACCACAAACTGATTCTCAGAGAAAGAGCAATTTGTTTGTATCTGTCTCTGTCTCATCATGACTGTTCTACCGACGTGTTGTACATGCGCTTGTCCGTCAATCTGCCAGAATCACCAGGACTTCACATCCCTGGTGTGGTTATGTACAAGAAAGACAGAGTGGGTCTGTGGACCATTACTAACAATGTTTCATATAAAATGTGCTGTAATATAAAATGTGTGAACTGAGATCTGGCAGAGAGAATGATACAAAAGTAGTAACAAACTGCAGACGAAGAGTTTTACACAAATAACTCCAAATATAAAAGAGAATGAAGTATATATATTCATGATGTAGAAATAGCATTAACAAAATAAAACTTTAAAACCAGTTTTAATTAGTCAGACATATGCTTTTGAACTGCACCCACTATGACATACAGACAAATTTGCAGATACTGACTGCTTGTAACGACTCCGCAGAACCAGATTTAAAAAAACCCAAAGGATATCGCTTCACTTATGATGCTATTCCTTACATATATCCACAAACACGTGCAATGCATCTTTATTCTAGAGAAAGCAAAAATATTACTCTGGCTCATATGTGCCATTTTTTCCAGGGGTTTATTGCAATAACTAATTCAAAACGTCTCAAATTAAATGCTGCATATGAAAAACTGAATGAGGCATTTATGTATGTCGAGGTAGCACAAATATTATTTTAGGAGAAAAGGTAATATTAAGGAGAGTAAATATTGGAAAGCAGAATTGCGGTTTCATCAATATAATTGTCTCACTAAAATAAAACTGAGGTTTAAAAATGTAACAAATGAATGACAATGAAAATATGCTGGTGGAGAATCTCCCTTCAAATTTGTAGGTAAAAACTCCCCTTCGGCGCCCAACCCCCCCAAAGATGGCGTTAATCCTGTCAGGATAAAAGAAAAATATGTTTTAGATACTGTTGTACTGCCTCGAGGCTCCTGCCAAGCATTGTCAAAACCATCCCAGAGTTTTCCGATGTCTCCAGAAGAAGAAATTCCATGTGTTTCTATGAGTCATATAGATTCTTCATTTCCTGTCCTCTCTGTCGTCTTCTTTGTGACCTCTTTTGTGTGTTGTCAACCACCATTTCAAACAAAGCCACCACTAGCGAGAAGAAGATATTTTCGGTCCTTTTAGGCCCGCAGCATGTGTTTTTCAGTGCAATCTGAGGGCAGTCGTCTTGATGAAGTACCTCCCCCACCAGGTCATTAAGGCAGCCCTGGGAAAATTATGTTTAATGTTCGAGCCACTCAATTCATAAATCATTTTTTTGCTTTGCACCTGGCCCATTTATAAATGTGCTAAATGCTAAAGTCTGCCAATTATTATGAGGTCAGTAAGATCCTGTACTTCTATGAACTGAGAAAATTTGGATACCACATTTTCATTTATAAAAATTGTTTATCCTCTTTTCTTGGTCACAATGTTTGCATTTGTTTCGTTTGTGTAGCCAACAAACATGCCATCTTTGCTTTTCCTGCATTGTTCCCTCTCCATGTCCTTATTTGTACATTGAATTTATAGTCTCATGTTACATATTACAGTCTTATTTTCTTTGTGTTTTGATTTATTTCTGTTTTTTATGCTTCTGTTTTTGTAATGTTGCTCAGCTATCAGGATTATGCACCTGAAATCAAGTAAGACAAACCATGAAGGACTCTTTTTCCGATAACGGCATCTCTCATTTCAACCTATCTATGAAACAAAATCAGAACCAAAAATCCATCTGGCTTCCTCTCTGAATCATTAACGTGATTAATAGGGGGGGACTCACTCATGCTGAATGCCACATTAGTGAGCCCACAGTCCTCCAGCCTTAGATACACTGCCTTCAGATGTGACAAGCAAGATAATGTTTTACTGGTACCTGTATTTTTACGGTGCACTGTATGGATGTATTAGTACTGTAATGAAGATATGGCACTCACATTTATCAAGTGGAAGTCATTTTCTATAAGCACATAAAGGCTCTATTCAAAATGTGTATCAAAGTGTTGGGTCACAGTTCAAGCTGGAGGCCCATTCCTTTAGGGAGGAAACTTTTACAATTGCAGAGTCGACATTGACAAAGTTTAAAACAACTAAACACACACTGCAATAATATGCACCAAAATCATTGTCACTTTAAAAAAATTAAAAATACATCATAAACAACATTTAAAGCAATCACTCAAGTGCTTTTGAACTGCTGCTTTTCTAACCTATTGTAGAAACTTGCTGCACTGCAAGGCTAACACCAAGTGGATAATTTAATTTAGCCAAGTTATATTTTGTCAATCTTTTACTAAAACAGTGCTACAGTTGACACTAGTTTTGTTTGCATGAAAAAGAACAATACTATTGCTCCTTCTTGTGTAAAATGATTGTTGAGTTGATCTGTTATATACTTATGGCACCACAAGGTGCAAAGCATTCAGCACATTTTCAATGGAAATAAATGCATAATTTTCCTGATAATAAATAGGTTTTTATAACAGAAGTAGTGTTTGACCCACTATGATTTCTATTAACCTCATACTGTTGTCATGCAGCACATCCAGAGATTACATACATCCTTAAATCTTTGCTAATTTTTATTGCATACATGTGGAAGACAGAATCCTTGCAAGACATATGATTTATGCACAAATAATTTTGAAAGTGATGTGGACTTTGTAGTATTATTTGCACTGTAGTCATTCAGTCACAATGAGTGGAGATTAATTTGAAATGCTATAAAGGAAAATATTTTTAAATGTGGAAACTCTTCTGGATGGCAGATTGAGACATGAGTCAGATATGTTTCTCGACTGCCTCACCTACTGCGGCACACAGCGTGTCACCAAAGTGCTAAAAGAGTGCAGCTGGAGGAAAAAAAAACACTTTCTCTACACCCAGGCACAGTGAGAGAGTTTCTTCAAGGGATGGCGTGTTCCTATGGGCATTTATCACAGTTAAACCTTTAGCTTGAGGAAGAATTGGCAAGACACCTATGAATAACCTTAGGCATTAAAAGTCCAACATGTAACTTACCCTGGTATCATCTTCTACTGAAAATACTGTATCATTAGTCTCTCATTCATATGAATTGTTTTTGTCCATGCATATTTTTCAAGTGGTCAGCCACATTGTTGTTTTCCATAAGTTCCTTCCCCCTAATACAACTGCTTTGTGATTCCATATCAGTTGTTGTAGATCATCAGCAAACCTTCCTTCCAATTTTAAAATAAGCTTCTGTAAAAGTCCTAAATGCAGTTGAAGTTGTAATGCCTGAATTATTTAAATGTCTAGTGGTTTGTTATTTGACTATTTCAATTCCAGATCATGGGTGATTGGGGCCATTGCCTTACTGTGTCTACTCGGGCTGACCTGGGCTTTTGGGCTGATGTACGTCAATGAGAGCACGGTGGTCATGGCATACCTCTTCACCATCTTCAACTCCCTGCAGGGGATGTTTATCTTCATCTTCCACTGTGTGCTGCAGAAGAAGGTAGTAAATTGTTCCTTAGGTTTTACTGCAGAACTTTACTCATAAGGATTATCTAAAACTATATCTTCAGTGGTTGCATTTTTCAGCAATAGGATCACAATTAGATGTTTTTTTGATGGCGTGCAGCCCCAGCTCCTACTTTAGGCGAAGACCAACTGCTGTATATTGTCCTATAAAGCATTAACTGTAGAGTTGCTAATAAATAAGTACACTTAACATAAAATATAGATCTTAATATAAAACATGATGAATTGCAAATGTGGTCTGCCTGTTTTTGATCATTTTTTGCAGGTGCGTAAGGAGTATGGGAAGTGCTTGCGCACTCACTGCTGCAGTCGCAAAAGCGTGGACAGCTCCATTGGGTCTGCAAAGGGCAGTGCCTCTCGGGCTCCAGGACGGTATTCTTCTGCGTCACAGGTTTAAAAAAAAGTTATTTATGTTTCCAGTTTTTAATGTATTCCTGTAGGTCTGTATCCATTATTATACACTTCTCTGTGATGATTATTTTTTAGCACATTCGCACAAATCGAAGCTTATTTCTTATTTGTGATTCTCCTGAATTTAATCTATCACCAGTAAAATTACTAGCACTCTCATCACATAATAGAGTTAGAGGCAGAGAGTTAATCTTAGATATTATAGAGAACAACATCTGATTACAGATGGTTAGAGGAATTATTTGTACAGTGGATGTTTACTGTAAATATACAGGACAGGTTTCAATGAAATAGAGTGTTTGCTCATGTCTCATAGCGATAGCAGAGAAGCACTTGGTAAGCCAAACCCTGTAAGTAAAACCAGCCACCTTGATGTTTATTTTCAGAGGAACACGTCTAGAATGCACATTGATACGAAGACTGTAACTGAAATTTCGCCTCCAGCTCAGTAAAGAATTTGTCAAATCTCACAAAAATTTTGCCAAGACATGTTTCTGCGTGTAAGTGGTATGTCTCTGTGAAAAGTAAATCCCTAATGGATTCCTCCCACATTAACATGAACTATTGCATGAATTGCCAGGAAACACAACAATTGAACATCTTTCCAAAGAGTGTGATTTACTCTCAGTGGTGCATCAAAATAGTCCTTAGAGTTAAGCATGCAGTAGGATCCCGCGATATAAGCTGGATTCTACATATAGATCAAAGCGTTTAATCATACACACTGCTTCAACAAGAAAGCTCCAACCTCATCCTCAGCTGCTGCATACATGGAAACTCTCTGAAAGTTGTGGCTGCTCAGGCAAACGCTAAAGCTCCCAAATGAATGTTGAATCAGCAACATGTGTTTTGACCTATGGGCTATAAGGTCTTCACGTTTTTGTTCTTGTGAAACATCAGATATTTTCAACTAATGTGTCCCAATAGGTAGGTGTGTAATATGTTAATAAGATCCAATGGGTCAGTGTCTGTTATTAAAATATATGTGCTGTCTACCACCTTGAGTTGACATAGGAGTCATTTATTCATTTCGCAAAAGAAAAATGCATTCTGTCTTATATGAAAGACTAATAAAAACAGCGAGAGTCGCTTCAGTTCGATTTCATATTCATAAAGGTGGCAATGACATAATTAAGCTGACACTGCTGTAAAGTGTTAAGGGTGCACAGGGAAAAACATACATCACAAAGCAGATAGTTTAGTTCCTTCATGGTGAAATTATGTGGAGTAATATTGAAAAGTCAGTATCTCCCTTGCTCTGAAATGAAGCTAACAGCAAGACCGTATTTCTATATTTCTTTCTCAACTCAAAAACTTCACAGCAGATAAAGCAAATCCTTTTCTGAGTATTACAAAACCTTTTTGCTTTTTAAGAGGGATTTGTTTTTTTTGCAACTTCAAAATACTTGTCACTATGCTAATTTCATGCACTGCAGGTGCTAAGATATTCCACTGTTGATGAGCTGAGTATGCTTGGGATCATTGTTCTGTTGGAAAACTCGTCTATGCCCTGAGAGTGAAGCTGTTGATGTGAAGATAGGTTGAGTTAGCCCTATTCATTATTCCATCCACCTTTAACCACTTGCTGTTAAACAGCTTCACAGCATGATGCTACCACCATCATGCTTGACAGTTGGTACAGCTCTTTTGTTTGAAAGCCCAACCTAGACTCTTTCCAACATTCTTTTTGCCATTGTGGCCAAATAGTTAAAATGTATTTTCTCTAACCATCAAACTTTTCTGATGGTTGATATCCTTCCCGTTCCACCAGTAACAGGCACCAGAAGCAATGACTGTGTAACAGCCCTCCAGCATGATTGTAGCAGCACTAAGCTTTAGGCGGCAGCATCATGCTGAGAGCTTAAAATTAATACTCACTACCTCCAAATTCTTCTTAACCTTGAGTCAACAGTTAGTTAAAACTTGACCATAACAAACTAGTTTTGGAATAGATAACCTAGGATATTATTAGGGTTTCAGAATGACTATGACCTTAACTCAATTGAACATTTGAGGACTGAAGACTGAGGACTAACATAGTCATACCCAGCCAGAATTATGCCATAGGCTTATTGATGACCTCTTGCAACTTAGACAAGGCATACAAAGAGAATCCAAATTAGAATACACTGCAAAAATGATAAATTACAATCATTTTACATGGTGTAAAATACCTTATGAATCAACATTTCAGCTGTTAGTTTCAATGATGATTAGCTTGACCTCATTATAAGTAGTGCTTCTCCCAAACGAAAATCTTCTAAACGATATGATCTGCTTACATTTACTGTTCATAGCGACTTTATAAAACAACAAAAATGTTTTCGTTGCTCATGTTGTTAGTCTTTTGCAGACTAACAGAAATTTGCAACTGGATGATGGGGCAGTTTTGTCAGATTTATTCAGGGTCCAAGCAACCAATTATTTTAAAGTAGAATTTTAGTCCAAAACATAGCTCTGTTTTAATTTTTTATCTTCTTGTTAGCAGCGTATTAGTTGGAATATTCTGAAAATACATGGTTGTTCAGAAGGACTGAAATAAAACTAAAAGGTAACTCATGATTACCATATAAAACCCTCTTAATCTGGTAGTAAAACTTAAAACAAGGTGCATCAATAGTGCATAAAAATACTGATAGGACAAGAAGAGCCAGTCCAGTTAAGTCATCAAAATGAGGAAGTTTTATTTAATTAAAAGATTGCAGTTGACCTATATTGATTAGGAAGATTTATGGAGCTAGGACCCTTCAACTCTTATATAGAAAGAGATCCCTTGAGGGTGCTATAAGTTGATGCTTGATGCTGTTGTTGGTGGGGTGTTGGAAGGTCTATTAATAAAATGGCAAAGACAAACAGATAAAAGAGGAAAGATTGCCATGTTAAAATCAGGACTAAAGATGAAAATAAATCAGTGGTTGATCACAGATTCATATGGGCCTGTTTACTATTGTCAGCAAGCTTTTATATATATTCATCCTAAATGAATTTGTACAAATCTGAAATCCCATACCAAGCCTCTTTGTCTTCTGCTCTACAGATGGATGACTTATTACTTTTTTTTAACTTTGCCTGTTCCAGAAAAAAAAGCTCATATTCATTGCATTTTACTGGGATTTTAGGTGAAAAGCCAACACAACGTAGTGCAGAAATGACAACATTGGAAAGCTGACGCTCAAAGATACTGTCCACCCAGTCTGACTGAGCTTGAAATAAGCTAGAGCCATTTTGCAGAGAAGAATGGTCAAAAAAAGGCAAATGCAAAACTGGTTAAGATATTTCCCAAAATACTTGCAGCTATGGTTGCTATAGAATTGACCTGCAAGATTGACGAGCATCAACCCAGTATTGATCAGGTTGGGCTTAACAAAAATGCCGGCCACATTCTTTCATGCGTTAATTGCTTTAAAAAAAAACTTTTGTAATTTAACTTCCGGTTCAGAATTGTGCACTGCTTTGTGTTGGTCTGTCACATAAACTCCCAATGAAACAAAGAGAATGTTTTGCCTGTAACTTCACAACAATTTCAGGGGTATGACCACCTTTGCAAGCAACTGTACTTAGCAGGTATACAGTTGCAGAAACCTGGTTAAAACCTAAGGAATTTAGCAGATATTTACTTCCATCTCACTACCTCTGGTCCTCCATGAGCACCGACATTAATTTTGCATCGCTGACAGCTCTTAGAGCGAATATCCTGATGTGTTCTGGCATGTTTTTTTGTCTCTGCAGAGCCGCATCCGTCGAATGTGGAACGACACAGTCAGAAAACAGTCTGAGTCCTCTTTTATGACCGGAGACATCAACAGCTCAGCGTCACTCAACAGAGGTACTTGGTCCTAGAGGAATTTCTGTCATTAATGATTCCTTCACCCTTTCATTTCTGCTAAAAATATTAAACTGTGATGTCCTTTTTTAACAATACAAATGATTTCCTTTTAACATCCTGCAAGGTTTTCACAAGCTTCAAAGCATTTACAATTTAATGTGTGACACAGCATTCTTAGACATGTCATTTGACATCAAGGCAACTTGGTAATTTCCCAGTAGTTTGCCTTAATTACATCAGAAAATATCTGTTTTTCAAAATATAAATGTTCTACTTGACCACCTAACACTTACAGTTCCAATCTTAAGTTTTTATAGTGAGGAAACTGGATGCATAAGATATGAAATCAACTTTCATGCATTTTCTTTTAAAATTTCAATCAATCAGTCAAAATGTATTTGTGGAGTCTAACAAAGTGCTTACTACGGGATGGAAAAAAGACAAAACAAATGAACACTATAGGAATTTTAAAATTTCATAATAATAGGCAAACTATAGAGGATAAAAAAAATAAAAACAAGTGATCAAGATCAAAATATAAAACAATAACATTAATGTAATTGGGTTTGTCCATGCCAGACTGAGACTGAACAACCTGTTACATTTTATTTTAAGTATGTAGTAACTAATTTGTGGTATCTTACAATTAATGGCCTACACATTTAGAAAACAATTCATAGGTTCTAGCTAATAATACATTAAAAAAAGATACATAGCTTTTAGTTATGGGGGGGGGACTTAAGTAGCCCCTCAGTGGGGTTGATGTCTGGACACTGTGGTGACCAATGCATGTATGGAAAATTGTGTCTCCTGCTCCTTGAACTGTTCTTTCACAATGTGATATGATCCAGCATGGCATTGTCATGTTTGATTATATTTTTGCCATCAGGAAGGTATATATTGATGGAAAATAAGACTTTTTCATTCAGCATATTCACATAGTTGTTTTTCTTGTTTGGGACATATTTGTTGCTGAACGTCAAGCAGATGAGCTGAAGGAACCCGAGATCATAACCCTGCTCCTACGTGCATGTACTACCAGATGATATTATGGGTGCATCTGAAATACACTTATCCTGATGTGCCTGTCACAAAGGGACAGGGTAATCCTAGCTTCATTAGACCACATGATCTTGCTATGTAAGTCTAGTCTTTATGTGCATGAGCAAACCAAGGCTCATTTCTTTAATCTGGTCTACTTAATGAGTAACTTTTCTCAAAACTACACAGCTATTGAGGCCCAAAACTTGACCTTTCTCTATCGATATTGCCCTTAGTTTGACTATTAACTGGCTTGGATTTCAAGCAGACCTTTAATAGATACACATGCCACATTTTCTCTTAGATGACAGTTCACCACTAATGTTTCAGGTTTTAATATTCCTCTTGGCAAACCTTAACCCAGTTTTAGTTGTTTTAATCTTTTTCACAATGTTTTTCTTAACCTGATATAGACCAGTATTCAAACGAATTAAATATTCTTTTTTTTTTTTTTTCCACTGGATGACTTAAACCATGGTTAAATTCTTTGACACCAGCTAATCTTTTATTGGAGTAGCATGATCTCACACAGAAAACTTTGGATAACTCAGTTGATTAGTTTGTTTACATATAGTACATTTGTTTCATGGTACCTGACTTAGCGGCTGTCCTGCTGTTAATTTTCTATGTTAACTTATTTTTGCTAAAAAGAGAGAAATGAGTCTTCCTCTATAACCTTTCAAACGGCTAAAGACTCTTTGACTGTTCCCTTATTGCTAAATCTCTCAAGATAACGTTTTTTTTTAGGAACATGTTGCAGGCATCGAATTCAAAATGAGTGATTTGCAAAAACACAAAAAAGTTTATCAGTTTAAACATTAAATATAATATCTTCATTGGACCATAGCACAGTTCAGTGGTAGCACTGTTTCAGTTAAAGGCCCAGTAGTTTAGTAAAACTCCATGTTTACTTTTGTGAAATTAGGCAAGAAATGGCTTTTTCCTGGCTAACTTTCAAAACAACCTGGTTGGTTGTTATGTAGATCTGGTCACCCTAAAAACTACTCTTTGCTGCAGTTCTGTAGCTGGTAGCTTTGTAGCCATTTTTACCTCCCTTACCATGCTGTCCACTGTGCATAGTGGCAAGGTAAACTTAGATGCCTATGTATTCGTTTTGTTACAGTTCCTGTTGTTTACGCTTTTGAGTTATTGCTGTGACTGTCTATGGGCAATTTTAGGTAAATAACTGCTTTCTTTTAACCATTTCCAGACTTTTAAAGATCAACAGACATTTGCCTAATTTAAATAGCTGTTGTCTTCCCATTTTAAATAGTTGCCAGGTGAAATTCCCCATGGCGCATTATAGTTATATGCCAGTTAAACGGGAAGTCAAAGATTACTAGTTAAAATTCTTTAGACACTCTGATTGATAAAAAACAGGAAGTATTAATTTAAAAAGTGCTTTAGTTAATTTTTTTTTTCGAGAAATCCTTTGGACATTTTTTTTTCATTAAAAGATTGTGTGGTGCAAGTGGCCTTTGTTCACAATAATCAGGAATTGAACCTCAGATGACACCATCAATGACTAATTGACTCATGCATTTGCAGTTCCTACTCTACTGCTTCACCCCGCACCACCCCGTTAGGCCACATGTAATTAAAAAAATAATATATATATACTTTAAATACCTAATATGGAACACTTTCTTTACTGAATAAATGTACTAAAATCAAAGTTGTTTTTTTTTACTTTTTTAGTGTGAGTTTATTCTGCTGCAATAAAAGCCAAATTTATTTTAAGACTGTTTAAACACTGCGATGGACTGGCGACCTGTCCAGGGTGTACCCCGCCTCCCGCCCATAGACTGCTGGAGATAGCCACCAGCTTCCCCGCGACCCACTATGGAATAAGCGGTAGAAAATGACCGACTGACTGACTTTTTAAACAATTTTACTAGTGGTGCCATTGCTGGAGGTCACTGTAACAACCCCTGCAGTCCTTTTTTGAAATTGAGGCTCCTTCATACATCAGGTGACCTTCTTTGACCAGGCATTGTGCTTCAAAAGACAAGAGAAAATTTAGTAATCATCTGAGGAAAGTGGTGGATAACAACCTAAAAATGTACGTCTTCACATTTATTGTCAGTTAAAAAATAAAAAAACAAGTTGATAAAAAGTATTTTAGAGCAATGTGTTTGAAAGTGACAGTCAGAGAGTTCACTTTAGGGCTTCTGAGCTAAGAGAGGGAAAACAGACACCAGACTACATCTGACATCAAGCTGCAAACTCCGCTCTCGCTGGCCTGCCTCCCTAACACTCTCGGCAGTCATCACATCTCTTGATTGAAAAGCTCCGGTTCCACGCTGCTCTCTCTCTCTAAATTCACTCTGGGCACCCGCTCGCAAAGACGCTAATGCATAGTTACAATGATGGATTAATGTTCGACACAGTGAGGAAGTGTCATGATCTCTGTAATTAGGAGCTCAGTATCGCCAACAGACGTGACTGTTATCAATTGTACAGAGACTGAAGAGAGATGGTGGACATGGGGGTATAAGGTCAGGAGTTGGAGGATAAAGGGAAAAAAAAAAAGTCTACACAGATCTTCCATAAAGACAAAAAGCGGAGGCAGGAATTATTTATGGCTGCTTACGAGGTTATGAGTGATGGAGAAAACCCTCAAAGTAGCTGTAGAGCATGTCGGGTTCTGCCATCCAAGCACCATCAGGAGCAGATGCAAATAGAATTGCACTCATGCATAGCTTTTCCTGTGTGCTTATTAAGGAATAATGTGTTGGGGAGCAAATATTTCTTGCTGATCTGGCCTCTGCAGTCTTGACGCTCTGGCAAACTTTCCCTGTCCCCCCCACCTCTGCTCCAAACACGAGAGAATGAGCTCACAGCTGACGCTCCTTGCTGTGCTCTTCTCAGGAGCAGAGTTGTGCAATTATCTTGATGCCATCACACGTTTAATTTATCTCGTTATTCAGGATTTCTTTTTGGAAGCTGTTTATTTTCAACACAGACAAAGCTGGGGATCGGTCATTGTACGAATTCTAAAAGGGAGGCTAGTTGTTTGAGAAATGCTCTGTAATAAGGGCAAGCATCACTAGCAACATCTAAGTAGTGTTTCCTTACTTGTTACCGTATCAAAACATTCAGTTTGTTGTGCAAAAATAATAACGTGTCTTATTAATACTGAATTCAAGCAAAAGAAATCTCAATAATGCTGAAAGATGAGATTAAATGAGATGTATTATATGTATTATATTATATATCAAAATATATTATTATATTGAGGATTTTCAAAATAAAAGGGAACTTATAATTCCATGAACAGTCGCAGTGCTTTGCAATAGTCTTCATACCCCTTGAACGTTTACACATTTTGTTACTTTACAACTACACATCTCATTGTATTACACTGGAATTGAAAAAACACTGGAAAAAACACTGGAAAAAACACTGGAAAAAACCAAAACAAAGTACAGTAAAAGGAAAAAAACAAAACAATAACACCCATAGATCATGACATTGTTTGTGCTATATTTAAATTAACAGTCTCTTTTGCTTGACAACAAAAGCGATATGTTTTAAGATATTTGGAAAGTAATTCAGACAGTAAGGTGTTAAAGCTGGGTTAGGTTATAAATTGGTTACGGTTTCTGTGTCAACACATATCATCACAATAAAAAGATTTAGTGTTTAGTCTTCAGTACAGGGGCAATAAGAGGGGCCAGGACCAGTTCTACAAGGTTGGGTCCCCTGTTGGTCCCTGTCTAGAACTGCCCATGCCTCTTACAGAGCACTGTCATCTGAGAATAGGGAATCTAACAAGACATGGCTCTCCACCTAAACTGACAAGTTGTGCATTGACAGCAGATAGAAGAATCAGACTAAAGGCCCATGGTAACTGTGGAGGAGTGACAGCAGGAAAAGCCGTTGAAGAACGACGTAAGAAGTTCAGTTTGCAGTTTTACCTAACAGCATGTGAAAGATAATTTTCCTCTCAGATGAGACCAAAACTAAACTGTTTGGCCTGCATGCAAAATATTTATGAGGCAGGAAACTACACCCCAAACTCACCATTACCATACTGAATCATGATGGCAGAAGCCTCATTGTTGGGTGTCAGAATGGCCCAGTTTAAGTTCAGTCCTAAATGTAATTGAGAATCTGTGGCAAGCTTTTAAAATTGTTGTTCCTAAGACCTCTACATATGCACAGCTGCAGGTAATTGCAGGTAAAAGTGGTTCTTTTGAGTAGTGACTCCAAATGGCTAAATACAAATGCATGCTACAATTTTCAGATTAAAGAAATCATGTTAGAGTGTGTACAATTATAATTAATCCTTTCACTTAACAGTTCCACTGTAATTTGTCTTGGTCTTTCATCCAAAATCGTGATAAAACACAAAATTCAGAAAAAGTTCAGTGGTGTATGAATACTATTGCAAGACTCTGTATATGACTGTGTGATATAAAAGGTAGAATAAAACCTTTTTCACACTGTGTGACAGATTCAGAGCACAGGAAACAATAGTACTTTCTGCTGGGGGATCTAATTGCTGTGTACTTGCACCTCAGATAAAGGATGTTTACCCGTTCTTGCTGAAGAACACGCATGCATCACCCTCACAAGTCCTGCATTTGGCTTCTTTCACAATAATAGCGTCGTATTGTGTTGACAGGAGCAGGAAGGAAATCTTGTAAACAGGAAATGAATGCAGCCTGCAAATATTTTCACCACACTCAATATTCTGCATAATGCCTTTGAACGCATGAAAGTGAATTATTTTTTATCATCTGCAAAGAAAAACCCCCAAATATGTGTCATTTGTGTTGAGCTTTCAGATCCTGCAACTTATCAACCAGGCTCAGACAGCGAAGGCTGCTCTGGTGCGGCGGTATGTGCACAAGAAACTGATGAGTTACTCGGGCAGCAGGAATCTGAAGACAAGCAGTGTTGCTTAAAAAGAAAATGAGAAGGGCGATCTGCTTGTGCAAAAGGAGGCGCGGCTGGAGCGAAGTAATGACCAGCTTGACTAAAGAGACGACAGCAATACATTGAAAGGGTATTTCAGCAGCAGGTGTACAGAGAATGAGCGAATGCTGAGAAATAAAATGATTTGATACACCACTTCAGCTCAGGAGAATGGCAAAGCTGGAAGTAATAATAACAGTGGTGCATCTGATACCTGGATTGGTGAGGTTTTCTTTGTAGTTAGAACTTTTTTTACCATATATTTGAGGATCAATTCGTGTAAATGTTTAAACCAGAAGAACCAGAAAAAAACGCAATATTCCTAATTCTACCATTTCTGCTGCCGTTTACTGTCACTCTTTCCAGAAGTAAAAACAGTAAGCTTCTGAGATTTTTTTACCTTCATTACAATCCTGGGCTTTGTGTACGCTGACAACAGAAAACAGTCCCCACCCAGGCTTTTTTTTCTTACAGTTGCAGTTGTTTTAATTGTTGCACTTAGGCAAGTGGCTGTTTTTTTGTAGTTATTTTTTTCTGTCTTTAAAGTATATTACCATGCATTCAACTTACTTTAAAGACATGATGTGTTGTCTTTTTGTCTTTTTCCAAAACAAATATCAATAGTTGCTATTAGAAATTGCCGTCTGTGCCACATCATATTCATACCCCAAGGAAACAGGAAGTCGTGCTGATCAACTTAAAAACTTAAAGTATAAAATAAAATAAAAGCTGCAATAGAATTGTTGAGAGTAGCCATAAATGTGGTGGCAAAGATTTTGTTTTAAGTATTTGTTCCTTACCGTTGCATTTATTTACCCTACCGACTAAAAGTGGATTTCTCAGCATGAGAGTAAGCTACTGGATTACAGAGACTTTTTGTAAGGCTTTTTACATATGTTTAGTACATGTGCAAAAAAGAGTGTGAGGCGCTGAATGAGGTATAGCACATGGTTTCTTATGTAACAGCAGTTACAACCTTGATGGTGAGAGTGATAACATTTCTGATGGTTAGTATTACTGCTTTAAAAAGCATTTGCCTTTAACATTTAATTCAGTAACTAGACTGTTAAAATAACTCGGTTATTTTGATTGTCAAATGCATCATTTCAGATGTGTCATTGCAAACGTAGGCAGAGAAGGCAGAGGAAGTAAAGCAGGGATATTTTAGCCACCGGAATCATTAAGTGTTAAATGAAGCTGTACTTTGGACTTTATAACTACGTAAGAACGTTTTTTAAACATGTTTTTGTCTCCACAGCAAGCAGATGGAAACGAAGCAAATCCTCTGCCTTAAGCAGTTACTATACTAACTTTAAACAAACCTTAAATAAAAATTGTTATATTATATTTTATATTACATATTTAACATGTAACTTATGTAACATATTTAACTTTAAGTATCCTAGGAAAAACATCACATTTCAGAAAAGTAATCAGTTTTTTTGTAAAGCCTATCTATTGTTTACTGGGATCAATATCACTGTCCTGAAACATGTATATGGAAAGTTTGCAAATCTAGAAGTTAATCCATTTTTATCATTGTATTATTATTCATATCATTAATCATTTGTATGTATATATATTTTTTCAATTTAACATAGTTTATACAGGTAATCTCACTGAGATGCACGGTCTTAATTGTAAGCAAAAACATATATTGACAGTATCATTTATCTAAAGTATAGATTTTGTATACATTTTATTTACATAGATAATGCCACTAAGTCACATGGTATTAAGCTAATATAACATTAAAGACCACCACTACTACTACTACTACTATTAGTACTACTACTAATAATAATCATAATAATAATAATGCTAAGATTTATGGTGGAGGCAACCTGAATAATATTACTGGCTGGACCCTGATATGTACAGGGGTTGGACAATGAAACTGAAACACCTGACAAATTGTTGGTGCACGTCTTGCTGGCGCATCTGTGACCAAGACAGCACATCTTTGTGATGTATCAAGAGCCACGGTATCCAGGGTAATGTCAGCATACCACCAAGAAGGATGAACCACATCTAACAGGATTAACTGTGGATGCAAGAGGAAGCTGTCTGAAAGGGATGTTCAGGTGCTAACCCGGATTGTATCCAAAAAACATAAAACCATGGCTGCCCAAATCACGGCAGAATTAAATGTGCACCTCAACTCTCCTGTTTCCATCAGAACTGTCCGTCGGGAGCTCCACAGGGTCAATATACACGGCCGGGATGCTATAGCCAAACCTTTGGTCACTCATGCCAATGCCAAACGTCGGTTTCAGTTGTGCAAGGAGCGCAAATCTTGGGCTGTGGACAATGTGAAACATGTATTGTTCTCTGATGAGTCCACCTTTACTGTTCTCCCCACATCCGGGAGAGTTATGGTGTGGAGAAGCCCCAAAGAAGCGTACCACCCAGACTGTTGCATGCCCAGAGTGAAGCATGGGGGTGGATCAGTGATGGTTT
The DNA here is from genome assembly GCF_021462225.1 of Girardinichthys multiradiatus. Lineage (NCBI taxonomy): Eukaryota > Metazoa > Chordata > Actinopteri > Cyprinodontiformes > Goodeidae > Girardinichthys > Girardinichthys multiradiatus. The sequence continues at coordinate 24,610,808 of NC_061807.1, forward strand.
GGGCTGCCATATCATGGCGTTCCCTTGGCCCAATACTTGTGCTAGATGGGCGCGTCACTGCCAAGGACTACAGAACCATTCTTGAGGACCATGTGCATCCAATGGTTCAAACATTGTATCCTGAAGGCGGTGCCGTGTATCAGGATGACAATGCACCAATACACACAGCAAGACTAGTGAAAGATTGGTTTGATGAACATGAAAGTGAAGTTGAACATCTCCCATGGCCTGCACAGTCACCAGATCTAAATATTATTGAGCCACTTTGGGGTGTTTTGGAGGAGCGAGTCAGGAAACGTTTTCCTCCACCAGTATCACGTAGTGACCTGGCCACTATCCTTCAAGAAGAATGGCTTACAATCCCTCTGACCACTGTGCAGGACTTATATATGTCATTCCCAAGACGAATTGACGCTGTATTGGCCGCAAATGGAGGCCCTACACCATACTAATAAATTATTGTGGTCTAAAACCAGGTGTTTCAGTTACATTGTCCAACCCCTGTACTTTTAGCATATATAAAAAACATTTTAACACCACTCTGATTAATAACCAAAATGAATTGGAACATATGAATTGTATTAGTTTACCAACCGTCCTTCCTTTATTAGCACACCTCATTATTTGTTTTCAGTTTCCCATATAGCTGCTTTTTGTAGTTTAGTTTATGTCTGTCAACACATGTATGCTGCCAGAATGTGGAGCACAAAATAACACAGGATAATGGCTGGCAGTAACAGTACAGTCAACACATTTTTCATCGACCCCATTAGCCATGTCGGTTCAGCTCTATCGCTCTGATACAGCAAACCCCCCCTTTCAAAATTAATGATCATGTGATCATTTGGATGTTAATGGATGTCATTGCTCAGTCACATCTGCTCAGCTGATATGTATGTTCTTATGGATATATATGTATTTATATCTCAACTTGTCTATCTCTGTTTCTCTCTATCTCACCCTGTCTATTTCTGGCTGCTCCAGGGGCTATGGCTAACCATCTTATACCTAATGCACTCCTACGTCCTCATGGCACTAACAATCCCTATAATACATTGCTTGGGGAGTCTGCCGTTTATAACAACCCCCTGGGCATGTACAACACTCAAGGTGTGCTAGCTTCTTTTCATTATTTACCATTGTGGCTAGAGCAGTGTTTTTTTATTATTCACTTTTTTCTGGTGGTATATTGTTATTCCTGCCCTAAAAGTCAGGTAACAGTTGGACTGTTGAATGTTTCAGATTAGCAGCAAAGTAAAATAATACCCTGTATGGTCTTGATAATTGGATGGAAAAAACACTGCTCTAATTATATTGTTTTAGCTTTCAAAGAGCTCAATCACAAAAAAATCCCACAGATCTGGTCAGCTGTGGGATTTTTTATTGGCGGTGTATTTTGGCATCTGTTTGGCTCATCCCATTTGGTTCCAGAAGTCATGCTCTTCTCTGGGCAGTTTTGGCCAAATCAAACTCTAAAGATCCTTTGAAATGACCCCACAAAAAGCAAGATACATCACAGGTCATTGATTTCAAATGTGCTACGATGCTGTCGGTTTACCTCTTATGCTGCGTCTGCTGTTTCTGTGTGTTTAGTTTCAGAGTTTTGTTCTTTCAACACAAAATGGTTGCGTTTCATCTTTTCTAAAGTGAGCAAAAAAAAGCAAAAATATTGCTTGAGTCAGGGGTTTACATACACTCATTATGGGCTTGAATGTTATTAATGTAAAACTTCAAATGATTTATTTGTTTTCAAGGGTAGAATGATTATAAATCATATCACATTAATGATTTTAAAAGATCATGATGTGGTTACAAAAGTTCACATTTATCCTGGATTTTCCCTATTCCATACAAGGTAAACACTACACATACACACTCAAATATACAGTGTAGCCCAAAACTATGCATAACCCTGGCAATTTCTTTTATTCAGTCAAGATGTTTGTTTCTGATGGAAATGACACACATCTTCCAGAAAATATTCAGAGAATGCTAAATTAAAACAAATCTCTCTGTTTTTGTTTACATTCTTACAATAAATGATATATAATAATAATATTTTTTAATAATAATTTTAACCCTCTTAATAATAATAAAAAGAGGTAGATTCTTTAATGTTTTTAATGATCTTTTGAAAATGTATCTTTGGTGATGAACTCCACGTGTTTGAGGTCAAAAAGCCAACTTGCCATCACCCTAATCTTCAACACTATTCACAGCTTCTTCTACTTCTACACAGATACTACTTCCAGTTTAAAAACATTTAAAAAGGCGATGGTCCTTGCCATAAAACTGAAAATGGGTCATCACTGGGTCTTTCAGCAGAATAATGATCACCAAATCTACAGAGATGGTACAACATTCTTACATCCAAACTCATTTTTGGTTTAACACCATGCTTGATCACACTGGAAATCATATTAACATTTTGAAGTAGCCTAGCAACAGCCCCTACTTAAATGTGATACAGAACCTGTGTAGGGAACTAAAGTTTAGGGGGATGGGAAGGATGCTTTCGAACCTCGAACCACTGGGGCTCATTACCAAACATAAAATGCTAGAATAACAGACATTGTTATTCTAAGAGTGATAAAGAGTGATCAAATATCCAAACAGAATTGTGCAAGAAGCTCATTGATGGTAACAAAAAGCATAGGGCTAACTTACAACTTGCCAAATAAAATTTAACCAAATATTAAGGTGCTCGTATGTGTAATACTCACCATGTATAGATCAGAACAAGTCCAAACCAATTCTTGTTTTGAATAATCTTTGACATTTCTGTTGTGTTCATTCCACCTTGGAAAAAGAACAATTCAAATAGAAAATTTGCATTAAACATTTATGCCAAATGATGAGTGTATGTAAATTCCTGACTAAACTGTCTGGTAAAAACCTTTTAATTGTGAATATTCCCTTAAATATTCAAAATATAAGTTTCATAGTGAGAATACATATCACTGAAACTTATTTTGTAATGTTTTTTTAAGAGTTTTTAAAAACTATCAAATACCACATCAGAAAAAAATTATAGGACATAACTGTGTTCAAAAATAAGTTGTTTTTTTCACATGTTCTGGCTCCAACTAAACATTGGAGTGCAATTTTAGCCCCCTTCGTCTCTCTGCTGAGCTGTTATTATTTTATTCCTGCTCTCTGCAGTCAATATGAGATTGCTATAACTTTGTGAGTCTGTAAAAGTCCTTAAAAGTAGAGAAACCCATGTAAAGCTGAGATAAAAACTCACAGATAGCTTTGATAAGTGGATAATTTATGTATGCGATTCAAGTAGTTTGCATTGGAGCTGGTGATGGAGGGCTATAATTCACTTACATCGCCACAGATGGAATAGGAATATCTGGAGGAATGAAAATGCTAATGTATCAAAAGATTTATTGGCGCATTTGACGCCCAAGAACCTTTGCCTATGTTTTACCCCCAAGGATTCTGCAACGTGTTACAGCAAAACATCTTTAATATATTTGTCAAGAGATTTTTTATTATGTCTTTATGGTACTTTTTCTGCAAGCACACAAAATTCACATGGTGAAACTAAACAATTTTCCAAATGCCATCAGTGTTCCATATGTGTAGTTTTCTCTTTTTCCTTGTCACTGCTGTGCTTATTTTGTTTTCTTCTTTCCTTTTCCTCATGCTGTCCCCAAAAGAGCCCTACAGAGAGACAAGTATGGGAGTCAAACTAAACATTGCTTATCAAATGTAATTGACTTTGGCTTTACTTTCTTTTTACTCGATGCTGACAAAAGGATAGTGAAAACGATGTAATTCAGTTTTTAAATAATTACGTCCATTTATGAAAGCAAAACAACACAAAGGTTTACAATTACACCCCAAATTTGTATGCTTTTTAATGCATTTATTAACTAGTGAAGAAATCCAATTACAGTATACATTTGGAATAACTCAAATATCTTTTAAGCACACCAGCACAAATTGATCTGCTATCTTCTCACAGAAACTTGCATGTGTTCGTGACCCATATATTTCTTTTTAAATCACTCTTGAATTCACTTTGATCAAGCCGTGACACTTCAAGAAGGCCAGATAAATGTTTCTTGTCAAAATTTTAAGAGGTCAGACTGAGAACTTGACACTTTTAACAAGCCGGATGGCCTTGTCTGAGGTAGTCTGAATTATAGTCAAAATTTTCTCGCTTTGATGTCAACAGTGTAGTTAACGTGATGAAATATGAAGGCTACATGTTCGTGCAACAGATAGAACAGACTGTCTCCTTCCACTGTCAGAGTGGTGAAATTTAATGAAACAGATTCATTTTTAAAGAGATGGTTGGTTAAGTGCTGATGGATGACATATAAATAAACTGTAAAAAAGTGATGCTCAAGTGGTGCCATGTCTTTGCATGGATTTAATTGCAAAAAATGTTTACATTTCACTCAATTTTTTATTTTTTTTAATGAGGTTAAAAGTTACAACTCTGAGATGATGGAATCGCATGAATTACTTTGTTTTAATGTCTGTTTACCTGCATAACCTTTGAGTTGATGTGCCATGATGAATGTTTGTATTCTGTTGTGTTACACAGCATGTTTTATTTTTGCTATAGAATATCCTGCTCAAAAATTGAACTGAGTAAAACTCAGTTTAAAATTTTTAACAAGGTAAGTCTATGCTACAGGTGCATTTCAGTACATTAGAATGTAAATCAAAAGTTAATTGTTTCACTAATTCTGTTTATAACTCATGGGCTGATGGATTTTATAGTAAAGTAAATTTGATGATTTTGGCTTAAAGCTAACAAAAGCCCAAATTCAGTTCCTTAGGACATTAAGATATTTCACAAGAACATTAAAAACAGAAATGTTATGTCATGGCCATGTGAGGGCCATTACATAAATTCAGGGATTCAGTTGGCAGCTGTTGATACACATTGTTAAAGAAACTGGGTTTTCAAAGTGCTGCGTCCAAGAATATTAATGGAAAGTTGAGAGGAAGAAAAAAATGTAGTAGAAAAGAATACACAGGCAGCAGGTATAACCACAGCCTTAAAAAGATTGCAAAGCTGAATTAATGATCATGGTATCACTGTGCCTGATTGTCCAGCAGACTTGCCTGACTTAAACCACATAGAGAATCTATGGGTTATTGTCAAGAATAAGGCGAAATAACAGAATGACCTAAATTGACTCTGAAATAAATTAACTTTACAATGATATTCTTATTGATTGAGATGCACCTGTGAAGTATGTATGTGTAATGCATTTCTTTTTTAATCCAAAATCTGCGAGATCTATTTACTATTTAAGTTCTATTTAAAGTTTACTGAAGGCTTCTTTTCCTTCTTAACACTAGAACTCCCAGGGCCGTCAATTAGACGGTTTTGAAAGTTTGACATGCCATAATTCTGGTTTATTAAAACTCTTATCTTCCTGGCATCCTGACTTTTTCTAAACCTTGTGTATTCCTATGTCTCTTTAATAAAAATAAAAAAAACTAAGTAAATAAAAGATCTAAGTATTTCTACCTCTAACTACCACAGCCGCTATTTTGATGGCCGTATTAATTACATTGATATTTTTTTCCCGCGGCTGAGTATATGCGTGAGCATTGCCTAGCAACCGCCACTCTAGAACGCAATGTGAGAAGGAGATTGTTGGCATCCTACAAATGGCTTCTAGAAGGATATTTTCTGCTCAAGAGACATTGGAAATGCTTCAAAAATTAGACGATCGTGATTCTGGGTCGAGAGGGATTCTGACAGCTCTTGGTCAGCATTCAGTTCCAGTGACAGCGGGTCAGAGAGTGAGCCTCCCCCGTCTAAAAAAAAACACGAGTCATCCCATTAGCAGGAGATTGTGGCGCATTATTTCAAGATAGTAAAAGACTAGCCTATGTAACAATGTTATCATTTTAGGCTATAGTTTACAGATTAGTGAACTAATAATATATAAACTATAGCAACAGTGCCACAATCAGTGCAGGTTCAGAGATAGGGAGACGAGCCTGGTCCCCAGTGCCCAGCTATAAACCCAGCAATCCAGCTCCCTGGCAGGAGAGAAACTACAAATCAAGGTACTGATAATGGACAAAGAAATAAACAATAAGGTCATAGATATAGTAGCCCAGTAACAACAATCTATTCTGCACTTTACAGCGTTTTTATCGCAAGACAAGCACTCACCTGGGAGGGAGGGGAGATAGGAAAGGATGTCACTGTGTGGACAGTGGTAGGAGAGGAAGAAAGTAGAGGGAGGCGTCAGAGACAGAACGCTTTGACAGAGCGCCAGATCCAAGATGCCCAGACCGCGTTCCTCTGCTTAGTGGATGCTGAAATGCTCATCCACATTCAGGGCTGCACTGTGGCTGAGGCCCGCAGAGATTTAGGAGATGATTGCATTTTTAGCACTAGTTTATGTCCGTGGAGTGAAAGGGGGTTGTAACATGGAGCTGTCCCGCTTTTGGTCAGATTAGTAAAGCTTTTTTTTTTAAATGTACCCGCTACTCTGTATAATTTTTCAGTACTATTTATAAATAATAATAACATTTTATAGGTTTTGATCAAATACTATTATTAATTCTTGTCAAAACCATAATTTTATAGCGTGCAAGAAAACCTTTAGCATTCTGACTGCTTGTAATTTGATGACGTTATCACCGCCCTTGCATCCAGAATGCTCGCCGTCAAATTGACGGTCTTGGGAGTTCTAGTAGAGTTAGAATTCTGGGAGTCCTAGTATTAAAGGAAACTAAATACTTTGCTGTTTGCTATTTTGCCTTTGCAAAAATAACATGTCTTTGTACTCACCAGATTTTACCTTTCACATTTGCCAACAACCCCCATCCCTTACCACTACCCCACCACACCCTTGTTTCTCATTGCAGAGGGAATCCTGAACAATGCCCGGGATACAAGTGTCATGGATACTCTACCACTGAATGGTAATCATGGAAACAATTACAGCATCGCCAGCGCTGAGTACATGAGCGACTGTGTCCAGATCATTGATCGGGGCTACAACCACAAGGAGACAACCCTGGAAAAGAAGATCCTGAAAGAGCTGACCTCCAACTATATCCCCTCTTACCTTAACAATTCCCATGAGCGCTCAAATGAGCAGAACCGGAACCTCATGAACAAGCTGGTCAATAATGTTAGCAACGGCGGCAAAGACGGCGGCTATAGCATGGGATTAGGAGTGGGGATAGGCATGAACGTTGCACTTAACCTTGATGATCACATCACCTTTGGTACCCACCATGACGAAGGCCTGGGTCTGGAGTTGATACGCGAGGAGTCCAATGCCCCATTGTTGCCACAAAGGCCACCGCCAAACCTTCAGGCAGTCAACAACCTTCACAATCAGCTCCAACAGTCCATGTCACCACCTCTTCCACTTCCCCACCATCCCTTCTCCACTGCCTCCAGCTCCTCATCTTCTCGAAGGAGGATCCCCCAGGAGAACAGTGAAAGCTTTTTCCCCTTACTGAACAACGAGCATACCCATGACGAGGGCTCGTTGCCCAGCCACAGCCACCAGAGAGACTCCCTCTACAATAGCATGCCAATGTTGCCTGGGCTGCCCGACGTGTCTGCAGAATCCACTGATGGCTCCAGAGAGAGTGGGGATGCCAAAAGTCCTCAGGCAAGCTTGGATGACGTTTACTACAAGAGCATGCCCAACTTGGGCTCCCGTAACCACCTCCATCAGCTGCATTCCTACTACCAGCTAGGACGGGGCAGCAGCGATGGTTTCATCGCAACCCCTAACAGAGAGGATCTTTCTGCAGAAGAGGCTCAACCAGAACCCATGCACCTGGTCACTAGCCTATAGGCCCAAAAACCCCTCATCAAACCTGTATTTCCTTTTGTTTCCCAAAGTCCTCTTCCCCGTTCCCTCACTCTTGTCCATCCATTGTCGGCAGTGGTACCCATTGTTTTTAATGTTGTCCTGAAGACTGAGACAGCTGTCCTTTCACTGCTCACTGTTGATGACCACAAACTGGTTAAGAATTGCTATACAATGGGAGCGGAAGTGACTATCTTTGGTTAGATATTCAAAGAAGTTGATGTTGTGTCCCTAGCCACCTCCCTCGTTTCGAACCCCTCTCCGGTTTGGTGTGTTTTGTCTCAATCTAATAAGAGACACCCACAAAAAATTTAGATTTCAGCGATATAGTTAAGAGGAACCGGACACTCCCAAAGTCTGAACTTATAGACTTCAACAGAATAAATGGGGAATAAAAAAAAAAGACTATTTTATTATACTTCTGTATCTATATAAACTTTTCGAAGTATTTTCTTCCTCTTTGGTCAGTTACAGCACATTTGTTTGCTGAAGTGTTCCTCCAAAATAAGAAAAAAATTTAAACAAAACAAAAAACTTACACGTTGGACATTTGCCATGAAAGAATTATAGATTGTATGCTTTCAAACATAGCTGTTTTTATGTCATTTATTTTCTTTTAACATTTGTTAAGAGGGAGAAAAAAACTGAGAGAATTATGACATTTCTATATGACTGTACAGATAACTAGCATTGCACATAATATGCTTTTTCACCTTTATTTGATTGGTTTTGTTGTAATTTGTTCTGGGAAAACCTTTTCTCTGTAAATTTAGTGTTTAGGAACAGTTTTGTTCTGTTGTGCTGGCCTCTAAATTTTGCTCTGTACTGCTCCGGTTTTCTGTTGTATCACTTTCCAAGAAATCTCAATAGAAACATAAAAAATATAAAGAAATTACACTCCGGCATTGCTGTGAAACGTGCTCGCTTTGTTTCCGGCTAAGTTTTCAATTCTTGTTTGAGATTTTTTCCCACTTTCTTTTTTTCTTCTACTGTGTAGATAGCAAAACTTCAAGGAGACGGGATTGCAAAGTCCCTTGGAAAGGTTTATAGTGCATTCTGCGTTTGTATCGACACTCAGAAAACTCTCGTTCTCGGACTAGAGGACGGGACGAACTGAGCCTTGATGTGCACCAGGCACTTGTACAAATAAAGAAAGTTTGTTGTTTTACTTATTAAAGAAAGAGCTTTTGGAGTGAGAAAAACTAGACGTGTTTTCTGTTATTTTTCTGAAATGAAGAAATAACATTTATTTATTTGTTAAATAAACAGTAATAAAACAAAAGCTGGTAGTAGTTTAAATGGCACAATAATATTTTAAATTTAGTCTATCTTGGTGAAAGTATTTAACCGAGTCTTTTTTAACCCTGGTCCTCAAGGTGCACTGCCCTGCATGTTTTAGATTGAGGCCTTGAGGACCAGGGTTGAAAAACACTGCTTTAACCTAATAACAGCCAAACTTTTTAAACAAATAAATTGCAGAATAATTTAAAAACATTGAAGGCCCTGCTTTCCTTTGTGTTGTTTTTTTTCTGGATAAGGGTAAAGGACATGATTTAACAATTAATTTTTATTTCCTCCTCTTTCAGTTTCTTGTAATATCCCACATTAGCTACTCAATTCAGGCCCAGCAGTGGTCAGTATGCTCTGTATGCGCTACTCTGCTGTACCATAGAGGAGCTGTGATTTCAAAAGCTGTAATTCATATCCCAATGCCATTGCAGATGAAAGCAATGCATTCTTTAGATACCTTATTTTTAACCATAAGATGAACAGGAGCTTCCACAGTGAACCAGAGCATTTTGTGCTGGACAAGGACATGGGAATAAAGGTAAGCGTGGAAGGATGGAAGTGGCATGCACATACTGCAGTAACATTACAACTAATTACAATATTGATATTAATGGGGCTACTTGGAAGCGAAGTGGTTTGCACAGTTGCCTTGCAGAGGGAAGGTCCTGGGTTCGAATCTGGGCCTCGGCTCTGTCTGCATGGAGTTTGCATGTTCTCCCTATACATGTGTGGGTTCTCTTCAGGAACTCTGGTTGCCTCCCACATTCCAAAAGAAGGCTGTCAGGTTTATTGATACTCTAAATTGTGCTTAGGTGTGATAATATCAGTTGTGATAAATACCCATTTACCTTTTCCTCTCTTACTCATCTGTGCTTCCATCACTCGTGTTCTTTAACATTTGTGTCCAGAGTAAGCAGTTGCTGCAGTGAGACTCTTTCCTAACTAGCTATGCTGGCATGTAAAATGTACGTTTATAACACTTGGAATATATTAGCCAACAATTATTGCACTCCAAACAGTTCTTTGCAGTATGAATATTGGACTGACATATTTGCAATATATTCTGCAGCCCTAGTGTGTGCATGGTAGTTTGTCTTAAGTATCCCTGTGTTGGACTGGCAACTTGTCGAAGGTGTCATTCACCTGTCGCCCACTAAATGCTGGAAATAGGCATAAGACCTCCTGAGACCATGCATGGATAAGCAGCTTTGGTTGATGGATGTATAGACGACTGTTTGCTGGACAGCAGTCAAGCCAGCAGTCAACACTGACATAACATAACATTTTTGCAATAAAAAACAATAACTTCATTGGTCTAACATCATCTATTAAGACAGTGTCTTGCCCACGGCCAAAATTCAATAGATAAAAAAATAATCTAAAAGGAGGATATCAGGAAAATCTCATAAAAATAAACACAACTCAGACCGAAAAGAAAAATAAAACAATTAAATGTGGCCTACTAAACATAAGATATCTCTCTTCAAAGACATTGCTAGTTAGTGACCTGGTTTGTGACAATCAGATTGATTTATTTTGCCTCACAAAAACCTGACTGCAGCAAGAGGATTATGTTACTATAAATGAGTCAACTCCTACTAATTATTTAAATTTTCACATTCCTCAAAATACTGGGCGAGGAGGAGGAGTAGCAACCATCTTTCAGTCCGATTTATTGATTAGTCCCAGAACAATCAATAGCTACAACTTTTTTGAATATTTAATCCTTAGTTTTTCTCATCCAAATTGCAAAGCACTAAAACCACTTCTGTTTGTTGTTTTGTACCGTCCACCAGGCCCTTACTCTCAATTTTTAGATCAGTTTTCAGACCTTTTATCTGATTTAGTGTTAAATACAGATAAAGTTATTATAGGGGGGGATTTTAACATTCATGTTAATGCTGAAAGTGATAGCCTAAATATAGCGTTTAATGCTATCTTAGACCCAATTGGCTTTACTCAAAACATTAACAAACCTACCCACCTTTGTCTTCATTCTCTGGACCTTGTGTTGGCATATGGCATTGAGTGTAAAGACATAACAATATTCTCTCATAACCCTGTCCTGTCTGACCATTTCTTAATAACCTTTGAGTTTAATTTAACCGAGAACTCCACACCTGAAAGAAAATTTCATTATAGTAGATCATTATCAGGTGATGCTGTAACAACCTATAAAGAATCTGTTCCACTTTTAATTTCCTCATTATCACTGAAAAGCACAATGGAGGGCAATAATTCTGTTTCTGCCCCTTCACAAATTAATTCTTTTGTTCATAGTGTTTCTTTATCATTGCGTGATGCATTAGACAATGCAGCCCCCCTGAAAAAGAAGGTAATCATTCATAGGAGGCTAGCTCCTTGGTTTAATTCAGAGCTGCATACTTTAAAGCACAATGTTAGAAAATTGGAGAGAAAATGGTGTTCTACACACCTAGAGGATTACTACTTAATCTGGAAAACAGCCTACTGTTGTATAAAAAGACACTTCACCAAGCTAGAACAGCTTATTTCTCATCATTAATAGAAGAGAACAAGAATAATCCTAGGTTTCTCTTTAGTACAGTTGCTAAACTTACACAGAGTCATAGCTCTGTTGAGCCATCCATTCCCTTAGCTCTTAGCAGCCATGACTTTATGGGATTCTTCTTAAATAAAATTGATTCTATTAAAAATAAAATCTTTGACATACTCCCGAAGATGATTACTTCATCCTCAGCAAGTGAGACAACATTGGAAATAACTACAGAACCTGATTTCTGTTTGGACTGTTTTGATCATGTGAAGCTTCCTGAGTTATCAGAAATATTGGCTTCATCTACACCTTCAACTTGTATGTTAGACCCAATCCCAACCAAATTATTTAAGGAAGTGTTCGCTCTGATTACCAGCCCCATTTTAGATATGATTAATCTATCTTTAGTAAATTGATATGTACCACAGGCTTTTGAGTTAGCTGTAATTAAACCTTTACTTAAGAAACCTTCGCTTGATCGAGATCACTTGAAAAATTACAAACCTATATCCAATCTTCCATTTAATCTAAAATTCTTGAGTAAATAGTTGATAATCAAATGTGTGAGCATTTACACAGCAATGACCTGTTTGAAAAGTTTCAGTAAGGTTTCAGAGCTCATCATAGCACTGAAACAGCTCTGCTGAAAGTCACTGATGATATTCTTATGGCCTCAGATAATGGACTTGTGTCTGTTCTGGTTCTGTTAGATCTCAGTGCTGCATTTGATACAGTTGACCATAATATTCTCTTAAAAAGGCTGGAATATGCTGTAGGGATCCGGGGAACAGCGCTAGGCTGGTTTAAATCTTATCCGTCTGACATATTCCAGTTTGTTCATGTAAATGATAGATCATCTTTAAACTCCAGGGTTAATTGTGGAGTACCCCAGGGTTCAGTACTTGGGCCAATTTTCTTTACTATATATATGCTTCCAATAGGTCAAATTATCAGGCAGCAAGGGATACATTTTCACTGTTACGCTGATGATACTCAGCTTTACTTATCCATAAATCCTGATGAGCCCAACCAGTTAGATAGACTACAAGCATGTCTTGAAGATATAAAAACTTGGATGACTTAACATTTTTTGCTTCTAAATTCAGACAAGACAGATGTTGTTGTCTTTGGACCGGAGTCTTTAAAAAAGAAACTGCTTAGTCAATCACTTAACCTGGATGGCATTAAATTGACCTCCAGTAATAAAGTAAAAACCCTTGGTGTTATTTTTGACCAGGACATGTCATTTAAATCCTATATTAAACAGGTTTCTAGGATTTCCTTCTTTCACCTCCGGAACATTGCCAAAATTAGAAATATCCTATCCAGGAGTGACGCTGAAAAACTAGTCCATGCATTTGTTACTTCAAGGCTGGACTATTGTAATTCTTTACTATCAGGATGTCCACAAAATGCAGTTAAAAGCCTTCAACTGATTCAGAATGCTGCAGCAAGACTTCTGATGAAAATTAAAAAGAGAGATCATATTTCTCCTATTTTAGCTTCCCTTCATTGGCTCCCTGTTAAATCCAGAATAGAATTTAAAATTTTCCTCCTCACATATAAAGCCCTTAATGATCTAGCTCCATCATACATCAGAGATCTGATTGTTCCATATGTTCCTAAAAGGGCACTTCGTTCTCAGACTGCAAGGGTACTGGTGGTTCCTAGAGTCTCTAGAAGTAGAATGGGAGGCAGATCCTTTAGTTATCAGGCTCCTCTCCTGTGGAACCAGCTCCCAGTTTTAGTCCGTGAGGCAGACACCCTGTCTACTTTTAAGGCTAGGCTTAAAACTTTCCTTTTTGATAAAGCTTATAGTTCGAGTAGCTTAGTTTTTCAGAGAGGGAGCCTTCCTCCATCCCTGTTGGTTGGAGTAAGGGGGAGTCAGGTTTAGCCTAAACCGGCTCAGTTATGGTTGAGGTGCAAACACACCCTCCACTTCTGCTACCTGTATGACCCCTTCTTTTTTCCAATGGTTATAATCAGTCTGACAGAGAGAGGTATCCCAATCTTTGTGGTTTTTAGTATAACAATGACCATCAGTGGGACCCTTTGTGGGGTTCCTTGAGACGACATTGTTGTAAATAAGCGCCGTTTAACTAAATAATCTGAACTGAAACTATCTGTGTAGTTATGCTGCTATAGGCTTAGGCGGCTGGAGGACATAACGACCACTTTCACCTCTTCGCTACATTCTTACACTACTCTCCAATTTTGCATTATTTGCTGTTACTTCAGCTTTAACCTTGTTCTCTCTATTCTCTTCCTAGAAGCTACACATGGCCTGGCTCTGTGTCTACCTGTGACACCTTTCTGGAGAGGGGAATCGTCCGAGCTTCTGCTGGCAACAACTTAATGCTCACCCTCTACCAATGATCCACATAGCCCTGTCCTTTAGTGTTTAACACTTTCTCTCTCCTAGACACGGCGATTGACTAAGCTTAACTGTTACAAACTCTATGTGCTCTCTTTCAGACTCTAACCTTGAAAACTGGCTCAGAGTTTTTCTGTTCTTTATTTCTAGGTGAAACGACTAAAGGAGCTACATCCATCAACATTTACTTTTCCTTCCCATAGAAAGTACTCCTGGATCAGTGCTTCTGTGTTCTTTTTGTGTCTCTGCTCTGTTCTCTCAAACCCCCAGTCGGTCGTGGCAGATGGCCGCTCACACTGAGCCTGGTTCTGCTGGAGGTTTCTTCCTGTTAAAAGGGAGTTTTTCTTCTCCGCTGTCGCTACATGCATGCTCAGTATGAGGGATTGCTGCAAAGTCAACGCCAGTCACTGTCCACTGTCTCTACATGCTCATCTGGGAGGAGGGAATGCTGCAAGTCACTGACTGGATGCAATCTGCTGGGTTTCCTTAGATAGAAAAACTTTTTATCCAATTTGAATAAAAAGCTAACTCCGACTGCACTGTTCAATGGTTAGGATTAATTGGAATGTATGTATCTGAATGTTGTGAAGTGCCTTGAGACAACATGTGTTGTGAATTGGTGCTATATAAATAAAACTGAATTGAATTGAATCTGAGAACCCAAATTTGGAATTTATTTTATATGGACACATATGCAGTATAAATCATGAAAAAAATCGTATATTAAAGATCTCGTCTATTTACACAGAGGTAGTGCTGTCATTGATGGCTGTCATTGTGAACCATTGCCAGAGATGTGTGGCTCCTCTCATTACAGCCAAGACCTTGGGTCACAGGATGAAGAAGAGGGGGAAGAGTGTGTGCCGCAGCACTTTCTCTGGCCCATATGCTTACACCAAGCATGGCTCATTACTTAGAGACATTACTTTGGTGGAAGGAAAGTGCTCTAGACATCATATCACCTTGACTGGCATTTGCAAACCTGGCATTTGCAAACCTGAGTTCATGAAATGTGCTGAAGATGTGGCTCTGGCACCCTTCTCATTTTATAAATAAGCTCTTACACAAGCTCATAAGCTGCCCCGGGCCCTGGTGATGTCCAGTAACATGCTCACGTGGCACAAAACACTCTGACAGAGCAGTGGCTGGGGATACTGAGAATGCCAAAAAGATGTTCAATGCCATGTTGTAACATAATCAGTGGAGTGCATTTTGAAGTACCTTATTCACACAGTTGGTCAAAATAAGGGTATAACATGTTTTCGATTTTAGATGAATGCCAGTACTTATTTGTGAGTTTTAATTTCACTTTATTATATAAAACACATTGTAACTATATGTTAAATTTATCCAACTGAAATGCTTGCCATGGATGAAGCACCACATTTTGATTCTTGAGAGAGAGTCAAAGAGTTGCAAGTTGTTTCACTGGACAATCCCTGTGAAGGGTGATATCCTTCTTGCTGACAGTTAAGGGTATTGCCTTACTCAGGCCCCTTCTGCAGTAGACTCCAAACCTCAAATAGCCTGTAAACTGACTGATTTAATCTTTAATATACCCGAACATCAACAAATATACAACACCCTCTACACCTATTGGCACATTTATAAATATAAATGTCATGTTTAAATCCAACATTTAAATAAAGTACATTTATCTAGTAGAGAAAAACAATCCCAGTTTAAGAAATAGTTGTTTACAAAATGCTGGTGCTGCGATGACAGGTGCTTTCAACATCTCATAGAAAATAAATGTAAATGAAATACTTATTTTTAGTTGACTAATGTCTCTGAAGTTTTAATTAATATTCAGTGACTGCATGTTTACAGATGGACAGAGATCCATTATTCTTATGCTTCAAAAAGGTAAAGACAAGAGAACAAGCAGGATAAATGAGGCATTAATGTGCTGATCCTTAACTTCGCATACAACTGTTGTAATTATGAATCTGAGAATATTATTTAATATTTAATATTAATATTTTAATATTTTATCAAATAATATTTCGGTCTGTTAACGGTTGCCCTGTGAATACCAGCCCAGTAAGGCGATGGTATTAGGACAAAATAGAAAGGTGTGAGACGAGTTTTGACATTATTGAACAGCATAAACTCTGCACATATATGGAATGAATTCACACAATTTCTTAAAATACAAGAATTTATTAACAAAAATAAGTCAAATCAAAGTCAAACATATTTCAATTAACAAACTCTTTACTATGCTAAAACAATCCAATTAAACTACTAAGAAGAATTAAAGAATAACAAAGACTAATGGGCTATGTACAATATAAACAAGTTGATTAAAGATGATTGGAAATCATGACCAAAAAGAGTGATGCAACATTACCATGCAATGTTTAACCAAGGATTATCTTGAAGAATCTGGAAATGAAGTCAAGTTAGTCTTGGAACTAACTTAGGCAATAATCAGCAAGCGTTGACAACCATTCACAATGCAAGATCAGATAAACTATTATTTTATAAAACCAACCTTCTGGATGACCATTTCTCATTGGTGTCTAATTAGCTGCCTTTAGTTATTGAAATAATATTTGAAGAAATATTATCAAGGGAGTATTTTGGAAAAGAGCCAAATCTTTCTGAAGAAATTGGGCTTAATGGTGTTTACTTAGATATCAAATTTAGTAAATGATGTTTAGGAACTATTATTCACTAGCTTGAAAACCAACAACCTTTCTGTTGAATACTGTTTAGTAGCAAGCACGTGTTCTTACTGGTTAGCAGTTAAGCTAACAAAGAAGTGGATAGCTCAGCACCAGAATCAACACATACCTTTAAAATACCAGGGTTAATAAAAGGGTTAAAATGCATAAGCGCGGACGGCACGTTATGAGCAATATTCTGTTTAAAATCACCCTTTAAATAATGTTTATCTTAACCTTAAAACATACAAAGAATGCAAACCGGCACGTGTGCTGCAGATAGCCTGCTAGCACTAAGATAGCCGAGTTTCACACAAACTTCATAAAATGAAAAACGTTTAGATCATTTCATCCTAAATCTGTCTGTGCCCAAAACACCTAACCTCATGAACCGTGGTGAGGAAACGTTGTCCAAGGGGCGAAGCTTGAAGAAACGTCCACAGTCAACAAGCGGTTAGCTTTCAGCTAACCTCTCGGGGGTTGAAAGTGCATTCGTTCTATGAACAAAAGGGTTAGCTCCGGAGCTGTAGCTGGGCGGCTCGTCCTGTCCGCTGCGGTCTCTGCTGTCTTCCTTCCAGGCTGGGAGACCGCGTCTTTGCAGGGGCTTCTCTCAAACACCGTTTGCATCTGCAGGGGGCTCGGAGAGACAGTCGAGCAATGCTTGTACCTTAATTACCCCCATTCGTGAATGAAAATACTGGATACACAGACAGTATTTCATCCGTACTTATATTTGCATATGATCGATGATCATATGGCTTCCTTGGATCCAGTTGAAGAGTTTATGTATTTTTGCCAGCAAAAGACATCACCGCGCTGGTTCTCCCCTGACCGGTCCTTCTCGAAGGCCGTGTGGAAAGAGGGCGGATGTAGCAACAGTTGTGCTTTTATATGTGTAGCGGCATCACAGGAAGTCCACAGTTATCCCGTTTCCTGGCTGTGCCAGAAGAAGGTTAATGCACTTTATTTTGAAAGTTCCAAAAAGTCTGTACTGGAGTTTAATGTGGAAATCCATGGTTGTGGGTCCCAACATAACAAAAAAAGGCTACTCACCAAAACCTCCCAAACCCTAGTGCCGGGACAATGATTTGAAGCTTTAAAACAATTGGAACTCTGATAGGCAAGGCTGGATGAGGACCCGTAGTTTATTTTGCCATCAAACACAGAATATTTAGAATGGGACAATATGGGTTTAAAAACAACCCTTTAAGCCTTCTTTTCAGATAACTGTAGGAAAGAGTGGCATCTTTGTCGCATTACTCAAGGTAAGGGACTGTTGCATATTGATCATGTACTTTTAAGCTGCTGTTTATGAAAACTTGTGGATTTATTGTTTTAGTCTTGTGTTGTACTATTATTCAAATATTGACTTTAAATTTAGCTTCAATGGTTAAACCTATAGTTATATGACAGACTTAAGTCTTTGTGTTGAGTTTTTTTGCACTGTCCCTTTTAAATAAATAAGGTGGGTGTTGCGGTCGCTTGAGCTCTCTAACGATTATTACGTTATCTTTGTGCCAACTGGTTGTTTGAAAGTCACAACCAGGAAAAAAAAAAATGTTCTATGCTAACAACACAAAATAATATCCTGGGGCAAAAGATTTGGTCAGCTCAGGGCAAAATTAATCTCAATAAACACTCCAGGTTGGTCTGGTGTAAAGCTTTTGTGAAACTCACTGTAAAGTGTGGTGGAGGATCTTGGACGCTATGGGCTTATTGTTCTCTTTCAAAAACCTGTGGAACCTGTCCGGGTTCATGGCATCATCAATTTACCAGTAAACTAAGAGTGAGTCATTATTGGGTTTTCAAGCAGGATATATTTGGTGAACTAAAGAGGGAATAAGACAGAAATCTGTACAATCTTCAGAGACTGTGCAAATAAGAAAAGTAAGAGGCCCCTCCCTATATGCTCCAACCTTGTAAATGTATTGTATGTAGAGTATTTACAACAAGTTGAGCATGAGATTTATTTCCCAACTGAATAAATGAATCTTTCTACATGTTTAGATTAAGATTGGACCAACATGAATGTATTTTAGCATAGTTACAGGAGCCCAGCTTGGGCATGCGCTTATAGCAAATGTTTTTTATCTATTTATTTTTACCATTTTCATGAGTGCAGTAATGTTGAACACTGTTAGTAAAACTGTTTCATACATTTAGAAATGTATTATAAAAACTCAATTGTATGTCCTTTAAATTTCAAGCTTGACAGTTGCTGCTACAATGGTCAGATTTAATTGAGACTACAAGTGTACCACATTTACATACATATTCCTATGTGGTTTTGTCATTTTTAAGGAATTAATGGTGTGGGGCAAAGTTTGTGTTCTTTAAACTTGGTGCTTTTTTATTTGTGGTTTACTTGAAAAAATCCACAGAAGGAACCTTGTGTATAGTTTTACACAGGGATAGAAAGGAAAGCGAAACACTGAGGATATCCTGATAAGGACCCGACTGTCAGGGTTTGTGTAGCGGAGGACCGTGGAATGCAGACGAGCAGGCAGTATGACGGTAAATGAAATGATTTAATTAACAAAAACTTACCAGAGGGTGATGGCAAAAACAGACATGGGCAGGCTGGCAAAACAGGCTTGGCATGATCAAAAAGGACAGACATGAACAGAGATGGTGATCCAAAATGTTTCCGTGAGGAATGAACAGAACAGATGTGTATATATGGAACAAGAACCAGGTGAAACGAGGAGACTTAATGCTAGGTGCAGGTGAACCGAATTAAGATGATTGAAGACAGGAGAGACCAAAATGTGGCTGGAGCAAAACAGAGACTCTTGAATACAAACTTAAACACAACTAGTAAACCATGAAACTAAAGCATAACCAGATCCCAAAAAAAACCTAACTTGACAAAACATGAACTAGAAGACAAAAACTAAAGCATGACCAGGAAAATAACAGAAGGATGATTCAAAACTATCAAGAATGATAATAATAAGAACCCAAAAACACCCACAAATCATGACACCGACTCCATTTGTGAGCTGTCCGGCTGACGAAATGATATTGGAAAACCAATGTCTTTTTTCTCATCTCGGCACAAATCATTACCTGCAGCTGTAAATATGTTGTTCAGGTACTGCATGTGTGTGGGGTAGAGCGGATGGTAATCTGCATGTGTCTGAAGCCAGAGAAACACCTGCATCCCAAGTGAGCAGCAGTGTGTGAGTAGATGAGATGTGATGATAGAAAATGCCACATTTCATATCTCACCCATTCATGTGAAATCAATAGCAGGGTCCTTGGCAGAATCCCAAATGAAAGGTAAATCGATGACATCTCCAGCTATGGGTATTGAAACAACTGGACAGCCCCAGCACATTTTATTAAGTATAGATAGCATTGATTTAAGACAGAGCTGGATTTTGGCACTATTTGTCACTTAAGAGTCTTAAGCCCTCGGAGTGTTGATGTAACTCAGATATTGGCACCCAGAACGGATGATTATAATGAACCATATATATGCAGATGTTTTCCATAGAGCTTTGCAAATAAATATTTACATATGAAAGTCAGGATTTAAACAACTTAAGTTTTAATTATTCCAAGAAGAGTGCATTTTGGTGCTAAGATGTAATGTTTTATCATGCTAATTGGACCAGAGGGGGATGAATGCAATCCCAAGATCCCAGTTCTGATAAAATTAACACAGCTTAGCCGGTGTTAATGCTGATTTTTTCAGTTGCACACATCTGCTTTTCCTGAATAGCATGTTCATTTGTGTTTTCCATTTTGATAAATGTCTCAGAGAAAAGTTCCACTGTGTACATCATCTTTACACCCCCAAAAATCTGGAGGTCCATAGTTCAAGCAATGATAATTTTATTTAAAAAAATTATTTCTTAACATGGGTGGGTGCTGCACAGGGGAAGCTCAATAAATTAGACTATGTAAAACTTAAGGTTTTTCTATAATTCAGTTAAAAATATTTGACTTATACACTCACCGGCCACATTATTAGGTACACCTGTCCAGCTGCTCGTTAACACACATTTTTAATCAGCTAATCACATGGCAGCAACTCAATGCATTTAGACATGTAGACATGGTCAAGACGATCTGCTGCAGTTCAAACCGAGCATCAGAATGGGGAAGAAAGGTGATTTAAGTGATTTTGAACGTGGCATGGTTGTTGGTGCCAGACGGGTTGGTCTGAGTATTTCAGAAACCACTGATCTACTGGGGTTTTCACGCACTACCATCTGTAGGATTTACAGAGAATAGTCGCAAAAAGAGAAAATACCCAGTGAGTGGCAGTTCTGTGGGCGCAAATGCCTTGTTGGTGCCAGAGGTCAGAGGAGAATGGCCAGACTGGTTCAAGCTGATAGAAAGACAACAGTAACTCAAATAAACACTTGTTACAACCAAGGCATGCAGAAGAGCGTCTCTGAATGCACAACACGTCGAACCTTGAGGCAGATGGGCTAAATTGGACAATAGAAGATTGGAAAAATATTGCTTGGTCTGATGAGTCTCGATTTCTGCTGCAACATTCGGATGGTAGGGTCAGAATTTGGCGTCAACAACATGAAAGCATGGATCCATCCTGCCTTGTATCAACGGTTCAAGCTGGTGGTCGTGGTGTAATGGTGTGGGGGATATTTTCTTGGCACACTTTGGGGCCCTTAGTACCAATTGAGCATCATGTCAACATCACAGCCTCCCTGAGTATTGTTGCCAACCATGTCCATCCCTTTATGACCACACTGTACCCATCTTCTGATGATTACTTCCAGCAGGGTAGCACGCCATGCCATAAAGCACAAATCATCTGAGACTGGTTTCTTGAATATGACAATGAGTTCACTGGACTTAAATGGCCTCCATGGTCACCAGATCTCAATCCAACAGAGCACCTTTGGGATGTGGTTACAGTTCACTGTAAAACGTGTTAATGCAACACACAAGACATAAGCTACAACTCCATTAATTGTTTTTCTTTTGAACTACAGACAACTTTGAAAACATCTTACCTGGACTAAACAGAAAGATGACTGGACTGTAGCTAAGTAAAGCATAGTCCTCTTCAGTTGAAAGTAAATTGTGCTAATAATTTGAACATCTAGTTCCCAGAGTGATTACATTTACATATGTTTTCTACATTAACTGTTTTGTAACTTTGTGTATCATTTAAGGGTTCTATATTTTCATAAATTACATCACGTCATGCATTTTTATTCCTTTCACATGCATATCCTGTCCCTGACTCCTGGTTGCTCATAAATATTCTTCATCTCTTCCTGTCAGTTTCGTTTTATGATTGAGGGGGTAAGCAGCAAAGCCTCTAAACCAATCCCTGTGATGCCAGGCTCTATCGCAACATTTTATTTAACCCAGGAGAAGGA
Source organism: Girardinichthys multiradiatus (assembly GCF_021462225.1). Taxonomy (NCBI): domain Eukaryota; kingdom Metazoa; phylum Chordata; class Actinopteri; order Cyprinodontiformes; family Goodeidae; genus Girardinichthys; species Girardinichthys multiradiatus. The sequence continues at coordinate 24,632,845 of NC_061807.1, forward strand.
AATAGGTCCCTTGTGCCACAGGCAAACAGGTTACGTGGCATTCACAAGAATCCTCCGCGAGTTCATTTGAAAGATAATTTTCAAGGCACGCAGGCCACAGGAGATGGAGCATGGTTGCTGGGAAAACCATAATGGCTATCTGGGGAATTTCTGTACCACTGCAGGTTATAGCATGGAGTGTGTTCCTCATAATCAAGGTGACTTCTACAGCTGGTTGAGAGTTTATTATTGTAAAGGTTTCAGTATTTCTAATCGTTTTTCAGCTGGAATCTTGTTCTGGGATTAGTTGAATAAATTGTGTCATCCAGATCTTGAATAGTTGGTTTTGGTTCAATTGATTTAGAGGCATTACCAGAAACTTTGCAGTGCTGTTGTTTTTTCTCTGGTTTTTCTTTCAGTTTAGAATGGTTTAATTCTCCATTTATTTTGTTTGTGTTTGTTAATTTAGCACATATGCAAAATGCATCTATATATTTTACATATCTAGAGAATAAAATAAACAAAAAACATTAAAAATATGAAACATTTTAGGAAAACAAATATACAACAGAAACATTGTAGATAAAAAGATGGTTTGGAGATGCACAAAAAGGTTATACAAAAAAAAGAATTACAAAAAAAAAATGTATTATTTATCCAACAGACAAAACAGATGTATTTGTGTTTTGTAATACTGTGGGATTTATTAGTATATCTTTTTAACTAAAGTTACAGTTCCTCCTTAATGTTTATATCCTCTCATGATGGACGTGGAGGCCAAAATAATGTAGAACAGGGTTTGGTCATCAGCAAGGCCTTCTCTCAATAACTGAGTTAAGTTTCATTATATTTTTATGAATATGTTTTATTTTCATTTCTTACTATTTGGGCTGTGCTGCTAATAGTGTAAGTTTATCTTAGAGCTTTTAATCAATCATAAGTCAGCCATTGGGTATCACTATGGCCAAAGAAGCCTGCCAAGAGGCCTTCAGAATAATAGTGTGGGCGCTGTAGTGTAAATTAAAAAAACAAAAACCAATCAGATTTCGAGTTGGTAACAACAGGGCCATCGAGCAGACATAGAATGACATCTGCATTTTCACAGCCTTTGATTGGATTGTCAGTGAACATAAACGTTAGAGCTAGGAAAATATGCAAGGTAACTTCAATGGCTGACCGAGGTTGAGAAATTGATTTGGTCGCAGATGTAAAGCCATTTTCAAGATGTACATTAAAAAAAAATGGACACTTTGAGGAAAAGTTGGGGGTTTGTCTGTTGCTTTCAACACAACAGCATCAGAGCCAGGGACTTAGAAAAGCTCAACAACCTAATTAACAACCTGGCTCTGTTCTGGGAACTCCTCTGGGACCTCTTGTGATGACTGTGCAGACAAGGATTCTTCATAAAATGAAGAACATTATTTAGAACCCTGAGTATCCTCTTCATGAGACTGTCCTACAACAACAGAGTATCTTCTGTCAGAGGCTTTTTCGGTTCTGCTGTAAGACAGGTTGCTACAGGAGATCCTTCCTGCCCACAGCCATCAGAATCTACAACGGCTCTTTGAAGAAACATGCATAATATGTGCTTCAACAACATTTAATTTCCTTTTGGGATTAATAAAGTATTATTAAATTGAATTAAATCATGACATGTTGCAACCCCTTTTTTGCACAAAGGACCTAAGGTTTGCCCAGTAAAACATCTCATATTTACTGGGCAATCAGATTAGAATTCACTCCCATCTACAGTGGCATGTAATGTAACCTCAGAAAGGTATCAGACGTTAAAGGCCTAACTCCAGGCTTAACAAAGGTTAAAAATGTTAGCATTCATCAGACACTTTACACAATCTAAATTAGAAACTATGAAGGCAAGCCTGAGAAGTGTAGAAATAAAAATAAATTTACTAATACATGAACTTAATAAATGAACTGTACAATATATGCCCAACTATTTTTTTACTTTCTTTTTTTGGCAGAGGTCCACGTCTTCATTGGTTTATACAGTTTATACTGAATGATGCATCAGTTAAAGACGAGGTTTACTGTAGTAGCAAATACAGGTCCTTCTCAAAATATTAGCATATTGTGATAAAGTTAATTATTTTCCATAAGGTCATGATGAAAATTTAACATTCATATATTTTAGATTCATTGCACACTAACTGAAATATTTCAGGTCTTTTATTGTCTTAATACGGATGATTTTGGCATACAGCTCATGAAAACCCAAAATTCCTATCTCACAAAATTAGCATATAATTAAAAAGGTCTCTAAACGAGCTATGAACCTAATCATCTGAATCAACGAGTTAACTCTAAACACCTGCAAAAGATTCCTGAGGCCTTTAAAACTCCCAGCCTGGTTCATCACACAAAACGCCAATCATGGGTAAGACTGCCGACCTGACTGCTGTCCAGAAGGCCACTATTGACACCCTCAAGCAAGAGGGTAAGACACAGAAAGAAATTTCTGAACGAATAGGCTGTTCCCAGAGTGCTGTATCAAGGCACCTCAGTGGGAAGTCTGTGGGAAGGAAAAAGTGTGGCAGAAAACGCTGCACAACGAGAAGAGGTGACCGGACCCTGAGGAAGATTGTGGAGAAGGGCCGATTCCAGACCTTGGGGGACCTGCGGAAGCAGTGGACTGAGTCTGGAGTAGAAACATCCAGAGCCACCGTGCACAGGCGTGTGCAGGAAATGGGCTACAGGTGCCGCATTCGCCAGGTCAAGCCACTTTTGAACCAGAAACAGCGGCAGAAGCGCCTGACCTGGGCTACAGAGAAGCAGCATTGGACTGTTGCTCAGTGGTCCAAAGTACTTTTTTCGGATGAAAGCAAATTCTGCATGTCATTCGGAAATCAAGGTGCCAGAGTCTGGAGGAAGACTGGGGAGAAGGAAATGCCAAAATGCCAGAAGTCCAGTGTCAAGTACCCACAGTCAGTGATGGTCTGGGGTGCCGTGTCAGCTGCTGGTGTTGGTCCACTGTGTTTTATCAAGGGCAGGGTCAATGCAGCTAGCTATCAGGAGATTTTGGAGCACTTCATGCTTCCATCTGCTGAAAAGCTTTATGGAGATGAAGATTTCATTTTTCAGCACGACCTGGCACCTGCTCACAGTGCCAAAACCACTGGTAAATGGTTTACTGACCATGGTATCACTGTGCTCAATTAGCCTGCCAACTCTCCTGACCTGAACCCCATAGAGAATCTGTGGGATATTGTGAAGAGAATGTTGAGAGACTCAAGACCCAACACTCTGGATGAGCTAAAGGCCGCTATCGAAGCATCCTGGGCCTCCATAAGACCTCAGCAGTGCCACAGGCTGATTGCCTCCATGCCACGCCACGTTGAAGCAGTCATTTCTGCAAAAGGATTCCCGACCAAGTATTGAGTGCATAACTGTACATGATTATTTGAAGGTTGACGTTTTTTGTATTAAAAACACTTTTCTTTTATTGGTCGGAGGAAATATGCTAATTTTGTGAGATAGGAATTTTGGGTTTTCATGAGCTGTATGCCACAATCATCTGTATTAAGACAATAAAAGACCTGAAATATTTCAGTTAGTGTGCAATGAATCTAAAATATATGAATGTTAAATTTTCATCATGACATTATGGAAAATAATTAACTTTATCACAATATGCTAATATTTTGAGAAGGACCTGTACAACATAGCTCAGCAATAGCCCAGAAATAAAAATGTTACTCCAAAGTTTGGACAGTTAAACACGTGTAATTAAGTCCTTAGTCCTCTCCAGATGAAAGATTAAAAAAAAAATATGTGCAGCAATAAAGGTGAAACAGTTCTGTCTCCAATCCAGATGGCATGATGAAATCTGGCTCTCAGTCAAGGTGGATGCCAGACAGGCTAATAGATTCCATATATTGCCCCCATCCATCCCACCTCTATGGCCAATCAGCAAAGATAATCTTTTGAATTAGGAGAAAAAAATCCAGGGTGAGCACTCTGATGAGATAAGTACCCTTTGTCAGTGTAGCCAATGGTATTTTAATTAAATATATGAACACATGGTCCTGTCCCAGATGCTCAAGTCTAAACAAAGATAGCATCATCTAATCAAAGACAGGCCCGGAGTGTTTTCAAGGGCAGGATTATTTTCTATTTTGGCCCTTCTCCTCAGGGATTGAGCCAATTTTCTTTATTATGATAGAATCAGCATATTGTAGATTGGATGTGGCGATTGGATGTGTCACAGCAGGGTTGGTGGCTGCTCCCAGATGCTCAACCAGCATTTTATAATACTTTCTTTCTGTTCTTTCTTTCTGTTTTTCTTTGCATGCTGAAACCAGTTATTTTCTCTGTGATTCAGTTTCATAGCTAGTATCTTCGTCGTACTAGCTAACAAAGCAACTATGAACAAGTCACTGAATCTCGATTTATTCTCTTGACCTTGTTTGAATAGAATCACTGTTCTTTCAAAATACTTAATACTTAAATCAAGTTCCATACTCTCTAAGAATGTGTACTAGCCCTGGTTTGAACAAGCTGGTCAAACATAAAGCCAAATATGAGCTGTAAGGTACAGTACCACCCATATATTCCACCATGTTAATGATGTCTCCTAAAGGGATGCTCTAACTAATGTGTAAACATCTGTTTTCATTACTCTGGCTCCATATAACTGGATACTAATGCCAGCTTCAATAGATGGTGCTTACCCGTAACGGCGCACAGTTTGATATAAATGATTGAGTTGTAAAATGCAGTATTTTCTAATTGGGTGGCTGATCAGGAAGGCTAACTTTGGAGTTTTAGGATGACCTGATATACTCTTTGAAACTAAAGCTGAAGTAATGCAAATATATATATTTTTTGGTAAACCTTTAAATCTTTGATGCATTTATTTGTCCTTAACTGAATGTTTTTTTTTTTTTTTTTTTTTTTACTATTATAGGAAAATTCAGTTTACTTCAAATTACATTCTTATTTTGCTAATACCATATATGTAAGGAGTGCTTTTCTATACCTCTCAAGGGGTAAGTTCTATACCCTAAATCTGTAAAGGCATATAATACATTGAAAGTTGGTTTGTCTGAGTCAGACGATTTGTGCAGAGATTAAGTACTGTAGTTTTATCTGAGAAAGCCATTCAAACAATTAATGCCTAGCCCTCCTTACAGATTTTTAATTGGTCTAACTTTGTTCAGTAGTACTCTGACACAACACACATTTGCACATTTTCACCACTGCATGCAGAGTTATCAAGAAATCTGGACATTTCTAAACTCTTAACTGAGCATTCATGTCGGATCATTGCATTTGATTCTTTTTGGTAGATATGCATTAATAAAATGGCATAAATTGATTAGGACAACAAAGAGCAAGGAACACTATGATGTGATATGTGACCACAGGACAATCTGGACATGACTCAAGTTATTTGTAGCGTCTAAAAGGTTTTCTCCCGGGATCGGCCAGCATTTAGCTATTTAGCTCCATCCATCTTCCAATCAACTCTGACCAGCTTTTCTATCCTTGGTAGCAGGAACAAGAAAAAGACAGCTTTGGAACAAAAATCTTACAAGACAAAAGGCAGGGAAAAAACTCCTTATTTAAAATCTGTGGGACTGCTTTGTATCAAAATGTCATTGGACTGGGAGTTAATACTTCACAATGAGTGACTGAAGGAGAACTCGTGTTTGCCTTTAATGAAGCAAGAAAACAGTTTATCTGGCTAGATTGACTTAAGGCAATTACTTTAAGGGCATTCCTCAATCAATAAAATGCCATGTTTGTGTGTGTGTGTGCCTGTCTATGATACACAGCAATGTGTTTCCAGAGGGTTTCTTTTCTTTATTTTTATGGTTTTGAAATCTACCTCTTTCTTTAAACACTGCTGTGTGTTGGGATTATGATTATTGATTAATTAATATTTATCAATAATTATAATTGAAAATCATAATTTATGAATTGAATTCAAAGGTGTCCTCTGGGATTGTAATTGTGGCTCAAAGCCCTTGATAATTACAATTAGTAAATTGTCAGTAATAGTTGATAACTATGTACTAGATGTCACTGTTTAATCAAGCGTTTCTGCCGAAACGTGGAGAACTTTGACCTTATTTTGACTGACAAATCATTCTTGCACAAAATAAACACAAATGCCTTCTCTTTATCTATGTGAATATTTATTAATTCGCTCTTCCGATTCAATAATCTTCACCTAATCAAACATGCAAAGTTCTACTAACATAAGATATCTAACTAAACTAAACCAAACAAACAAACAGCAGTGGGTGTGTATGGAATCAAACCAGCAGTTATGGCAGTTATGGCAAAATTACAAAAGAAATATGGTTGAGCGAAGCTCGGGGAGGCCACTCCCCAAAGTGTAGCTCAGCGGGACATGGGCGGTCATAAAACTTCCTCCAAGCAAAGTTGTAAACCCAGAGTACAAAGGATGACAAAACCTTCGGCAGCAAGCTAGTAAAGCATGAAGTTGAAGACAAAGAATTGGTTGATTTTCACCATAAGGTTATTATAGCAGTCCAGTTTCACAGCGCACAGCAATCAAGTTTCAATAATGTATGGCATGCACATACAATTCAGAACACATTAAACTATAAGTGGCGATTCTAAATCACACTAAAACCTACTCTACCCTGCCCACTCTATTCCTAATAAAGAAATAAAATAAAAGGATGGATTTTACTTGTTGAAGTCTTCTCTGAGCAGAGGGAGAGGGGCGGGGGGGTGTTACTGCGCGTCCACAATTAACTCCAAGAAGAGCAGTCAGTCTTCATCCTCTGGCCTCCTTGGCAAAAGGGAAAACATGATCTGACCGTCAGTAGTCGACTGGAACAAAAAAACAAGGGTGGCAATCCGTCTCCTTGACACCTCTGTGAGGGTTTTTTCTTCTGTTATGTGTTATACTCACGTCTTCAATCGGTAAAGTGAAATCTCTGGCCTTCCTATTCCAGAAACTTCTTTCATAAATGTTTCTTTTTCATTGGCCAAAGGGGAGAATGAATGAAAGTCCACGTGGGATTTCTTCTCCAGAATTGATGCTCCAGTTGCGAGATAACCGCGTCTCGGTTTCAGCTGGAAAAGCACCTCCTTAAAGGAGCCCCCTTCCTGTATAGTGTCCTGTGACATCAGACTTGGGACGCCCCGTCATATCAGCTGCTGTGCCCGCTGGGATTTGTAGTATCGGACTATACTGGGATACAAAATGGCCGAAAACGCCGGAAGGCCTGGTGGCGTCCAGCAATGTGCAGATGGTCCAATATTCAGCAAAACATGGTCCAACATGTGGAAAAGTATTTGTCCCCTTGCAAACATTTAGCTGTTTTTGCCCTTTTGTTCACTTAGATCAACCATTTCAGAACATCAAACACATTTTTATTGAAACTGAATAAATACAAAATGCAGTTTTTAGATTATTATTTTGTTTAGTAAAGGAAAAAAGCTATCCAAACCAAATTGACTTGTTCAGCTCCTTCTGTATTAATCCCTCCTTCAGCCTATCTAATTTCCTTCTGCCTCAGCTGCTCCACATAATCCCCTGATTAACTCACCTGCTTTCAGTGTCATGCTCCACTCTTCCCTCAGTATATAAGCTCTTTCGTTCTCATTGTTTATTGATGGATCCTTCATTAGACTGCCTGTATCTCTGTTGCTCCGTTACACTGTTTCTCCCACGCTGGTCCTGTCCTGTTCCCTTTGTAGTAATACTGTAATGCCTTTTTTTTTCATTATTAAAAGGTCTTCACTTTACCTTTTTGCCTCTTGTTCTGCCTGCATCTGGGTCGAACTGAAAGCTAAACTAAAGTCTAGGGTTAAATGTGCTTGAGATACTGTGGCATGATATTAAACAGGCCATATAATCTCGATAACCCTTCAAAGTGGTTCAGTTTAAACAATTCTACTCAAAAAGGCTAGGCCAACATTCTTCCATCGTGATGTAAAAGACTAATTACCAGTAATCCCGAATCCTTAATGTTGTTGCCACAGGTGGCAGAACTAGCTATTAGGTTTAGGGAGCAATCACATAGGGACAGGTTAGTTTGGATTGCTTTTTCCCATTAATAAATAAAACTATAATGTGTAAACAGTTTATTTTGTCTTTATCAGATTTTTTAATTAGTTTCATGATTTAAAACTTTTAAGTTGACAATTATTCAGAAGAAATCTGTAAGGAGCAAATAGTTCTTGAAAGCACTGTACAAGTCTTTCTCAAAATATTAGCATATTGTGATAAAGTTCATTATTTTCCATAATGTCATGATGAAAATTTAACATTCATATAGTTTAGATTCATTGCACACTAACTGAAATATTTCAGGTCTTTTATTGTCTTAATATGGATGATTTTGGCATACAGCTCAAGAAAACCCAAAATTCCTATCTCACAAAATTAGCATATTTCATCCGACCAATAAAAGAAAAGTGTTTTTAAATACAAAAAACGTCAACCTTCAAATAATCATGTACAGTTATGCACTCAATACTTGGTCGGGAATCCTTTGGCAGAAATGACTGCTTCAATGCGGCGTGGCATGGAGGCAATCATTCTGTGGCACTGCTGAGGTCTTATGGAGGCCCAGGATGCTTTGAGAGCGGCCTTTAGCTCATCCACTGACCCAAGTGTTGGGTCTTGAGTCTCTCAACGTTCTCTTCACAATATCCCACAGATTCTCTATGGGGTTCAGGTCAGGAGAGTTGGCAGGCCAATTGAGCACAGTGATACCATGGTCAGTAAACCATTTACCAGTGGTTTTGGCACTGTGAGCAGGTGCCAGGTCGTGCTGAAAAATGAAATCTTCATCTCCATAAAGCTTTTCAGCAGATGGAAGCCTGAAGTGCTCCAAAATCTCCTGATAGCTAGCTGCATTGACCCTGCCCTTGATAAAACACAGTGGACCAACACCAGCAGCTGACACGGCACCCCAGACCATCACTGACTGTGGGTACTTGACACTGGACTTCTGGCATTTTGGCATTTCCTTCTCCCCAGTCTTCCTCCAGACTCTGGCACCTTGATTTCCAAATGACATGCAGAATTTGCTTTCATCCAAAAAAAGTACTTTGGACCACTGAGCAACAGTCCAGTGCTGCTTCTCTGTAGCCCAGGTCAGGCGCTTCTGCCGCTGTTTCTGGTTCAAAAGTGGCTTGACCTGGGGAATGCGGCACCTGTAGCCCATTTCCTGCACACGCCTGTGCAGGGTGGCTCTGGATGTTTCTACTCCAGACTCAGTCCACTGCTTCCGCAGGTCCCCCAAGGTCTGGAATCGGCCCTTCTCCACAATCTTCCTCAGGGTCCGGTCACCTCTTCTCGTTGTGCAGCGTTTTCTGCCACACTTTTTCCTTCCCACAGACTTCCCACTGAGGTGCCTTGATACAGCACTCTGGGAACAGCCTATTCGTTCAGAAATTTCTTTCTGTGTCTTACCCTCTTGCTTGAGGGTGTCAATAGTGGCCTTCTGGACAGCAGTCAGGTCGGCAGTCTTACCCATGATTGGGGTTTTGAGTGATGAACCAGGCTGGGAGTTTTAAAGGCTTCATGAATCTTTTGCAGGTGTTTAGAGTTAACTCGTTGATTCAGATGATTAGGTTCATAGCTCGTTTAGAGACCCTTTTAATAATATGCTAATTTTGTGAGATAGGAATTTTGGGTTTTCATGAGCTGTATGCCAAAATCATCCATAGTAAGACAATAAAAGACCTGAAATATTTCAGTTAGTGTGCAATGAATCTAAAATATATGAATGTAAAATTTTCATCATGACATTATGGAAAATAATGAACTTTATCACAATATGCTAATATTTTGAGAAGGACCTGTATTAGATGAAAAACAAAATGTAGCGTTTCGCTTTAAACTTTTTTATTGTGTTCAAAATATTTTAGCTATTTTTTATTTCATTTTTAATAGTTGCTTTTTGTGTTTTTGTCCATTTCTGCTTTACATTTACGATACAAATTTCCAAATTAGGAAAAAAAAAAAACAGAGGTTCTATTATGAGGATACAGTTAAACATGACCTCTGCAAATAAGCTTTTGTCTGCTTTCTGGTTGCAGTGGAACAAGGGTAAAACAAGAAATCACATTTGAGATGAAAATCAGCTCTGTGGCCTTTTCTACTGTATGCTGGGATGATCCTATAAGACATAAATTATAGATACACCACAGATAGGATGTTCCACAATAAACCTTAACACAGAAAAAATGAACTGTAGATGGAGAGCGAGAAAAGGAACTTTATATCATGGCTGAGTGTTACACTAGGGGGTATACTTGTGCAAATGTCAAACTGAGTAGTATTTGTACCATATTGAGAAAAGTTAAATTTTTCTATACAGCAGAGGTACAACTGAAGCACGAATTCATTCATGCTAACTGCAACCTTATATTTTTTAAATAGCAAACAGAATTTGCATGAGGAGATCAGTCACAAATACATTCACTGTGCATGATGGCGGAATGCATTGTTGAATACATTAATTGCGAGAGAACAGGGCAGTAGTGGAGATGCATATTTGTTCATTCATGAGAGCAATAGTTGTAAAAGCAACATTTAGAGTTTGCTCTATTTTCCTGCCCTCTGAAAGAGCAAGCAGCTGTGTCAAAACCAAAGCCAGTCAGAAAAATAACACTTAATTTCACAAATCTATTACAATAGTTTAAATTCTAGCATAGACCTGCTCAAATCTGTGGGAAATTGTTGGACTTTTGAATTTTCCATGCATTTTTTTATATATTTTACATATATTCATGCTTTATGGTCAAATCTCTGGTGAAAGCAGGTAACCTTATTTCTTAGGTAAGATTGTTTTTATTAAATAAAGTATCTCTCAAAACTCATATGCTTAGAGGTTTTTCACATTTTGTAACTATGGAAGGAAGGAATGGCAATAACTTTAGTCTCTAGATGTACAAAGCTGACACCAAAATACTAGCAGCTGTAATTACAGCAACATATTATTCTACAATGTATTGACTCAAGAGGACTAAAAACACATGAATACCACACTTTTCAGATTAATTTGAAAAAAAGAAAGGTATTTGTTTGCACAATTAGACTTTGCTGTAACACACAATGGCAATAAAAATAATTGTACTGTGAAAAAAGGTAAAACAAATTATAAATATATCAAAGGTGATGTGCAGTCTAATTTTCTACCACACTAAGAGTTTTGTGTCGATTGGTTGCGCTTAATTTATTTTAGGAGTATCAAAGTAAAAGTGACAAGAAAAATGCATGATACACTTTTCAGATTGTGTGTTGCTCTATTATTGGTCTATCTTTTAAAATCCCAATAAAACACACCGAGGCTTGTGCAGTAACATCACAAGTTGATAGGGGCATAGACTTTTGCAAGGCACTGTACATTGGTTACATTAAGACATTGTTAAAAAAAATCTGCTTCATCTGAATTTTATTGAGTCTTTTTCCCCCTCTACAACTAGGCTGTGTTTGTAACACATCAAATAGCTGGTACCATTCCCTCTTGATCCCTTAATACCCTGCTCTTCCTGTGTTTCTGCAGCATCTGTTTGACTGCCGTGACCTTAGATTTTAACCTGACATATGACTTTGAGCTCCTCTTTCTTCCATCTAACTGAAAGTAATGACCCCAAAGCTTACCAAGACATATCTTAGTTCAGAGCCTCACTTATATCTCTTTCTATGGACTGTTGTGAAAGTTTATTTTTCAGGATAGCCTAACTGTGACAACTCTCCAAGTCAACCCTATGGCTTTGTGTCAAAAATAATAATCAATCATTGAGAATGAAGAAATTATGTCTCCAGAAGAAAAAGTCTTCAAACAAGACCTTGAGATTTAAATCGAATGTTCAGTCCTTTCTTTGTGTGAGGCAGATCTTGTCCTCCAGCCTTTGGAAAGAAAAGCGTCGTTCATATTTAGAAAACACAGCCCTGTACTCCCTATACACTACGTTCAATTCAAGCTTTGCCCCTTTATGAAAGCAATTAGGGCCTACCGGAATTTGTATCCACATTATTCATGTGATGACGATGATCCCACAGGCCACATGATGCCTGCATTAAATTAAGACAGCCCTCTGATGCTATCACATCACCCAGAGCATCTGCGTCTGTGTTTTCATAATTATACATGTCCTGCTGTAAATCTATGCCACAGCCTATTTAGTATTCCGGCACATATACTGTCAATTAAGCTCAGTTCCCAAGATTTTGCCTGACTGGTAAGTGGATTGATTAAATTTTACATGTGAATTTGTTTTTGGATTGTATGTTAGATGGAACGACAATAAAATAACAGTGTGTGTTTACTATTAATTTGCTACTTTCTTTTGAGGGTTAGTTTGCAACTTGTTTTGTTGCCTTTTTGTGTGGAGTTGCCTATTTTACTAGACACTCCGGTTTTAGTCTGAAAACCTGCATGTTAAGTTAACTGGAAAACAAAATATGAATGTGCCTCTATGGGTGGGTGTGTATGTTCAACATTTGTTACAGTGTAAGGCCAGTTTTTCCAACATATACTATGTTGTGAGGACCCAGTTGCTCCTTAAGTGCTGTTTTTGGGTTAGGGGTTAGGTTCAAGACTAAGGTGTCAATTGAGTTTAGGTTGGGTTTAGGGTTAAGGTGAGGCCATAAAAAAGAAAGCAAAATGAATGAAAGTCAACCCAAAGTCCTTGTAACGATAGAAATACATAATACGAATGTGTGTGTGTGTGTGTGTGTGTGTGTGTGTGTGTGATATCACTGATACCCCTAGATAAAATTCAGTGCAACCAATCATTATTAAAAGTCACCTAATTACAGAGTGATTTAATCTCGGCATAAATAAAACTGTTCTGTAAAAGCCTAGAGGATTGTTAGAGAACATTATAGAACAAACAGATTCATTTTAGCCCATTGAGTATATGATTGTCATATGAAATAGGCTTTATAAATAATTTTAACTTAGCTTGAGCTCTGTTTAATCCATCATTGGAAAATATAAACCAACTAAAAACCTGTCCACCTAAACTGTCAGTTCGAGCAAGATGAGGATTAATCAGAGGCGCAGCCAAGAGACCAATGGCAACTCTGGAGGAGATGCAGAAATCTACAGGTGTGATGTGTTGACTCAGGAGAACTGAAAACACTTTTAAACCACACTTTTTCAGATTTGTATTGTGAGTAAAAACCATGTATTCTTTTCACAACTATGATCCTCTGTCGCATACCATTCCAATAAAATTCATTAAAGTTTGTTTTTGCAGCTTGAGATAATATGATATCTTGAGGACTTTAGTGGAACATATACTGCTTCTAACCGGAACCACACAAAGATGGACCAGTAACAAAGAATGTTTTATCCTTCACCTCCTATGCAGGTAAACACAAATCAAGTGATTACATTATGTAAGCTGCATGGGCTCTGTAGGCTCCAGACCCTGAGCAGAACTAAACAGGCATATAAAATGAGCGAGTGTGTGGTATTTGTACAAGACAATGACTTTTTTCATACAGCTATAATAATTTGTGTGTATATCATATTATACATTTAAAATATTGTCAAACTTTTTTCTTGAAAGGAAATGTTTGAGAGATACATTTTCAGGTTTCAACTAAATCAAATAGTTTACAGTACTAGTAGTCCAGTAATCACAGTGATCGTGTTTGAATGTTTACCCATGTCAGGATAAAATAACTAACAAATCATTTCTGCTCTATTGAGAGTAGTACTGTTTGGTGGTTTTATTATAACTATCTAGTATGAAAAATAATTGAGCCCCTGAGTAAGTTGTTTAAAGAATTTTCTTCTTCTTTTTTGTGTGAAAGTTTCAGTTCAAGGTGTGTATTATCTAGTAATACATGAATAATTCATTCCTATGGTACTCTAAGTAATTTGTTTCTGAGTTCAGGGTCGCTCGGCACCAAGGAGTTACAAGGCAAGCATCCAGCTATAATAAGTACAACTTCATTGAATTCTAATTCATCATTCCTCCACCAAATGCAACCATTAGAGCAAAGGGATGGCTTTTTAATTGTCTGACTGCTGCCATACTTCAGCACTTTCTATTGATGGTATTGTCTTAAGCCTTGTTCAATTACTTTCCTTGCATCTTTCCCCTCCTCACCTCCATTTTTTTTTCTTTTTTTTGGCTTTCGGATTACTTAAAGGTGAAGCGTGTCCCTCATGAAATTCTTCCTTTTGGCTGGTTTAAAGGGTATTAGGTGAGTCAGATGTGCATTGTAGTGCTTATTTTTTTGTTATTGGTAGACATACAGTGCCTTGGAAAAGTATTTATAGTATATTGACACATCATTTGAAGTTTTTAATGTTTTCGCTGTGTGGCAACCACAAACTTCAATGCAAAGTTTGGCATGAAATTGCATTCACTCTCTGTGTCCATACTTTGTAGAACAAACCTTTGCTATTACAACTTTTAGGTTATTCCACTACCAGCTTCAAATATCCGGAGACCAGATTTTTCTTTGAAATAACTCAAGCTTAGTCAGATTTTGTTTGCATTTTGATTTTTGTTTGTAAAGCATTATGGAAAGCATGTATTCTTTTTTTTCCACTTTACAAATATGCACTACTTTGAGTTGGTCATTGAGTTGGTCATCAATCTTGATAAAATACATTAAAGTTTGTGGCTGTAACCTGGCAAAATGTGGGAAGGTTCAAGGGGTACGAATACTTTTGTAAGACACCTTTTGGTTTTTTAGGGATTTTTTAGATAGTTGTTTTTGAGGTCTGTAGCTGCTGCTCTGCATATCTATTGATGTTAAAACAACTAATAGCTCGTTTATATGCGATATCATGTCTCCAAGGCGTGTGCTGCAAACTGCAAATGCAATCATCAGGCAGCGTGATCTTAATTATTGAAACTCTGCATTCTTTATTAGCCTAATAGTTCTGGTTCAGACTCTCACGAGGCTCCGACGCAGGAAACCAATAAAACAGTTCATCAAACTGGCCGATGTGGAAAAGGAAACTGCGTTTAGTGACGTGATTTATGGGGTCAATATGCTGCTAACGTGGGGACGCTAAAACATATAATTTTAATCATAGCAGTGCTTGTTCTGAAGCAAATTATTTCATTACTATTCTCAAGCATTTTGCTGCATTGCAAAAAGAAAAAGCTCAAGCACCATCTGCCTTAGGCGTCGAGATTGTTGAGTGCTAAGCTCAAAAGAGAGAAAGTCTGTCATTTCACGTGGCTCTTCCCCCTGAGAGTGGAGCTGTAATGGCAGGGTGTGTTCAACGTTTTAGTGTGGAAACAGTGTGCCATCAGTGTCAGAGCTCGTGAACATTTCATTTTTTATGTCCTGTCATGTTTTGTCAAGTGAGCCTATTGATGTAGCTTTGGTAACGTATTTTGTGTGTGTTGACACAAGTTTCTGCATGCAGCGTTGATTAGACAAGTCCAATATAACCGCATTGGAAAAATGTTTTTCTTCACAGGCTGCCTGGCAGAAATGGCAGCTCATCCGAGCACTGGTGTATTTGTCACAAGTAATTAATTTCTCCTTCCATAAAAAACGCCCACTGGGATGATGGAAAAGGTGGGTTCATTAACCCTCCTCATCCAAGCTTCCTGTGGCACTTTACAATGTATTGGTTGCTGATCTCTCCAACCGTCCGTGACAGGAAAATGTGCAGGAATGGAAAGTATTTTATTCTAAAATGGCTGTTTTACTTTGGGAGGAAAATGGATTTGTGTGGCAGCTCTGTCCAAGATTTTCAGATGGTCTCACAGCCCTTTTACAAATTTATTCTTTTACCTAAGACAACTGCAAATGTCCTTTATATTTTAATTTGTTGTCCTCTCTGCACATCTCTGTCTTCTTGTTGTCACAGTTCCGCTTTTTTTTTTTACTTAACTCAGAGTTGCATTTAAGGTGGCATTTTTCACATATTTTAACCTCACATTAAATATCTAAGATATAAGTTTATTCTGTAAAAGACTTCTGAACTGCATTAAAAATCAGATTTAGTTTTATTAGCCACTGTTTTGTGCACAAACAATAAATTTGAAATAAAGGTATACATATATAAACTTTAAAGGAAATAAAAAAAAGGATAAACAAACAGAATGTACATGTACAGTGCCTTGCGAAAGTACTCGATGCCCTTGAACTTTTCAACCTCTTGCCACATTTCAGGCTTCAAACATAAAGATATAAAATTCTAATTTCTTGTGAAGAATCCACAACAAGTGGGACACAATCGTGAAGTGGAATGAAATTTATTGG
Source organism: Girardinichthys multiradiatus (assembly GCF_021462225.1). Classification (NCBI taxonomy): domain Eukaryota; kingdom Metazoa; phylum Chordata; class Actinopteri; order Cyprinodontiformes; family Goodeidae; genus Girardinichthys; species Girardinichthys multiradiatus. The sequence goes on from NC_061807.1 coordinate 24,649,031, forward strand.
ATGTGTCAAACTTTTTTAACAAATAAAAAACTGAAAAGTGGGGCGTGCAATATTATTGGGCCCCCTTGCGTTAATACTTTGTAGCGCCACCCTCTGCTGTAATTACAGCTCCAAGTCGCTTGGGGTATGTCTCTATCAGTTTTGCACATCGAGAGACTGAAATTCTTGCCCATTTTTTCTTGCAAAACAGCTCGAGCTCAGTGTGGTTGGATGGAGAGCGTTCATGAACAGCAGTCTTCAGCTCTTTCAACAGATACTCGATTGGATTCAGGTCTGGACTTTGACTTGGCCATTCCAACACCTGGATACGTTTATTTGTGAACCTATCCATTGTAGATTTGGCTTTATGTTTTGGATCATTGTCTTGTTGGAAGATAAATCTCGATCCCAGTCTCAGGTCTCTTGCAGACTCCAACAGGTTGTCTTCCAGAATGGTCCTGTATTTGGCCCCATCCATCTTCCCATCAATTTTGACCATCTTCCCTGTCCCTGCTGATGAAAAGCAGGCCCAAACCATGATGCTGCCACCACCATGTTTGACAGTAGGGATGGTGTGTTCAGGGTGATGAGTTGTGTTGCTTTTACGTCAAACATATCGTTTTGCATTGTGGCCAAACAGTTTGATTTTGGTTTCATCTGACCAGAGCACCTTCTTCCACATGTTTGGTGTGTCTCCCAGGTGGCTTGTGGCAAATTTTAAACGAGACTTTTTATGGATATCTTTGAGAAATGGCTTTCTTCTTGCCACTCTTAAGGCCAGATTTGTACAGTGTACGACTGATTGTTGTCCTATGGACAGACTCTCCCACCTCAGATGTAGATCTCTGTAGTTCATCCAGAGTGATAATGGGCCTCTTGGCTGCATCTCTTCTCCTTTTTTGAAATGAGAGTTTAGAGGGACGGCCGGGTCTTTTTAGATTTGCAGTGGTCTGATCCTCCTTCCATTTCAATATGATTGCTTGCACAGTGCTCCTTGGAATGTTTAAAGCTTGGGAAATCTTTTTGTATCCAAATCCGGCTTTAAACTTCTCCACGACAGTATCTCGGACCTGCCTGGTGTGTTCCTTGGTCTTTATGATGCTCTCTGCGCTTTGAACAGAACCCTGAGACTATCACAGAGCAGGTGTATTTATACGGAGACTTGATTACACACAGGTGGATTCTATTTATCATCATCAGTCATTTGGGACAACATTGGATCATTCAGAGATCCTCACTGAACTTCTGGACTGAGTTTGCTGCACTGAAAGCAAAGGGGCCGAATAATATTCCACGTCCCGCTTTTCAGTTTTTTATTTGTTAAAAAAGTTTGACACATCCAATAAATTTCATTCTACTTCACAATTGTATCCCACTTGTTGATTCTTCACAAAAAATTAGAATTTTATATTTTTATGTTTGAAGCCTGAAATGTGGCAAAAGGTTGAAAAGTTCAAGGGGGCCGAGTACTTTCGCAAGGCACTGTATGTGTATGTACAGACGTTTAATATATAAAGAAAAGAGGCAGGTTGTTGTAGTGCAATTATGCTTTTTTGTTTAATGGCAGAGTACCTGACAGCTTAGGCTGCAAAGTTTTCATCGGAGTGACAGCCTGGGTAGAAACTGCCTATGTGGTGGCCGTTTTTGCAAATGGTGCTCTGTAGTGTCGACCTGGAGGTAAAAGTCTAAACAGTTTGTGTCCAGGTTGTGTGGGATCTGCAGATATCTTAGCTGCCCTTTTCAAGACTCTAGACCTGTACAAGTCCTGGATGGAGGGAAAGTCCAGAGGATTCTCTCTGCAGATGTAATTGTTCACTGTGATTGGACCTTTCCTGTTTGGTGCATGAGCCAAAACACACAGTGACAGATGTGCACAAGGTAGACTGAATAATAGCCATGTAGCCTAGTATTTCAACAGGAGACAGAACATAACTGTTTGTGTTTAGTTGGATATATCTTTAGAAACAAATGATAAGCGTGTGCACATTTCTTGTGACATATTTTCAGAACGTATTAGCTTTCTTAACCAAGTTAACTCTGTGGCATTAATGATTTTGTGTTTTGTGTTATAGTTTTTCTGGTATTTATATTTATTCTGTGTTTTGCAGCCCTAGCCTTGTGTTTTGATTTGGCTTCACATTCTAGGTAAATTTATTTATTTTGGTGATTGTTTTTCCCTTTAATCCGTGTATTTTGTTCATAAGATTAATATTTCATCTTCATGGGTCATGTGATCCTATTATTGTTATTTCCCCCAGTTTCCATGTCTCATTCATTCTTTTCATTATAATTTTCCAGTTGCTTTAGTGTCATATGTCTCTCTCAGCTGCCTCCACTCTCTTAATTAGTCTTGCATGTTTCTTGTTTCAATAATTCATCCTCCTCTGTACATATAAACCTTGGCTACTCCCATTTCTTGCTAGCTTTTCTAGAGTTTTCTTCCATTTCACCGTGTACAAGCCTTTTTTTGTTTCTCTTACAGATATTCCCACCTTTTAATGCTTTTTTACAGAATTTTAGGGGGTCTAAAAACTTTGATTAACATGCTTGGGTTCTGCTTGCATTCTGGGCCCACTGCTCATCAAAACACGATACCAGTTTTGGAGCAGCATAGTAAGGCTCACGTGAGTCAATACTTTGTAGAACTACCTTTCACACACTGCAAGTCTTTTTTGGTATCTTTCCATGAGCCTTGCACATGTAGAGAGAGAAGATTTCGAAAAATTTTATTTGTGAAATGACTTTAGCTCAATCAGATTGGATGGACAGTGTCTGTGAATATTAATTTTCAAATCCTGACACAAATTCTCAATTCAATTGAGATAAAGGCCTCTCTAACACATAAATATGCTTTGATTTAAGCCAGGGGTCTCAAACTCCAGTGCTCAAGGACTCGTTTCCTGCATCTTTTAGATGTGTCCCTGCTTCAGCACGCCTGAATCAAATAATTAGGTCTTTAGGAGACCTCTGCAGACCAGGGACACATCTTAAAGTCTTCAAGGACTTATGTATGAGACCCGAGAGGTTTCCATGGTGGAACTGTCTAAAGTCCAAAGTCTTTTGCAGCCTCTCACTGGTTTACTTCTAGGATTGTCATCAATTTACCTCCATCCATCTTCCAATGAACTCTGACCATCCTCCCTCTCCCTTCTGAAGAAAAAAATAACCACAGCCCGATGATGCTAAGTTTTTTGTCTTTCTCCAAATTTATCCCTGACCCGTCTGAAATATTCCTTTGGATGGGTCAGGCTTTCATAGAACAGCTGTAATTGCATTCAGACATTTTCAGGTGATACTTAATCAGTTGATTCTACAAGTCAACTGGTTGTGCTGGATTATGTTTAGCAGTATCACAATAAATTTGGCTAAAAACAAATAAAATGCTCCACACTTCAGATTATTTTTTTTTCCCTTTTTAAATTTGTAAAGTCTTGTAAATTCATGTCTTCTAATGGATAATTCCGCCTAACTCTGTTTTGGTCTATCAAAGAACATAGTGAAGATTGTTTTTGGAACATGAAAAAATGAAAATTGTTCAATGGATATTGAACAATTTCTACACTGCTTTTGCAGAGCAGTGTATGTAAAAAAATAAATCCATCTGATTTTCACTAAACAGTATCCTACAGGCTAAAACACAAAGACAAAATATAAATAACTTAAAAATTTAAAGAATTTTTTCCAATCCTTATGCAAATAGACTATTATTTTGAACTGAATAACCTCTCTCAATATAAAAATACAAAATATCTGAAATGTTAAATAAATACTCACTGCACCCATTATGTGAGAATGTTTAAATATCAGGTGGTTCTCATTTGGCACTGTGTTGCACTCATAACTGCATTTATTGAAATCTACCAAGCTTTGCAACGCCCAGAAATTGCAAACCCTTTGGCCTTTGTCATACCCACAGTGGCTGTGTGCAGGTTTTGTGTTTGTGCTGTTTTCTTCTCTCTCTTGCAGGGTGTGATTGTCAGGTGCAGCTGCACAGGTGTTTTATTGAGCTCAATCACCGGGGCTTATTTAGGAGCTGGAACCTGGAGGAGGCATCAGCTCGTTGTGTCTGCCAGCGTGGTAACCTGACTACGCTTTCTAGTTCTCTGCATTTCTCCAAACTTGCTCTAACCCAGTTTCTTTTTCTGCTTTGCAGATCTGGGGCCTCATGTACGAAGTGTACTTACACACAAAAATCTTGCACAATGTTTTACACACAACTTGGCATGTACAAAAAGGAACGTCACGTGAAAATGCGCGTAAATCATCACAAATGTTTGACTTGCCCTGAAAATGTGCGGAAGCCACTAAAACCTTTTCAGTCAACAATAATAAATTACAGATAACTAACATTCACCTAAATGCACTGAAATATTACTCCATTCAGCTTTATTTAATTCATAGAGCATCAAACCTGATATTTTGTCATGAGTTTAAGATTTTATGGTTTAAACCAGAGCGATGAAACTGAATCACATTTCTCGTCATACAATAAAGTAACACACCTCAGAAAATGATGGAAACCACTTCATTCGGATGTAAACTGTGAAACTTCCTATGTTTCTGTCACCCGGAGATGCAAATGCGGTCTGCATTTTATGCTGAGGAGCATAAAATTCATGTGAATTATCTAACTTTTCATTTTCACGGTGTCGGATCAGCAGATTAATTCCAAACAAGTCAGGCTTGATGATTTCTAAGGTGGACAAGCTGCAGAAAATCACACATGTCCATTAATAACTGCGTAAAGTTGTGCGTTATTGGCAACTTTGGCACAGCTGGAGGACATTGCCAATGGAAGAAGTTGGAGGGAGTGTTTTTGTTTTGAGAGATCCTCCTGATCTGTTGGAACATGATGATGCATGGCTTATCAGCCGCTTTAGATTGCCCAGGGCAATTATTTTGGCGCTCTGCATGAAGCTGGCCTCAGTATTACAGAGGGAAACCAGTAGGAACCATGCATGGCCAGTGCCAGTTACAGTTCTCCCTACGCTGCGGTCCTTTTAACCGGAGCTTTTTAGAGGGAGCTGACTGACAGGTCAGGTATTTAACAGTCCTCCCGGAGTTGGACCATGCCAGCCATATGGGTAGGCGATATCTGCATGTTGCTCTGATATATAACTTTCCCCTAAACTGTGACTCTCAATTGCAGAGCCGATTTCTGAATGTAATCAGAGCTATGGATTAGATGCAAACATTGTAGAACTAAACTGGTTTGAGCCGACAAATGTTTTATTTTCAGCCAGGTTTTAGTCAATGCTGTCATTCAATAAGTTGTTGGTTTGCTGTAACTGACAACAAATAGCCCTCATTGTGTGTAGATACAGTCTCTCTTAGTGTTTTTCCGCTGAAAGCAACCGGTTTGGACTGTAACAGCACTGTTGCCATCGTTATTTGGACACTTGATGGGTGACTTCTGGTTATTTTAACTACTTTGCATATGTATTTATGGGCAGGGACCGGGCGGTCCAAGTGCCATGCAGCTGCGCAGAATTCACTGCAAATTGGAATGTATGAAGGCTTCGTGTGCAGTGACATGTCTACGCACAATTTCGTACATCTACATTTTTTTGTGCGTCACAAGTTTCAGAATTTATCCCTAACACCAACTTTTAGTATGAAAGCTGGCTTTCTTTCATACATAAGGCCCCTGGTGTCTTTGAGGCTGTTCCCTGCATTCCTAGCTCCTGTCCTCTGTGCCATGCTCTGGCAAGCATTGGAGCCTTCTCCCAGCTGCTCCAGCTGTTAGTCTCCCTTCTACATCTACCTTCAGCCCCACAGCTGAGATCACCTTGTGGGAACACCTTACCATTGTCCACTTGCCTGTCCATCCTCCTACATCGCCTGCTCAGCTGAAACACAGCCACCCCAAGATCACACAGAGGGAACACCAGCACTGTAAATCTCCGTGCCACTTCTCCTGCCAAACTCAGCCTTATTGGAGAAGACGTACCTGTTGGACCATTTGTTTGCTGAATATTGGACCATTTGCACATTGTTGGACGCCACTATGCCTTTCCAATGTCATCGGCCATTTTGTACCGCAGGATAGTCTGTCCTACAAAACCCAGCGGCCACTGCGGCTGATATGATGGGGCTGTCCCAGGTCTGACGTCACAGGAGGCAATATAGGAAGGCGAACATTTGAAAGAAGCTGCTTTTCACACTGGAGACCGGACCAGCAACTGAAGTGCATCATTTCTGGAGAAGAGTCCCAAGTGGATTTCATTCATTCTCCTTCGTTGGCCAAAAAAGAAATCATAAAAAGAGGTTTCTGGAATAAGAACGCCAGGAATGTCACTTTGCCGATCAAAGATGTGAGTTCAATACGTAACCACAAATTAAAACCACAGAGTTTCAAGGAGACGGATCGCCACCTTGTTTAATCCAGTCGACTCCTGACGGTCAGATCAGATTTTCCCCTTTCGCCAAGGAGGCCATAGGACGAAGATTGACCGCTCTTCCTGAAGTTAACTGTGGACGCACGTTAACTTCCAACTTTCCCCCTCCTTCTCTCTCCCACTGCTGAGAGGAGACAACGACAAGTAAAACCCATCCTTTATTTTTATTTATTTCTTAGAAATAGTCTGAGCAGGGTAGAGGAGGTTTTAGTGCGATTAGAGTTGCCATTTACAGTCTAATGTGTTCTGAATTGTATGTGCATGCCTTTGTTTTGAAACTTGCTGGTACTTTCGGAGGCCGCCGTGACTCGCAAGTGTGTCTTTACTGTGCGAAAACCTGCGCGCAGGTGCGCTGTGAAACTGGACTGCTGTAATAACCTTATGGTGAAAATCCACCATTTTCTTTGTCTTCAACTTTACTGCTTACTGGCTTGCCGCCAAAAGTTTTATTACAACCTTGCTGGGGGGAAAGGTTTATGACTGTGCATCTCACTGAGCTACACTTTCTGGCGGGCTGTGCTCCCAAAGTTTCGTTCAACACCATATTCCCTTGTCATATTATCACTTTTGCCATAACTGCTGGTTGATTCCACTGCTGTTTTGCTTTATTTTGTTTAGTTAGATATTTTACCCCCTTTTTGTGTAGAACTTTGCATGTTTGACTAGGCGTAGATTATTAAATCGGAAGAGCGGATTGTATCAGGCTGTGATTTAATAAATATTCACATAGAGAAAGAGAAGGCGTGTTGTGTTTATTTTGTGCAAGAGTGATTTGTAAGTCAAAATAAGGTTAAAAGTTCCCCACGTTTCGGCAGAAACGGTTGATTAAACAGTGACATCTCTGGTAATAGTTATCAATTATTACTGAGTATTTAATGGTTGTAATTATCAAAGGCGTTGAGCCACAGTTACAACACCAGAAGACATCTCTGGTCTCAATTCATAAATGAGGATTTTGGTTAAGAAATTAATTTTGTCAAATTATGACTGTTAATTATAATTAGTGATAAATATAAATTAATCAATAATCATAATTCCAACATACCTCTTCCAACAAGCCATCATCCACCTCCAACAGTAGGCAGATCTCAATCCTTCTCTTCTCTCTTCTCCATAACTCAACCCCAGCAACAATAACCTCTCTCCTCTCCTCCTCAGTGCCATTCCAGATCCAGCAGATTCAGTCCAGGCTCAGTCTCATTTTGTTTAAATTACTAATAAACTTTTAAACCTGCTGTTCTGTGTCCATATTTGTGCCACTTCCAGAGTCAGTTACACCCACCATTATGACAGCCATCCAAATTTCCAGCAAATGCCTATACAGTTGCCAAAAGTGTTTTTTAACACTTCTGATTAATGAGAATCAAGCAGGTCCTCATACACCTGTGTGACATCTTTTACTTTCACTTTGCATTGTTTCTATGTAGCGTGCAATAAATGTTATCATTATCTACTATTTCTCTGGTTTGCTGTCTGTGGTGCATGCACCAGTCTGGAACAAATGCATATATACTTTGTATTAATACAATAAAAAAAACAAAAAACCTGACGCTCATATTTGTTAAGATGTTTATAAGAGTGACACCAAATGGCATCATACCATACTTAAGTGACTGACACAAAGGACAAACAGCATATTAACTTTGTGTGCTCCCTGTGGCTCAGCTTGCTCCATGAACAGCTATGCATCTTCACATTCATCACTTACATCATTCAGAGTAATCCCACCCTCCTCAAATTCCCCTCCTGAGGCTGTCGAGAGAGCATCAGACAGATTCTGAGAACACCATGCACGACACCTTTATCAGAGCCCAGTAATGGATACTCTTAATGGTCAACCTGTCACGGTCAATGTTTGCCCTGACATTTCATGTAAAATTCTTCTCCCTTGGTGAAATATTGTATTGCAGCAGCCAGGCAGTGATTATTTTGCCAAACTGGTTGTCATTGTATTTGTGCTGTAATTTCACTTCTTGTCCTTTCATCGTGTTAGTTCTCTGGTCTTACCAATGCACTTATTTTTTGTTTTTCATCACCTTGATGTGCATACACACATATAGAAAACACATTCATGGATTATGGTTTAGCTGGTAGCCCTGTAGTTAGCTGAGGTAATATGTGTAGGAACTATTTTAATTATTCTTTAAGACGTGAATCACCAAACTCTTAATTTATTTTAAATTAGAGTGGGCATGCATTATATATCATTACATATAAAAAAATTTTACATAAGTCACAGCACCACTAAATATTTTAAGGCCCAGATAAAAGTGTAGTTACCTTGTTGTGGAACTCTTCCCATGGACACTGTGATCCCCAAAAAGCAATGGAGTTGCTCATGCTTAAGAGAATCCCCATAAGCAAAATGGGTTTGACATTGGTTCATGGTACAGGCAATGGAGGGTGACATATCCAATATAAAGAGAGTGGCCATAGGCAGAATAGTGAAAACAAAATGTGGTTGAAGGGTGGATTTGGATTTAAATTTAAAAACGGCATCCTGGAGGGCCAAACAGCAGGTAAATGTCTCTTCTCTGTATGTTTGTGTTATTGTAAGTCAAAAGGAGGACAGACAGGTTTTATTTTAAAACACCTTGAATGCAATTTTAACATGTCTTTGCAGTGATGTTGTTTTATAAATTCATGACATCTTATGAAACTTAAATTGTGTAAACAAGCCATTTATTTTAAATTAATTTTCTACATAATCAACAAACAGATGATATGTTGAAGGTTATTTGGTTGGAAACTTTTGTCTATTTATGCACCCATGACCCCTCCACGCCACTTTATTAGGTACACTTTGGTAATACTGAGTTGGGTCCTTTTGCCATCAGAACTGCCTTACTTCTTCCTACAATTGATTCAACAAGGTGCAAGAATTTTTTTTTTTTTTTAGAGATCTTGATCCTGGTGGATGTAATAGCATCTATTTCTTTCAACATATACCATCTTGTGGTGCTCCTGGAATCATAGGGGGTTTCAGGTTTTTCAACAATCAGACCGCCTCATCCAGGTGACCCAACAGGGATTGACTAAGCCCAAGGCTGTGTCCAAGAAGCACTGCCATACCCATGCCTCTCCCCTCTTGATCCACAAGCCACCTTAATGCTATGTCTGCTGTGTCAGTGGCCAATTTTATGGCCCTTCGCTGCCTGTCTCCTGTGATGCCCAGTATCCCGTAAACCCTGCAGAGGGACTGTCCCACAAACCCTGTACATCCTATCTAGATACGTTCACACCTTGCCCACCATCCATTCTTCAGGAAATTTCAACTGCCTTCCCAGGTCCACTTTCAACTCCCAGTAACCATTGCCAGCAGTCCAGAGGAGGTATTCCGGGCAGATGTCATGGCCTTTTCCCAAGCTCTGATGAACATGGTTTCCTTTACTGGGCGAAGGCTCTTACAGTGGCTCACCCCATTGTAAATGGTATCTGCTATTGCCTTGAGGACTTCATAAAGTGATAGTGCCCTTCGGTGAGGGTTGTTAGGCAACTGCTGAGGATGTGCTCAAGAGTTTCTTTCTTCTGGGTTAAATGGCATGCTGGTGACTCCATTTTTCCCCAAGTGAAGAGATTGGAAGGACTTGGCAAAATGTCATAAACTGCCTGGACCAATGATTTTATTTAATTGGGTTTTCCAAAGGTCAGTCCTTGAGATCTTGCACTTTACCGCATACTCCCATCTTGTCGCATCCCCACCATCTGACTTGCTCTCTTTTCCTCAACTCCTGCTTTCACCTCTTGTAGGATCAGCGATCTCCTATCCTTTCCCTGTGCCTTATCGTAACAAGGTGCTCTGCTGTAACCCAGGACAGATCTCCCTTGTGCCATTGTACCCAACAGTGCCCTTTGCCTAAGTCCGGATTCCGCTGTGTCCAATGGCCCAGTTGCCCTCCACTTCTCTTGATCTCAATCAAGACTGACCTGGTCTCTGGACTGCCAGTACTGCAACACCTCTCTGGAACGTGTAACTATGAACTCTTCATTCAGAACACTGAGGAGAAGCTTCAACTTGTTGTTTTTCCCATACAAAGCAATACTGCTCAGGCTATGAGGTATCCCCATCCACTTTCTCAGTAACCTGCTAACCCTCATCTCGAAGCCTTCCACCGTAGAGATGGGAACTTCATAGTCCAGGAGTGGCTAGAGAATCAGTGGTAGAATCCCGTGTTGGTAAACCCAAGCCTTGAGTTTACCAGGAAGGATGATTTGTCTACAGCAGCTAACCAGTTCTCCAAATTTTGATTAGTTGCTTGTATGGAGGCAACATTCTTCAGGCTGCAGTTGAACACATTGCCCAAAATCTTCACATGTTTCTCTGTAAGCGTTGGTATCTTGGTAGTGCCGATTGAGAAATGGAATTTGTCAGTAACCTTCCCTTTCTTCGGCACCAGAGACCTTGACTTTGCAAGCTTAAATCTCATGTGAGCCCAGAAGATTAGCTCCACGAGACCACTCAGGATCCATCTACACCCTGGGACAAATGTAGAATGGGGGGCTGCCGGACTCCGGACTTCGTAAGGGGCCCTCTTGACTGCCACTCAGCAGACTTCACCAGCATATTAATGGTAAATGAAAAGAGGATCATCCTGTGATTCCTTTCTCTAACTTGTGCCTCTGTGAGATTGTTCAATTCAATTCAATTAGAAAATACTTTATTAATCCCAATTCAATTAAAAAATACTTTATTAATCCCAAAGGGAAATTAAATGTTGTAGATCATTATGTAGGTTTCTTCAAAGAGCCGTTGTAGATGCTGATGGCTGTGGGCAGGGAGGATCTCCCGTAGCGCTCTCTTATAGCACATCTGAAGAAGGCTTTGACTGAAGACACTCTGTTATTGTAGGACAGTCTCATAAAGAGGATGCTCAGGTGTCTCCATAATGTTCTTCATTTTACGAAGAATCCGTCTTTGTACAATGATCTCCAGAGGTTCCAGAGGAGTCCCAAGGACAGAGCCAGCCTTCTTTATCAGCTTGTTGAGCTTTTTTAAGTCCCTGGCTCTAATGCTGCAACCCCAGCAGATGATGGCAGAAGAGATCACACTCTCCACAACAGACTTATAGAAGATATAAGGACCTAAGCTTCCTCAAGAAGTACAGTCTGCTCTGTCCCTTGTTGTAGACGGCTTCACAGTTGCATCTCCACTCCAGTCTGTTGTCCAGGTGAACACCGAGGTATTTATACTCCATCACCACCTTCACCTCTTCTCCCATGATGGAAATAGTTTTTGACTTATTCCAGTTTCTCTTAAAATCTACAATCATCTCCTTTGTTTTAGCCACATTCAAGATGAGATGATTGTTTCCACACTATGCCACAAAGCGGTCCATCACCTTCCTGTACTCACCTTCTTGTTGTTGGACCACTTGTTTGCTGAATATTGGACCATTTGCACGTTGCTGGACGCGACTATGCCTTTCCAACGTCATCGGCCATTTTGTACCGCAGGATAGCCATTGTGGCTGATATGACGGGGCCGTCCCAGGTCTAACATCACAAGAGTTAATATAGGAAGGCGAACGTTTGAAAGAAGCGCTTTCACGTTGGATACCGGACCAACATCTGAAGCATCTCTCTCTGGAGAAGAAAAGCCCACGTGGATTTTCATTTATTTCTCTCCATTGGCCAACGAAAAATTCATGAAAGAGGTTTCTGGAATAAGAGGGCCAGAACTTTCACTTTGCCGATCGAAGACGTGAGTTTAACACGAAACCAAAAAAATCACGGAGTTTCAAGGAGACGCAACATTCCCTCCTTGTTTTGTACCAGTTGACTAGTGAAGGTCCGTCATAATTTTTCTACCTGTCTGCCACGGAGGCCACCAAGGAAGAAAACGGACTGCTTCGTTGAGTATCCGTGGACGCATGGAACTCTTCAAACCCATTCTCTCTCTCACTCGCTGCCCCAGAAGGAAGACTTCAACAAGTAAAATCCACCTTTTATTTTAATTTCTTTATTAGGAATAGCGTGGGCAGGGTAGAGTAGGATTGTTAGGGCGATTAGAATCACCACTTATATTCTGATGTGTTTCTGAATTATATGTGCATGCAACATTGTATTGAAACTTTGATGTGCTGTGTTGATTTCTGAGGCTGCCGTGTCACGCAAGTGTTTGTCTTCACCGTGCAAACACCTGAGCGCAGTAGAACTGGACTGCTATAATAACCTTATAGTGAAATTCTACCATTTTCTTTGTCTTCAGTTTCATGTCTTACTAGCTTGCCGCCAAAAGTTTTATAACCCTATGTGTGTGTGGACACTCGCGCAGAGTTGAGGGATGCTTTATGACCTAGTATAAGTGAGTTACAGCTTGGGAGGGGCAATCTCAAACTCTGTTCAACACCATATTCCCTTGTCATATTATCACTTTTGCCATAACTGCTGGTTGATTCCATACACACCCACTGCTGTTTTGCTTTATTTTGTTTAGTTAGATATTTTACCCTTTTGTGTAGAAATTTGCATGTTTGAGTAGGTGAAGATTATTGGATCAAAGAGTTGATTATATCAGGCTCATTGGTTTAATAAATTTTCACGTAGATAAAGAGAAGGCATTTTGTGTTTATTTTGCGCAAGAGTGATTTGTCAGACAAAATAAGGTTAAAGTTCCCCACGTTTTGGTAGAAAGGGTTGATTAAACAGTGACATTTAATAATTGTAATTATCAAAGGCCTTGAGCCATAATTACAACACCAGAGGACAACTCTGGTTTCGATTCATAAATCAGGATTTTGTTTAAGAAATTAATTTAGTCAAATTATGATTTTTAGTTATAATTCTTGATAAATATTAATTAATCAATAATCATAATCCCAACATCGTCCATCTCTGATCCACCCCACAACTGCGGAATCATCCGAGTATTTCTGCAGATGACAGGAGTCTGGCTTGTACTGGAAGTCTGAGGTGTACAGAGTGAAAAGGAATGGTGAGAGGACAGTCCCCTGTGGTGTTCCTGTGCTGCTGACTACCTGGTTAGACACACAATCCTTCAGTCTTTGATCCAGTAGATTGTTGAGGCCTCCACCTGAGTCTTCTGGAGTTTCTGACAAAGTAAATCAGGTTGGATTGTGTTAAATGCATTGGAGAAATCAAAGAACATGATCCTCACAGTGCTGGTGGCTTTGTCCAGATGACAGTTACATGCCATGACTGACTGTGTAACCGACTATATAAACTTCCCTGGTCCAGGTACTTTGAATAACATACAGCTGTCTCCGTGTGATTTATTCTAATGTGTTGTGAATTCCTCCAGGTTATGGTGAATAAACGAACGCGCAGAAGGCCTCTTTAAAGAGGTACTTCAACAAGTCATAGAGGACTGATGGGTGAGTTTTCTTTGGTACCGGAACAAGAAATGACATCTTCCACAACACTGAAACCTTCTTCTGGTCCAGGCTAAGATTCAAGAGGTGCTGCAGAATCCCACAGAGCTGCTCTGCACAGACCTTCAAGACTCTAGGGCTGACACCATCTGGACCTGCCGCCTTATTCTGAGTCAGTATGTCCAGTTGCATCTTCACCTGACTTGAGACACACAGGTGGAAGGGGGAAGCAAAGGGAGCATCAGCATCTTCTGATATGGCTGAAGGTAAACATGTAGAAGCAGAAGGGTCTATGGCTGACGTGGAAGATAAAACATTTGAGGTGTTACTGGACAGCTGTGGGTCCTGGGGGTAAAAGGACGGTGGGATGTCTGTTTGGCTATGAGCAGTAGAGGAGGATGCTGAGCTTGTTTCTGAACTGAACCTATTGAAGAATGTGTTCAATTCATTGGCTCTGCCCAGACATCCATCGGTCTGATCATCCTTCTGCTTAAAGCCTGTGATCTTCTTCATCCCTGACCACACATCTCTGATATTGTTTTGCTGGAGTTGGCTCTCCAGCTTCCTCTTGTACACCTCCTTGCTGTTTCTTATCTTGACTTTAACTTGCTTCTGTATACTCCTCAATAGTCTCCCTCTCTGAAGGCTCTTTTGTTCTTTTTGAGCAAGTCCTTCAGGTCACCGGTGATCCAGGGTTTGTTATTGGGGAAGCATCTCAGGGTTCTGGTGGGGATGATGTTATCCACACAGAAGTTTATATAGTCGGTTACACAGTCAGTCATGGCATTGATGTCCTCTCTATGTGGCTGGCACAGTACGTCCCAATCTGTAGCCTCAAAGCAACCTTGCAGGGCTTCTTCAGCTTCCTGTGACCATTTTCTCACAGTCCTCTTTATTACAGGTTGTCTCTGAACAAGGGGCTTATATTTCAAGCAGAGAAAAACAAGATTGTGATCGGATTTGCCTAGAGCAGATCTTGCTGTAGAGATGTATGAGTCCTTGACATTTGCATAAAACAAATCCAATGTTTTGTTTTCTCTGGTAGAGCAGCCGACAAACTGTTGAAACGTTGGAAGTGTAGCAGAGAGTGAAGCATGGTTAAAATCACCAGACATTGACGACACTTCACAGTAACATGACCTGTGTTACACCATCTGTTGTTCACAAGTACTGCCAGTTCACCTCCTTTACATTTCACACTTCTCTTTAAATCTCTGTCTGCTCGTATGGTAAAAAAGCCTGGCAGAGAGACGCTGGAGTAAGGGATATGATACTGAATAAAACTCAGTACAACGCAGAGTGGCTCAGTTTTTCCCGGTCTGAAGGAAGGACAACGGGACCACATCACCATGACTATAGCAGTAACGTGCAGCTCAGCCGGTCCGGCAGCACAAGCCGCCCCTCCCCACAGCTACGGAGGTTAGCTGCAAGTTAACCCTTTGTTCACTGTGGATGCTTTCCTCAACTTTGTTGCCCTGGACAACTTTTCCTCAGCATGGTTCATGTAAGAGGTAGTGTTTTGGGCAGAGAGAAGTAGTTTAGAATGAAATAATCTAAACATTTTTCATTTTATGATGTTTGTTTTTGTTTGTGTTGAAAACTCAGCTATCTTAATGCTAGCAGATTAGTGTTTAGCACATGTGCTCAGTTTATGTGTTCTGTGTTTTTAAAGTTAAGACAAACTTTAATTAAAGGGTGATTTTAAACACAGAAGATCGACTATAACACATCGTCCATGCTTATACATTTTTAACCCTTTTTATTATTATTATTATTATTTTAAAGGTATGTGTTTAATTCTGATGATACGCTTCTTTTGTTAGCCCCAACTGCTAATGGCTAAGAAAACATGAGTCAGCTAAAGATCATTTACCCATAAAGGTTGGATAGTTTCAATCTAGGAAATAATATTTCCCTAAATATTATTTTACTAAACTTGATAACTGAGTAAACACCATTAAGACCCATTTATCCAGAAAGATTTGGTTGTTATTCAAAATAATACTTCCTTAAATATTATTTTACTATTTCCTTAATAATATTTCTTTAAAATAACTTTGTTCGAGATTTGGGACAATCAGCACACCAGGTGGACTTCTCTTTCCAAGTTAACCCAAATTACAAATTTTGTCCATAAAACTGCTGGTTTGATCTTCATAGACACTCTATGTGCATATATTTTCTTTTATTGTTATTTTTAGGTAGTCATTTTTATTACTTTTGTGTAGAATAGTGCTTGTTAGTTAGGTGAAGGTTTTTGGACCAGAGTAGTAATTATATCAGGGCTATATGGTCAATAATTGTTCATATATATAAAGAGAAGCGGTTGTGTTTATTTTGTGCAAGAGTGATTTATCTGTCAAAATAAGGTCAATGTTCCCCAACTGATTGGTGAAGCGGCTGATTAAACAGTGACATTCAGCGTGGTTCTGGTTAATAATTATTAATGATAATTAACTATTGTAATTATTAAATCTATTCATAAGCAATGATTTTTGGTTGAGAAAACTATTTTCCTGAATTAGGATTTTTAATTACAATTTTTGATAGATATTCATAGACATTAATAAATAATCTTAATCCTTACAGTAATGGTTAAGAAATCAGTTTTGACATGCTGCATTAGCTTTTTTCCAATTATATAATGCAAGATGGATTCAAGCTTTTATGTTGTTCACACCAAAATCTGACCCTAGCACATAAATGTTGCAGCAAAATTGAGTCCCATCAGGCCAGTCAACATTTTCCAACCTGCCCTTGCCCAGTTTTGGTGGGCCTGTGTGAGTTGTAGCCTCGGCTTCCTGTTATTAACTTACAGTAGTGGTTCCCAGTGTGGTCTTATGCTTCTGTAGCCCATCTGCTTTCAAGGTGCGACATGTTGGGTGCTCAGATATGGTATTCTGCATTGTTTGGTTTTAACGGGTTGTTTTTTCATCTCAAACCAGCATGTTCATTCTCCACTGACATTTGACAACCACGCTATTTCATCCATTGCTCACTGGATACTTTCTCGCTTTTTGAACCATTCTCTATAAACCAGAGATGGCTGTGTGTCAGAATCCCTGTTGATCGACAGTTTCTGAAATACTCAGATCAGCCTGTCTGGCACAACAACATGCCATGTTGAAGGTCTTTTAAATCTCCCTTTCTTCCTTATTCTGATGCTCACTTTGAACTTCAACAAGTAAACACAACAAGTAAATACAGGTGTATCTCAATAAATGGGAATATAATGAAAGAGATAACTTAAGCCATAATCATCAAAATGAATGCTTGAAATAAATTACTCTGTGTATAATGAGTCTCTATGTGTTTCAGTTTTTGAATCCAATTTCTGAAATTAACGCTCTGATAATATTTTACTTTATAGAGATGAACCTGGTATCTTTGTCCATGCTGCATGCAGAATTTCCAACACAAATGCAGTGGGGATAATGTTGACATTAACCACACATTAAAACATAAAAAAAGAACGTCCTGAGTGAAATTTCCTGACTAAAGATGTTTCCCAAAATTATGTGGTTTGTGTTTTCCTTTATTTTTGACAATTTAAGATATTGTGTTATCATTGTATGACAGTTAATGAGTGCTGGTCAATTTTCCCCTTCACCGTTTCATACTTTTACAGATTTTGATGTTTTATACTTGATTTACCTGGTATGAATAGGAGTCTAAATACAAGAAATCCCTCTGTATTTGTGTTGTACATTATTTTTAAGCTGTTCATCAGCATCTGTCATCTTAATTTGTAAGATGGAGGCTTTTAGTCAGCTTATGGAGCTATACTTAACTCTTAGCTTCCAGTCAACTATCTGCTGGATAGTGTGTATGATGTTAGAGGAAAGAGCCTGGGCAAATAGATGAACTGTTTTTAGAAATGCCAATCAGACTTTGAACAGAGAGCATTTTGGAAATAAATCCAAGGTCAGAACTTTCAGAGATCCATTGTCAACTGAAGCCTTGCTGTTTAAAATATGAGAAATACTTGGAGAAACAGACCTGTTCTAATGGAAGTTGTGTGCTGGCTTTTTTGTTTTACACATTTGTGGTGGTTTGATGACTCTTCAGGGTGAAGTTTGCATCATAGCAATAATCAACATAATAAGAGTGCCTTGCAAAAGTATTCATGTTCTTTATACTTTATGCCTACTAGGCAGTCTCTTACTTGTAGTTTCTGTTTTTATGTTTCACTTTATTTGTGAATCTGCATGCTTTGATTTACTTGCTGATGCACCTGAATTTCCCCACTGAGGGACAATAAAGGGAAAATGAATAAATTTATATTTGATTCTTTTTCACATTTAGGCACATAGCAACAACAAACCTCAAATTATTTTTTTTTTAGCTTTTTATGTGACAGATCAACACAAAGGTTGAAGTGTGGCATACATTTGTATTAAGCACGTTTACTCTGATAAGCCCAAATAAAAACCAGGGCATCCAACTATCTCCGAAAATTTGTAAATAGAGTCCACCTGTGTGTAAATAAATCTCAGCATAATTCTATGAAGATTCTTCTATAAAGATCTTAGATGTTTGTTGGAGAACACTAGAGAACAAACAGCCCAATGAAGACCAAGAACACAGCAAAACAGTCTGGAAGAATGATGTGAAGAACTTTAAAACATAGTTAGAAAATTATGTATTATTCAAAAATGGAGAGTATGGCAAACTGCAAAACTACCAAGACATGGTTGTCCATCTAAACTCATGCCAATTGAAGAAGAAGCTCTGATCAAATCAGAGCCAAACCGATCTGTTGGGTCAACATGAAAAAATGTGTGGCAGAATACTAACACTACACGCCACCCTGACACACAAAAACATCATCCCCATGGTGTAGCATGGTGGTGGCAGCATCATGTTTTGAGGATGCTTCTTAGCTTAGACAGGGAAGCTGGTCTGAGTTACTTGGCAGATGGATTGGATTAAATATAAGACTTACAACTGTAGCAGAGGTTCACCTTTCATCAGGAAAATGACCCTAAACATGCAGCTAGAGCAGGGGTTTGCAACCAGTGGCTATCTTTAATCAACAATTGGTCAATCTGTAATTGCTGCCAGCTTCATTTGCAAAAATAGAAAGTTATTTTCCTTGTTTCATTATTGTTTCTTTCAACTGTATTGTTTTATCACTTGGGAACTGAGGATCACGATTGCATTCTTGGAACCAGTCTCTGTCACTTCTTGTTTAAAACAATGTTTTTGCTGCCATATAGTCAATTGTTCAATTTTTTTTTTATATATTTTATGATGCACTGCACATTTTCAACAATAAACACAACTTCAACCAGAAGAGTCAGGGACATGATCCGTCTTTTTGAAGCCACACAGTTGAAGAAGTTTGCAGAATGAGGAGTGCATTTGTGATGGCACATAAACCTCCTATAGAAAGGCATTAACTCAGCAGCAGCAGTTTCTTCATATTTCCATCATGCAATACTTTGCAAAAGTTTTTAACCACCCCTTAGTTTTTCTGTTTTTTTGCAAATTTTCCATCTAGTCCTTTCAGCTGCCTATAACAATGACAATTAGTAAAGGGAAAGTCATGTCTTCAAGAAACAGGAAAGATTTTCAGTAAGAACCTGACAGAACCTGAAATTGTCTGTTAGCTGATCATTTATTGTATGAAAGGTTTGCATCTCATAGTGTTTGAGAGTCACCTTGTTCTACTAAAAAATAGTATTATCTTTCAAGTGAGTTCTGTACTGACATGGTCTAAAAGGCCACCCAAAGAGTATGAAGTTATTACTCCAAAAGCAAAATAACAAAAAACCGATTAAAGTTTGCAATACTGTCACTACATTTGGAGGAAAAAAAGAGAAGCCTGCACTCCTGAGAAAATGTGTGGTTGCTGTTGTAAATGTGCGTACGAGCAAGGTGGCCTATATACCTGACTCAGTTACATCAGGTCTGTCAGGAGGAATGGACCAAAATATCAGCAAACTGTGGCAAGATGCTTGTGGAAGGAGACCCAGAATATTTGACTTAAGTCATAAAGTTTGAGTGGCAGTTCTACCAAATCTAAAAATCTAAAAAAAAAAAAAGTTGTGTATTTTTACACAGTGTACATAAACATTTCATTTTAACTGCCTGTATAATTTATTTAGCAGTTAACCAACGCACCAACCTGTGAAACACAGCAGAGGTTTTCTAAGTCAGATTTCTGCTGTTGGTACTTATTAAGAGACCAAACATCTCCTGCATACATCCTCCAGCCAGTTTATCCACCTTTTATCGACATTTCTTTCATGCGGTGAGGTGAATCACAGAAACCACTTGTTCTCAAATACAGCATGAAAAGGTACAACTCGATTTCCCTGTAATCCAAGCTTTAGAGCTCAGGGCTGCAGCATCACGTGCTGAGATCAGTTTTCACAATCCCAACAGGTCCTTTTATATACAAAATTAGTGAATGTAAGACATGCCATAGGTCAACAACTGATTTGCAATCAAGCTTGGTTGCCCTGCATATGAAGGTTGTGTTTTCTACTCATTTGTATTAACACCTAGTCAACATACCAGAATAACATACAGGTATATTAATTTAAACATGTCTACTTGTGTATGCTCTTCAGTTTAACCCTGCAGTCCTCACTGTATAATAGTGGCTAAACAAATAGTTGTATTAAGTTTAATTTTTCACCGTCACAGACCTGATTGTGTAAATGTACAGTAGGATTTTTTGAAGATGTAACACGTTATTCCATTTTTTGCCATTGCTAAAAGATTAACATTGTGTAAAACTAGGGATAATGTAATGGTACAAGTCTAATGTATTGACAAAATTGGCTATTTTCTTATTTTTTATTAAATAAAAACCTTTCTAACTTATTTCTTAATTTCCTCTCTTGGGTGTTTTTTTTGTTTTATAATCCCTCACCAGACTTATCCTAAAAGCCTCTACAGCCTCCAATCAACCATAAAAAGAAGTTGGTCTACAGGCAGCAGGATACTATATTCAGGTATGTTTTAGAACATGTCATAATCAATTACCAGTGGAAATTATTAAGAGATTATAATTCTGTATTTTACTGATTATTAATTACTTCTTAATGAGTGTATTTTATCATTTATTGATGTCTGTGAGCAAAGTTAAATCAATTCTATACATCATTAGGAAACTTGTTTATTGAAAAAGATTAGACAAAAATATGTTAAACATTCACTTTTTAATTTAATCACCCCATACCTGTATAATGTGTTAAATAAACGCACTAAAATCTGACTCGCTGGTAATGACATTTAAGAGTTGCATTTTTCTGTAATTGGTTTTACAAACCAACATTTTTCTACTTCTTTCTACAAAATTTTGTCAAAGGTCTATCAAAATCTTTGACATGCAAGATACAACATTTTTCAAGTAAAACACTATTGTCTGCTTTAAAAGTGATTAAATAGTTGTTGGAATCTGAACAGAATTTAATTCAATACAACGTTGGAGATGAAAATCTGTTTTATGCTCCTTTCTTAGCATTGAAGTAATGGTTTGAATTTTTATGATGTGGGATTTTGTGGAGTTTTTGTTGACAGTAAACCTCTAACCTGCAGTATATAAATCTGAAATTAAACTCAGTAATGAGAAACAGCTTTGAGAAAAAAAGATGTTTGGAGAATGAAGTTATTGTTAGAGTATGCTCAGTTTGGATTCTTGTGGTATTAAAACAAGTAAATTGTTTTTATTTATTTCTCAAAAAAACACTGTTATTTCTAACATTTACACTGCTCTTACTTAGGCATTAGGCACTACAACGTATTTACGATACATGTAAAATAGGGTCAAATTAAACATAGTTGCTGTAGCATAATTTCAAACTGTGAATTTCAGAAGAAGTCAACCTTTTGTTAAAGTACATGGATTCCCTTGTGTTAAAAAAAAAATCCTCTTATCAAAAATCACAGTTTCAAGCAAAAGAAAACAAGTAACAATAAGTGGCACTCTTAACAATTACTATTAAATTAATGTAGCTGAACCAGTTTTGTAATGTATACGTTATATTTTTAATTGAGTTTCCAGGAAGATCAAAATGGTAATCCGTACTATTTGTACAGCTGGTGTGTATATATATGACTTGACACAAAGGACAATTTCCCTTGGCCACTCATCAAGATGGGAAAGACAAGAGAACACTTATCAAGTAAGGCAGGTGTTTGTTGATCTTTGCAAATCAGGGTTACAAGAAAATAGCTACTCAATGAAAACTTCTAAAGTGATACCATAACATTTAAAGCAACTGGAATCATGAGAAATGGCTGAAATAAATTCAGTGAATTGCTTCGTGTAGCCATCTACCAGTCTATGACATTGGTCTGAGGAAAGTTGGCTCGGCCTGTTTCAAGTCATCCAACAACATCTCATAACGATGAGACCTGAGCTGTGACTTGGCCCAGGTTATTCCATTTCTTCATTCTCTGTCAGTCTTTGGTGGATTCATTGTTATGTTTTAGGTCATTCACATGTGGCTGAGTCCAGTTTTATGCAAATTATTTCACATTTTCCTTTGGTACCTTCTGATACATGGTAGAATTCATGGTGGAGTTTATCATGGTTAGCTGGCCAGGTGCTACTGCTACAAATCATCTCAAAACTATAACACTTCCAGCTCTATCCTTTACAGATGTTCTTTAGAAGGAATGGTATTTGGTTTAAGCCAAACATGTTTGCTGTCCTGGTGTCCAAACAATTCCATTTTAAATTTATCTGTCCAAAAACATTTTTCTGGGTATCCATGTCCAAATTCCTTACCAGAAATGTATTTTTTTTATTACATTTGTAAGAAAGATCTAATAAGTATTTATTTCGGTTCATATTGTTTATGTGCATTAGCTCAATATAATAATATTTTAAAAATTTATATTAAATATCCATAAGTTCAAATATTTAAACACACAGGCTGCTGTAAGGTTTCCTATTTTTTACAACAGTATATTGTGAGCTGGATTATCAATGAGTCATATCAAAACAGAGAAACATTTCAGTAGGTCAAAACATTATCTGCAAGAGCAAAACTTGAGAAACTGCAGTGTGCTGAACAACATTGGTGAGTGATTTGAGTGTAACACTGATGAAACGTGGAGCATTTGTTAACAGCACTTTAAAGATTCACAGTTTTCAGGCATAAACTGACTTTCCCTACATTCAGTAAATGTAGGGAAATTCCAGACTGAGACTCCCCATCAGGAAATCCTCTATATTACATGACTTGGACCTGGTGGAAGCAGAGACCGGGGACTCGGAGTTACTCTTTCATCACCCAGGCTGAAGTCACCGAGGTGGTTAAGAAGCTCCACGGTAGCAAGGCTTCGGTGGTGGATGAGATCTGCCTTGAGTACCTCAAGTCATTGGATTTTGTGGGACTTTCGTGGCTGACATGCACTCTTCAACATTGAGTAGTGGTCAGGGACAGTTCCTCTGGACTGTTAGACCAAGGTAGTGGTTCCCCTTCACAAGAACCATAGGACCCGGAGGGGAACCAGAGGGTGTGTTCAAACTACAAGGGATCACAGTCCTTAGCCTCCCTGGTACGGCCAGGGTATTAGAGAAGAGAGTCCAGCTGATAGACAAATCTTAGCTTTAGGAGGAGCAGTGTGGTTTTTGTCCTGGCTGTGGAACACTGGACCAGCCCTACGACCTCTACAGGGTTTTCAAGGGTTCATGGGAGTTTGCCCAACCGGTGGACCTGGAGAAGGCATTTGACCATCTCCCTTGTAGTGCCCTGTGTGGGGCGCTCCAGGAGTACGGGGTCGTGGGCCCTTTATTAGGGGCAATACGGTCTCTGTACAAGCGCACCAGGAGTCTGGTCTGCATTGCTGGCTCTAAATCGGACCTATTCCTGGTCCAAGTTGGACTCCGGCGGGGCTGCCCTTTGTCACCGGTCCTGTTCATAACTTTCATGGACAGGATTTCAGGCGCAGTCAAGGGCCAGAGGGGGTCTGGTTTGGGGACCAGTGGATTTTGTCTCTTCTTTTTCCAGATGAAGTGGTCCTGCTGGCCCCCTCTAGCCAAGACCTATACCATGCACTGGGGCGGTTCGAAGCAGAGTGTGAAGCGGTTGGGATGAGGATCAGCTTCTCCAACTCCGAGGCCATGGTGGCTTGCCCTTTTCAGGTTGGAGGGGAATTTCTGCCTCAAGTGGAAGAGTTCAAGTATCTCGGGGTCTTGTTCACAAGTGAGGGGAGAATGGATGGCCCAGGACACGCTGGAGGGAATATGTCTTTGGCTGGCCTGGAAAGGCCTTGGGCTCCCTTCGGAGGAGCTAGAGGAGGTGTCTGGGTAGAGGAAAGTCTGGGTGTCTCTATTGAGTCTGCTGCCCCCATGATCGGTCCCGGATGAAGAGGAAGACGACGAAAACAAGTATGTGTTAGGGCTTACGAGATAGAGGACCCCGAAATGCAGACTAGCAGGCAGCATGACGGTAAGTGCAAAACGATTTAATAAAAAACAAAAACTCACTCTCAAAAGAGGCAGGAACAAAACAATAAACGTACACGCAGGACAGGCTTGGCATGATCCACAAAACAAGATGTGTGCATGATTTGGCAACAAGACATGATTTGATAAATGTTTCCGCGATGAATAACTGAACAGGTGTGTATATATGGAGTGTGAAACAGGTGGAGCAAGGAGACAGATTAGCTTGGAGCAGGTGAACCGGATAAGGTTAATTGACAGACAGAACAAAACATGGCTGGAGCAAAAACAGAGAATCTTGAATACAAAACAAAAACTAAAGCATGACCAGGAAAATAATGAAGCATGATTCAAAAACTGTGAGGACATATAAGAAAAAAACAGAAACCAAACACCAAACAACCCCAAATCATAACAGTATGAGTACAAGTGCTTGACTTGGACAGGTATCAAGGACAAATATTTCTGAGTGGCTCATCCCTAACCTCTGTATGAATAACAACTTCTGCAGAAATGATTGCAGTTTGAAGTCTTTCCATGAAGGAAGTCATGGGGATTTGAGTAATTTCAAGCTTTGGAACTGGGGTCATTCTACCTTTAGTTTGACTCTTAAGTTCTGTATCTCCAAATTGAGGTCATTCAGAAAGTTATCTGACTCCAAGCAAAAAAATCAACAGAAAACCATAACATAAAATCTGAGCAACCTGTTTAACTTGCACTTGTAGAAACTCAAAGGTTAAATGCTTCCCATAATTTAAGGCAAGATCCTATCTGTGCCTCACATCTAAAAAGCAAGATACATGTTGTTAACAGCTAATTTCGCAGTTGTACTAATTGACAGTAATACATGGCCATTTCTCTTTGAGTTGAAGGGACGTTTCCACTGAGAACATGGCCTATCATTAGAACTCTGCCATTTCCTTGACATGGGACCATAAACAGTGTTCATAGCACGGTACTCAACAAATTAAAACACTAATTCAATCTGAAGGCTTTACAGTACGATAAATAACGTTTGAAGCTGTAAACAGCACGGAATGTAGGGCTTCTAATGCATTTAGTTATTAGATTCCTTCATATTTAGTGTAATTAGAACTGTCTGCTTGTGGCAGCTTCAAACTGAGAAAAAAACTATATTCATGTTCTAAGTCCTAATAATCTGAAAGGCCTACTGGCTCTTCTTAATTTCTACAGGTTCTAATGTGAATATTTTCTTTTGATATGATTTGAAATTTAAATAAGCCTCCAAACAATACAAAAACATAAACTTCAAATATTTATTTTTTCAAAGACACCAAAAGATGAAAAAGGTAGGCTACAAATAAATAATTTATGTCTTAAAACAAAAACCTAACAGAAATAAACAATGTTTTGCTTGAAAATCCAAAGGCTTCAATGCATTCATCCATTCATTTTTTATTTTCCTACCATTCAGTTAAAAACTATTTTTGTGTTACTAAACTTCAACAGCAGCTCACAATTTACCAAAGCCTGATATTTATTTGTGCAAACCAATGCTTGAAATGCTTTGCAACAAAACCCAGATGCATTATTCAAGCCTTTCTTTGTTTGAGCCTGGGACGTATGTGGCCATTTGTCGTGAACGATCACTTTTCCCAACCAGCACTGCCTTTGTATATTGATGTTATGCCAGTCTCCTCTGTTTAAACAGCTTCTAATGCATGGCACCATTCATTGTTTTAATAAGGCTTTAGAGCCCAACATCTAGTGATCTCATCATCCTTTCTGATTTTAAAGTTCGTTCAAAGAAGCAGAAAATGGCCCTGCATTATCTCCAGAGACATAGCAGAAGCAGGCTCCTCCACTGATTGGTTTAATAGAAAGCAATCGATACGCAATCATCGTTCTTTATGGTCTCTGAAGGAATAATTTGGTCACTCTTTCACATTATTGGCAGACTCAGTGACAGTGGACAAATAAAACTGTGGACAAAACTGCAACATTCAGAGCAAAATAAAGCAATCTAGTATAACTCCTATACAATAAGTGACACTTTTGTTTAACTAGGTGAGTTTGTTTTAAATGGCTGAAGCCAATTGACTGGGAAGGAAATGCTCAATAACCCTGACGTGTCTGATACCAAATGTTGATTATATTAAAATATGGTGGTGACGTCCAGCTAGTGACAGATTTTTGAATGTATCTCTTTTAAGTACATTCCTCCCAGAGTGGCAGATAATAAGAGACATATATAAAGAATCATTCCCTTGTAAACATCTTAGTGCTTTCTGATTTGTGCAGCTCTTATTGCTATTTTGGTGATTTTCAATAATCATATGTTTTTCTTTTATTAATATAATAAAACAGGCTTTTCAAGCTTTTTGAAAATCCTGACCTCAGCTATACTGAACATATGTGGACTATTCCTAAAAGCAGGGCCCTGCATGTATAATTTTTAAACCATGTTTAAATAAAAGAACACAGCATGCACAACATAATTATCCTTAATGTATTCTTGTCTTAAAAGCTGAAAAGTTATTTGTTCTGTGGTCATTTCACCCTGTTTAAATACACTGCTCAAAAAAATAAATAAATAAAGGGAACACTTAAACAACACAATATAACTCCGAGTAAATCAAACTTCTGTGAAATCAAACTGTCCACTTAGGAAGCAACACTGATTGACAATCAATTTCACATGCTGTTGTGCAAATGCAATAGACAACAGGGGGAAATCTTTGGCAATTAGCAAGACACACTCAATAAAGGAGTGGTTCTGCAGGTACCTATGCTTTCTGGCTGATGTTTTTTTCCCTTTTGAATGTTGGTGGTGCTTTCACACGCGTGACAGCATGAGACGGACTCTACAACCCACACAAGTGGCTCAGGTAGTGCAGCTCATCCAGGATGGCACATCAATGCGAGCTGTGGCAAGAAGGTTTGCTGTGTCTTTCAGCGTAGTGTCCAGAGTCCGGAGGCGCTACCAGGAGACAGGCCAGTACACCAAGAGACGTGGAGGAGGCCGTAGGAGGGCAACAACCCAGCAGCAGGACCACTACCTCCACCTTTGTGCAAGGAGGAACAGGAGGAGCACTGCCAGAGCTCTGCAAAATGACCTCCAGCAGGCCACAAATGTGCATGTGTCTGCACAAACTGTTAGAAACCGACTCCGTGACGATGGTATTAGGGCCCGATGTCCTCAAATGTGGGTTGTGCTCACAGCCCAACACCGTTCAGGACGCTTGGCATTTGCCAGAGAACACCAGGATTGGCAAATTTGCCACTGGCGCCCTGTGGTCTTCACAGATGAAAGCAGGTTCACACTGAGCACATGTGACAGACGTGACAGAGTCTGGAGACACCGTGGAGAGCGATCTGCTGCCTGCAACATTCTTCAGAATGACCAGTTTGGCAGTGGGTCAGTAAATGGTGTGGGGTGGCATTTCTTTGGAGGGCCACATGCACATTCAACTTTGTACAGAACAAAGTATTCAATGAGAATATTTCCTTAATTCAGATCTAGGATGTGTTATTTGAGTGTTCCCTTTATTTTTTTGAGCAGTGTACAATAAATACATATGACTTAAGGAGAGAAGCAGGGCCTAAATTTACTAAAACCCTTCATTATAGGAGGTGATAATGAAGTACTTGGAAAAGTGTTTTGGACCAGGATCAGAAGTCGTTTTGTGTTCACAAAGCTGAAGTCTGGTGCACATCTGTGGATGAACCGGCATTGTGATTCAAGGCCTATACTCGTGGGTTGTTGACTTCTGGAAATGCCAAAGACATAAACTTCTTACCCAGCATTACAACATGAAATGGAAAGTATACAGGCTGCTAAAAGCTCCTATTAATTCTGCATAGCTCAGCTGTAGTTCACTTTTTCATTACTGAGCTATAAAACAATGAAAACGATTGATGAATCTATGAAAAATGCTACACAGTTCCATTAAACAAATACACAACATAAAAGCATTGCATCATGAAAGAATTATGAGGATGAAGAAAGTGTATTTTGAATACATGGATAAACCTTTGCTAGGAAACAAATAAAAGGTTCACAAAAAAAAAAAAAAAAAATTTCAGCAAGAGGTCACTAGATAGATTGAATGGATTTCTTTGAGATTGGGTTTTGTTGAGAGTTAAGAGAAGTCAATATGAAACAAAGATTAGCTTTAGATCAAATGGCTTGTCAGAGAGGTGCCAAGTGGTCTTCTGCAATATTGAAACAACTTCAATTTAATAAAGGTCATACAGTGTTTTACAAAAGTAGTAATACCCCTTTTCATATTTTGCCCCATTACAAACCAAGAATAAGTACGTACATTTCTGTCATATGCAGATTTGCCACAAACAGCAGGGACTGAATTTATTTTTCAGCCTGCTTTTCTGCAAATTCTGACGTGTACTGATATGAGTTCTCAAAGCAGTCAGTGGTGAAGTGATTCACGCAAACTAGTCCTGTCTTTGGCAATGTGACTAGAACATTGCCCATAAAAACAAAATGAAACCGTGAATCTCTGTTATCCAACAGCGAGAGAATGTTGATGAACACATGTGGTTCTTTGCAGCCAACAACACAACATCTGCCTTTGAGGGTAGCCATTGTAAAGTGTGTGTAAGGTAAAACCACCTGGCGAGATGTGATCCACTACTGAAAATCAAGTGGGTGAAGCTCTGCTTCAGTTGCTAGTCAGGGGTGGGACTCAGGTAACATTGCTAGGTGCAAGTGTAATTTAATTGTGACATCACAATTTCACAGCTTTTTCTAGAAAAAGTAAAACATTAATTTATAGCCAAAAAATGGCTGGATGTTTTTTTTTGTTTGTTTGTTTTTTTTGCATTTTGACTGTTTGTAGATGCATTAGAGACCCAAATGGAAGTATAAAAATTATAAAAAAGTGAATTTTGTATAATGGGTCTCCTTTAAAGGCACTTTCTGTGATAGACTGATGCAAATAAGTGCATAATTGTGAAGCAAAAAATAATATGGTACATAGTGACTGACTTATAAAATTCAAGGTTTAAAAAACAGAAATCTGAAAATTGTGCTAGGGATTTACTAATTTGTAACCAACTGCCTTACCAAGCCTTAAACAGATTTGGGCTTCTCCATCTAAACAGAGAATGGGGAAACAACTGTGAACATTCAATCAAAAGCTACAATGAAAAGGTTTGCAGACAAATCAAATTTAGAAACTTTGATACATTAAATGCATGCTGTCTGTCCAATCTGACTGAGCTTGAGCTATTTTGAAAAGAAGAGTGGGCAAATATTTCAGTGTTTAGCTGTGTAAATCTGGTGAAATCCACTACTCAACACACTACAAAACACTTGCAGCTGTAACTGTAGCAAAAGGTGGTTGTACAAAGTGCGCACTTTTTGGATTTTTCCCCATGTAGAAGATTGTGAAAACAACATACGTTCTTTTTAGTTTTAGTTATTAGATAGTTTATGTTGTTTGTGTTCTCACACTTTAAAACTGTATAACCTGGCATTTGT
This sequence comes from Girardinichthys multiradiatus, assembly GCF_021462225.1. Lineage (NCBI taxonomy): Eukaryota > Metazoa > Chordata > Actinopteri > Cyprinodontiformes > Goodeidae > Girardinichthys > Girardinichthys multiradiatus. The sequence goes on from NC_061807.1 coordinate 24,678,614, forward strand.
ATTAACTGGAAATATGTATGAGATTGGAGGTGTTTCAACATAGCAGAGATGCAGACAGTATTATCTACTGAACATATTAAATAGTTATAGACTTTTAACATACCAACACTTAAAGCAATTTTAACTGTCCATTCAAATGCATACAAATGTGATGATTCAAAGTGCACAAAGTAGCTGTGTTCTAAATTTCAAATATGTCATTAAATGACAGAAAAGCCTCTTTAATGTTGGACTGCCTTGCTGATGTTTTCGAAATGCATTTCCTTCTTATTTTTGCCTGTTGATAGATTTTGTATGTAATTTTTAGTATGCCAAACGTTGGCCACCATTACAATTACTATGTTGCTATTATAAGTTAAAAAGGGCAGAAGTAAGTACTACAGATTATACTAGTGCAGATTCAAGCCCCATCAACATGCAGGCAAACAACTGGGTTGGAACTGTTGTTCCTTTGGTTCTCCATGCCAGAGCAGCAGCAGGTGCTTTGTATTGCTGTGACTGGGCAGACTAACCCATTAATCATAGAGTAAGACCATGCAAAGGTAAAAAAAATCTGATTTATAACTTGGTTCTTTTAACAATAAACCCTGTACTTCAACGAAACTTGTCAAAACTTGACTATTGCTCAGCAAATATCTTGATTAATGTTCATGAACGAAAATGGAAACCTTACACATGCAGTAATTTACTCAAGAATCACTTTGTAGATAATTTTAACATTACAATGTTGGCCAATGTTGCTCTTTTTTGACTGGAAATCTCTTCATCCTCCGGCACCTGGACTCCACAGGAACCTACGCCAGGATCCTGTTTGTGGATTTCAGCTCTGCCTTCAACACCATCGTCCCAGTTCTGCTACAGGAGAAGCTCTCCCAGCTGAGTGTGCCCGACTCCACCTGCAGGTGGATCACTGACTTCCTGTCTGACAGGAAGCAGCACGTGAGGCTGGGGAAGCACGTCTCTGACTCCCTGACCATCAGCACCGGTTCCCCCCAAGGCTGTGTTCTCTCTCCTCTGCTCTTCTCCCTGTACACCAACAGCTGCACCTCCAGTCACCAGTCTGTCAAGCTTCTGAAGTTTGCGGACGACACCACCCTGATCGGACTCATCTCTGATGGTGATGAGTCTGCGTACAGATGGGAGGTGGACCATCTGTTGGACTGGTGCAGCCAGAACAACCTTGAGCTCAACGCTCTAAAGACAGTGGAGATGGTTGTGAACTTCAGGCAGAACCCAGCCCCACCTGCCCCATCACCCTCTGTGACTCCACAATTGACACTGTGGAATCTTTCCGCTTCCTGGGAACCATCATCTCCCAGGATCTCAAGTGGGAGCCAAACATCAGCTCCCTCATCAAGAAAGCCCAGCAGAGGATGTTCTTCCTGCGGCAGCTGAAGAAATTCAACCTGCCAAAGACTATGATGGTGCACTTCTACACAGCCATCATTGAGTCCATCCTCACCTCCTCCATCACCATCTGGTACGCCGCTGCTACAGCCAAGGACAAGGGCAGGCTGCAGCGTGTCATTCGGTCTGCTGAGAAGGTGATTGGCTGCAGTCTACTGTCGCTCCAGGAACTGTACACCTCCAGGACCCTGAAGCGGGCAGGGAAGATTCTGGCTGATCCCTCCCACCCTGGTCACAGACTCTTTGAGACTCTCCCCTCTGGCAGGAGGCTGCGGTCCATCCGGACCAAAACCTCACGCCACAAGAACAGTTTTTTCCCATCTGCCACCAGCCTGGTTAACAAAGCCCGGAAACCACCCTGACACTGTCCCTTTCCCCCACACCCCCCCTTTTTTTGCTGACAGGACACTTGTAACTTGTAACTCTATGTGTTACATTAACGCTCAGCTTGGACTCCTGCTTTACTTGCACTGCTTTACTTGCACAATGATCACCTGCACTGTTGTATTGCTCTTGCATCTTATACTGCTCTATATTTACTCTCACTCACTTAAAACTGTGCACATATATTTATATTATATTGTAGATATGTTTATACTGTTTAATTTGTACTGTATTGCACCGACTACGCCAAAACAAATTCCTTGTATGTCCAAAAACGTACTTGGCAATAAAGCTTTTCTGATTCTGATTCTGATTCTGATTCTTAAGGGATAAATAAACAATAAGAACTGCTGCAACTTTGCCAATAAAAGCTGAACATAGCAACTCTCCCTCCCATGTAATATTACTTTTCCTCCAGCGTTTTAACATTATGTACCAGATTTCAGCATGCAGACCTTCACCTTAGTCTTTCAGATCACTAGTGATTCAAATTAATGTTATTTTTCTACGCATTTGGTTTTCCTCATTTTTGCAGCTCTGTCTGCTCAGAGCACCTTCCTGAGCTTGTGAAGGAAATACTGACATCAGTGTGAATCCCATTCTGTAGTCAGTGTGGTTTGAAGGACCTCAGCTAACTATGGAATTGGCATCCATAAAATAGATTTCTTTTCTCTTGATTAACTTGGCATATATGAAAGCTTCAAAATAACAAAGAAAGATACCCAATTAACCTTTTCAATCTAACAAATTGGTCTCAGAAGTAAGTAACATCTTGTACTTCAGTCTAATTGTGTTTAACTATCAGTGTGTTACTTTTTCTCAGCACCATGTTCTCTTTGCAGGCCATGCAGCATTAATGTCAAAACAGACTACACAAGTTTAAAAGAAACATTCTCCCTCCCCATTATGTTTGGGCCATGTTGGCTGAAGTCAAAACAATTGCAATTTTAACCAGAGCCAGCAGTCACAATCAAGCTTCAGTATCTGTCAAAAAATGCCATTATTTTGTTTTTCCTCAAGTTTTCTGGTTTTGTCTTCTTCGGGACAAATTTTCTGCTGCTACGAGGAAGACAAAAGACAATGGAAAGCCACAGTAACAGCTGTAACTCTGCAGAGCTGCTTATAGTATATGCTTGGTGTCAGTGGCGATTGCTCTAAGACTGCAAGGGGAGCTCAGCTTCCCCTAAAATATAAAAAAATAAGTGATCAAATATATACTGTTGTGTGTACATGTCATTGACTAAATATGCACTACAACGCGCTCAACTTTTGCTCAGAATCAGCTTCTTATCACTGGTAACGACGCGGCTTTCCTCTCACTCATTCCCATAGCTTCACAGTGCTTTAAACAGTGGCCCTGTCCCAATACCCACACTACACCCTACGCCCCTCTATGAAGTGTGTACTTTGTACAATTGCATGTAGGGGTTGAAGTGCGCAGGTTACAAGCGTGCAAAATTGGAGAATTGGGACAGTAGGGGTTACGTCATCGACTTGCACCTCTGCACCGTAACTGCAACATGAAAAAGGGCGGGAACCAACGCTGTTTTCACAGTCTTGCTGTTAAAAAAACTATTATAGTATAAATATAGTATAAAACTGCAACAAGCAATTGTTTTGAGGAGAAGAAAGAGCAGGAAGCGAAGGAGGCTCTTACACCAGATTAGTCACAACGCCAGTGTTTGTTTGAAAGGTAACTTCAATGTTATGACCTACTAACTGCCCAGACTCACTCTGAACCCAGTGGTATCTTACAATGTTGAGCCTGGAAAACCATTAATAAAAATTTTGTCAGCTTGCTGTCTAAAGTTTACGCAGTTCTTGTTATTCTGATTTGATGGTTGATTACGTTGATGGTTGTTATTGGTTTTTGCTCAGAACGTCATCTACAGCAGTGAATTGTGGGTAATATACTTCGGCGAAGCCCGCATCTAAGCGGACTTCGCCGAAGTGTGGATCGAGGGCACAAAGGGGGCGGGGCTAAGGACCACTCTGGAGAATTGGGTCATACTACACACTCGAACCCATCAACGGGAAGGCGCAATTCAGGGACACAATGGTGGAAGTGCGAGTATTGGGACAGGGCCAGTGAGTTTAATAGCGTAGCAAAAATGCTGAGCTTTGTCCTGCCCATTGGACGCTCAGCGTCTCTGGGGGTCTATAGATGATCTGTCTGAGGAGGAATCCCTTTTTGATTGACAGCGAAATGAGCGAATCAGCGATCTTGAAATTGAGCTTACCCTCAATGAATACCAGCATCCGCCGCTGCTTAGTGTCCATAAATTTATCTGGAAACAGGACCAAATTAGCATGCTTGCTAAATAGATGCATTAACAAGTGACTGATTGATAGGCAAGTAAAACTCAAGAAAAAATTTTGTTATAGTCATTAAAGTAGTGATATAATAATAAAGTTTCAAGGTGATATACAATATTTGTTTCATTGGAACAAGATAAGATAAAATCTTAGATATGTTTAAGGGTAAACTTAGGCTGAATCAAATTTCCCTTCTTGCAGCCTAATTTTAGTCCTAAACCCTAAGGTTTTAAGGGGTAGGGCAACCCAGTTCTTTCTTTTGAGTAGGAGAAGGGATAACAATGTATTTTGGAGCCCTAAAACAAAATTTTCTGAGGCTTTGATAAATATAGGGGCAGGAGCTGCATTTGCTAATATATGATAATAATGAAAATACGATTAAAAAAGAAAGAATTTTAATTAATTTTGAAAGGTATGTTTTATACTTGCTTAGAGGTTATTTAAAAAAATTGTAATTTTTATCTGTGCAATGGAGAGTCAAATTAAAGAATGTGTAGCAACATTGTGAGAGATTGTTTGAGTTTCTTTCAAATGCAACATTTATTAATTCACGTGCGTGCTTACATCACAGAATACAATACATAGTTTGAAATACTTTGCACAATTTTAAGAATGCATAAGGGTAAGGCTAAAAAATATAATTTGTTTCAACTGCAGAATAAAACATCTGTGAAAAATGTTTTTCCCTAAACAGATTTCTTCTGTTTTGTCCCTCTTAAAAGTTACAAATCACTACATGCATGTCAATATTAGATAAACATAACCTGAGCAAACACAAAAAGCAGTATTCAAATGATGATATCATTCATGAAAGGAAAATAAGCTATTCAAACCAACTGGGTCCTGTGGTTTCAGATTTCACATGTTTATTCATGTCCTAATGGGCAATTAAGTTTACAGCATGTCAAAATAAAAATACAAAATATATGAAAAAACGAAGCAATATTTAACTAGACAAGGCACTGAATGCAACAGTGGCAACCAATGAGGGTTAAAAACCAAAAATTGTCCATGAAAAGCATATGAAGTGCCGATGGGACAAAAAAGTCCTATGATTAAAAAGGTAATTGCTCCCTTGTCAGATCATGAAGTGACTGATTAAACTACATCTTACACATTGTCATAGGAAGGTGAGCTCAATTTATTCAACCTGGATAGACTCAAAAGAGAAGACAGGAATGCAATTAGAAAGGTTTATTATTGAATGTTTATTTCTTTGGCGCTTGGACCCCAGTGGAAGACATGAATGCTGAGGATGACATGCGCTTGAATGAACATCTTAGGGTTAAAATTAAAGGTCTCTTCCCTTCCTGAGATCCAATCCTGACAGTAGAGTGGAGGCCTGAGGAGATTCGGAAGGAGTTTGGAAGCCAGATGGTGGAGATGGAGTGGAGGAGGGTCAAAGTTCAACTGAAGAATGGAGGGTTCCATGGATGAAGATATTTTAAGGCGGAGCCTTGAAGGATGATTGGCCAGGGATAAATGCGGACTTGACGCTGATTGGTGGAGCAGAGCTGCATGGAGGAGGAATTAGATGAAGCTGGAGGCAATGTTGAGTCTTCCATGCTGAAGTTTTGTTTAAACTCCATTAAGCCAACCGAAGACTGATTTTTACCTGAATCAAAGGCATAATGTATATTTTAAACAGAAACTCTCTGATGGATGAAAGATCTCCAAAAGCAACACATCATCTGAAAAACAGGCAGCAGTGGGGAACCATCCAAGGAGAGACCAGTCAACCAAAATTAGTCCAAGAGCACATTGATGATTCAACCAGGAGGTCACAATACAACACAGACAAACATCTAAAGCACTACAGACCTCACTTGTCAAAGGTAAGACCACTGCTGACCAAAAAGAACAAAGACATGTCTCACCTTTGACAAATAACATCTTGATGATCCCCAAGACCTTCTGGAAAATATTCTGTGGACTTATGAGAATTGTGGGATTTTTGGGAGGTGTGCAGCCTGTTAAAGCTGACTAAATACTAACAAAGCATTTCAGTAACAGACCATCATACTGAGTCAATAATGGTGGTGGCAGTGTAAGAGTTCGAGGATGCTTTCATTCCTCAACACTTGGATGAATTGCTATAATTGATTGAATTTGTCAGGAAGACTCTTTAGTTAGGACCCAAATGCAGACAGGTAGACAGAAGCAGCACAGAGTTAAAAGGTTTCATGAATAAGTAATAACTTACTATTGTAAGTAATAACAGGCATGGAGAGACTAGGCATGATAGAACAGGATTTTCTGGCGGAGGGCAATGCAATCTTATAAGTATATATTTTGCAGATCACAGGTGTGACAAGGAAGCTGATAAGCACGATGCAAGTGGACTGAATGAAGTTGATTACCTAACGGCTTAGGCAGAGAGCAGAAACAAATAAAAATGAATGAGCTGAAAATAGTTACTGGAACTAATCTAACAGATGTAGCATAATCTAAAATGCACCATAAAACAAAACAAGAATAATTAACAAACCAAACCCAAAGGAATGAACTAATAAAGCACCACCTGGAGAACATAAACAATAATGATCAGAAACATGACCCAAAAATAATAACAAAGAGATGCAGAAAACAACCCAAAAAGAAAAACAAAACCCAAGCATCTAGAAATCGTAACAGAATTGTCCTGCATTGTATTCTCTACAAGAGAATCTTGCAGGAAAATGTCCAGCCATTAATAAAGGACAAGCCCAATCACACTTTGTTTATGCAGCACAACAAAGATCCAAAGCACGGTAGGAAGGCCTCCTCTGAATGACTTTACAAATTAGGTTTTGGAGTGCCCTAGCTAAGGACTGGACCTAAATCCAATTCAGATACCGTAGCATGACCTTAAACTCAAAAACCTCTTCAACGTAGCTGCATTAAAACATTTCTGCCTGTCAGTTAGGTATACAGTAACGTAACTTCACTTCAAGCTGAATGTAGAAAAAAATAATCTTCTTTGGAAGACTGACCGTTTAATCCTTGTTTTTGAGAAGAAAAAAAAAACTGTAAGGACATGAATGGGCCAAGGAGAATTGAATTGAGAAGTGGATTGAAGGATTTATGCAGATTTTATACTCATTGCCTTTACCCATAAAAATGGCTCATAATGTAAGCAAATGCAATACCTCAAATGAATGTAACTTACATTTATTTGAACATGCAAATAGATTACCTTAAAAGTAAAGATATAGACCTATTAAATTTGATTCACTCATTGCAAGTTTGTATGTAAAATTATATAGTTTTCATTGCATCAGATGGATGGTTTCCAGTGTTTAGATCCCTGTTTAAATGTTATTTTATTTTCTTATGTATGTTTTTCTTTTTCACACTGATCTAGAATATTTTAAATATATATTTGATACTTTACAGATTTCCTAATTTTTATGCCATGTAATGGTATCAGATCATCAAAAAGGTAATGTCAAAAATAACCTTGATAAAAAGAAAATAGAGTTCAAATAATAAATTATCTTATTATCAGGAAACAAAAGCAATTCAATGAAACCTGAGGCCAGATGAAAAAGCTTTTGAAAGCTCTGTTCAATCCAACTAGCCACACCTACAGGGGTTGGACAACGAAACTGAAACACCTGTCATTTTAGTGTGGGAGGTTTCATGGCTAAATTGGACCAGCCTGGTAGCCAGTCTTCATTGATTGCACATTGCACCAGTAATAGCAGAGTGTGATGGTTCAATTAGCAAGGTAAGAGCACAGTTTTGTTCAAAATATTGAAATGCATACAACATTATGGGTAACATACCAGAGTTCAAAAGAGTACAAATTGTTGGTGCACGTCTTGCTGGCGCATCTGTGACCAAGACTTTGTGATGTATCAAGAGCCACGGTATCCAGGGTAATGTCAGCATACCACCAAGAAGGACGAACCACATCCAACAGGATTAACTGTGGACGCAAGAGGAAGCTGTCTGAAAGGAATGTTTGGGTGCTAACCCAGATTGTATCCAAAAAACATAAAACCTCGGCTGCCCAAATCACGGCAGAATTAAATGTGTACCTCAACTCTCCTGTTTCCACCAGAACTGTCCGTCGGGAGCTCCACAGGGTCAATATACACGGCCCGGCTGCTATAGCCAAACCTTTGGTCACTCATGCCAATGCCAAACGTCGGTTTCAATGGTGCAAGGAGCGCAAATCTTGGGCTGTGGACAATGTGAAACATGTATTGTTTTCTGATGAGTCCACTGTTAAGGATTGTCCTGTGAATACCAGCCCCATTACGGCGATGGTATTAGGACAGAATAGAAAGGTGTGAGACGAGCTCAGGCATTATTGAACAGCATAAACTCTGCACACATATGGAATGAATTCACACAATTTCTTAAAATACAAGAATTTATTAACAAAAATAAGTCAACTCAAAGTCAAACATATTTCATTCAACAAACTCTTTATTATGCTAAAACAATCCAACTAAACTACCTAGCAGAATTAAAGAATAATGACAACTAATGGACTATGTACAATATAAACAAGTTGATTAAAGATGATTAGAAATCATGACCAAAAAGAGTGATGCAACATTACCATGCAATGTTTATGTTTGAGAACCACGGATTATCTTGAAGAATCTGGAAGTGAAGTTAAGTTAGTTTTGGAACTAACTTAGAAAATAATCAGCAACCTTTAGACAACCCTTCACAATGCAAGATCAGATTAAATATTATTTTAATAAAATAATGTTTTAATTAATGATCTTTTGAATAAAACCAACCTCCTGGATGACTAATTCTCAACGGTGTCTAATTAGCTGCCTTCATTTATTAAAATAATATTTGAAGAAATATTATTGAGAATTTTGGAAAAGAGCCAAATCTTTCTGGAGAAATGGGGCTTAATGGTGTTTACTTAGTTATCAACTTTAGTAAATGATGTTCAGGGATGATTATTCACTAGCTTGAAAACTAACAACCTTTCTGTTGACTAGCCTTAATGCTAGCACACGTGTTCTTACCGGCTGGCCGTTGGGCTAACAAAGAAGCTAGCTAAAGTGCTAAGCTAGAGATAGCTTAGCGCCAGAATCAACACATACAGGTCCTTCTCAAAAAATTTGCATATTGTGATAAAGTTCATTATTTTCCATAATGTCATGATGAAAATTTAACATTCATATATTTTAGATTCATTGCACACTAACGGAAATATTTCAGGTCTTTTATTGTCTTAATACGGATGATTTTGGCATACAGCTCATGAAAACCCAAAATTCCTATCTCACAAAATTAGCATATCATTAAAAGGGTCTCTAAATGAGCTATGAACCTAATCATCTGAATCAACGAGTTAACTCTAAACACCTGCAAAAGATTCCTGAGGCCTTTAAAACTCCCAGCCTGGTTCATCACTCAAAACCCCAATCATGGGTAAGACTGCCGACCTGACTGCTGTCCAGAAGGCCACTATTGACACACTCAAGCAAGAGGGTAAGACACAGAAATAAATTTCTGAACGAATTGGCTGTTCCCAGAGTGCTGTATCAAGGCACCTCAGTGGGAAGTCTGTGGGAAGGAAAAAGTGTGGCAGAAAACGCTGCACAACGAGAATAGGTGACCGGACCCTGAGGAAGATTGTGGAGAAGGGCCGATTCCAGACCTTGGGGGACCTGCGGAAGCAGTGGACTGAGTCTGGAGTAGAAACATCCAGAGCCACCGTGCACAGGTGTGTGCAGGAAATGGGCTACAGGTGCCGCATTCCCCAGACCTGGGCTACAGAGAAGCAGCACTGGACTGTTGCTCAGTGGTCCAAAGTACTTTTTTCCGATGAAAGCAAATTCTGCATGTCATTCGGAAATCAAGGTGCCAGAGTCTGGAGGAAGACTGGGGAGAAGGAAATGCCAAAATGCCAGAAGTCCAGTGTCAAGTACCCACAGTCAATGATGGTCTGGGGTGCCGTGTCAGCTGCTGGTGTTGGTCCACTGTGTTTTATCAAGGGCAGGGTCAATGCAGCTAGCTATCAGGAGATTTTGGAGCACTTCATGCTTCCATCTGCTGAAAAGCTTTATGGAGATGAAGATTTCATTTTTCAGCACGACCTGACACCTGCTCACAGTGCCAAAACCACTGGTAAATGGTTTACTGACCATGGTATCACTGTGCTCAATTGGCCTGCCAACTCTCCTGACCTGAACCCCATAGAGAATCTGTGGGATATTGTGAAGAGAACGTTGAGAGACTCAAGACCCAACACTCTGGATGAGCTAAAGGCCGCTATCGAAGCATCCTGGGCCTCCATAAGACCTCAGCAGTGCCACAGGCTGATTGCCTCCATGCCACGCCGCATTGAAGCAGTCATTTCTGCAAAAGGATTCCCGACCAAGTATTGAGTGCATAACTGTACATGATTATTTGAAGGTTGACGTTTTTTGTATTAAAAACACTTTTCTTTTATTGGTCGGATGAAATATGCTAATTTTGTGAGATAGGAATTTTGGGTTTTCATGAGCTGTATGCCAAAATCATCCGTATTAAGACAATAAAGGACCTGAAATATTTCAGTTAGTGTGCAATGAATCTAAAATATATGAACATTACATTTTCATCATTACATTATAGAAAATAATGAACTTTATATGCTAATTTTTTGAGAAGGACCTGTACCTTTAAAATACCAGGGTTAAAATGCATAAGCGCTGACGGCGCGTTATGAGCAATGTTCTGGTTAAAACCACCCTTTAAATAAAGTTTATCTTAGCTTTAAAACATACAAAGAACCCGAACCGGCCTGGGTGCTACAGGTAGCATGCTAGCACCAAGATAGCCGAGTTCCACAAAACAAACTTCATAACATGAAAACGTTTAGATCATTTCATCCTAAACCAATCTGTTAATCTGCCCAAAACCAAACCTCTGAAGCTGTTGAGGGAATGTCGTCCCAAGGCGAAGTTTGAAGAAGATATCCGTCGTGAACAAAGAGTTAGCTTCCCGCTAACTTCCTCAGTTTCTCCCGATCAGAAGGTGACCAGCTGTTCGTTACCGTAAACACGGTTGCGGCCGTCGTCTTTCCTCCAGACTAGGCTTGTCGAAACAGCTTCTCTCGGAACACCGTTTGCTTCTGTGGGGCCTCGAAGAGAAAATGTAAGCAACTCTTACACCTTAATTTCTCTGTTCTTGAATGAAAATACCGGATACACAGACAGTATTTCATTCTACTTAACGTTTGCAAATGATCGGTCCTTGGATCCAGTTGAATTTATGTCCTTTTGCCAGCAAAAGACATTCAGCGCGCTGTGTTCCCTCCTGACCCGATGGTCATCGGTGTGGAAGAGAAAGACTTGTGGAAAGGTGGGGCTTTTATTTGGGTATTGGCGCCACAGGAAATCCGCAGTTACCCCATTTCCTGGCTGTGCTGGAAGAAGGTTAATGCACTTTATTTTGAAAGGTTCCAGGAAAGTATGTACCAGAGTTTTAGTGTTGAACACCCATGGCTGTGTGGTCCCAACATCCCCCCTTTTATTTCCGAAGAATGGGACGAAATCCAGTCTTTGGGGCTAACAATCCGTCCTCAGCCATGTGAAAAGAGTCACTGGGTTCCTGTAGCAAGGCAGAGTTCAACAGTTCATTTTGGTTCAGAGGTTAGTGTTTGGACAGGAGTGAGGCAGGCTTGGGCAGAGACTAATACTAATAAAATGTTTTAAAGAAAAAAACAAAAACAAAAATAAAAGTCACGTAATAATTTTCACACCATAATAATACTGCTTTTAAACCTTACTTTCTGAAGTTCAAACCATAAGAAAGAAAACGATTAAAACAGAATATAGGGTGTTGGAAATTATTTACCATCTTCATACCTTGTCCGATAGATTTACAGGGTTGATTCTGGCCTGCAACGGCTTGCCAGGTCTTTTAGCAACGCCGTTACCTCAGTTATAACACGCCTGCAGATCATCTCAAACTCCTCCTCTGTGATGACATCTTTGGAGTGGCTCCACTCTGTACCACCAACCTTACAGTTTGATGTTGCACTGTGAAAAGGTGTTTGTCTTTTAACTGGTGGCTTGTCTTTTGGCTGACGCCAGTTACCACCCCCCTGGTTCTGTTGCATCACTTGGGAAGTTACTTTGCACCTCTTCTTAGGCCTGTTCTCAGTTTGAATGTTTAACACTCTAACTTTGCCTTTTCCTGCTCTGTCTGAACTGACACGTGTTTCCCACACAAGCTGAGCATATCTACGAGTCTCCTGCATAGAGAGATTCTCTGTTATGCACTGCATAGTCACGTCATACTGCACGCTAACGTGGAGATTGTGAAGAAACAACGACTTAAACGTGTGGTCTTCTTCAAGACCTGGAGCACAACATCCCTGAAAATAAGCTGTCTTCAAACGGTGGAAATATTCTCTGGGAGGTTCGAACTGTTTTTGCAAAACTGTCAAAGCATTAATAGTGGCAGCGGCTTCATCTCTGTAAACATAGTACTCTTCTCTAAGAGCCTGGCAGAGAGCTGGATAGCTGTCACTAATTTCTGAAGGAAGAGTTTTTATGAACGCATGAACACTCTTAGCTGTTGTTTTCCAAATAAGCCTCAGCTTCTCACGATCAGAAGGAAAACGCAAGTCAAGAAGACAATGTTCAACCTCACACAGGTAAGCATCAATATTTGACTCCTGGCTACCTGGATCAAAAACTTCTATGTCCTTAGCAAGGGATTCAAGCTGTTTGAAACGGACACCATGCTCCCAAGGTGGACCACGTCCATCTGAGAAGTCATGCTGGTTAAGTTCATGAAATGGTGGAAGATCATGACAAAACCTCTGGGGAAGGAAACAAATTTTCTCATGATTTAAATGAGAGCTTTGTAATGAATGGACTCGTGCAAGTGGTGCTGGGTCAGGTTGGATTGAGTCACCCGAGAACCATGTGCTTCTCTCCTGGTCCCTAGGGTTCGACACTGAGTCAGAAAGGAGAGGGGTGCCGATCAGGCTGGAAGAGTGCTCCTCCCACTGAATCGGGCCACTTGTGCACGCTGAGTCCGGCACTTGGTCATCTTGGTGGTTGTTCACTGCACTGGGGTGTGGCAGGAAACCACTGGAGACCATCTGACTTCCAACATTTCGGTTAAGGTCTGTGGAAGTAAGTTGGACACTTTGGCTGAATTTAGGAGGGGGAGACTCTGACCTAGGTGCAGGATGCCTGCTGTCTGAGTCTCCCCCCTGCTGTGACTGCTGCAGCTGCTGTGAGTGAAAATGCAAATTGGGTACCTGAGAGGTGAGGGTCTGTCCCCCCTTTAGGGATGAAGCTTTCTTGAGCTCATCTGCCTTCAGGTCCACTAACTTTGCTTCAGCTTTCTTGGTCCTCTCCTCAGCTTTTGAGAGCTCAACCTTTGCAGCATTCTCTCTTTGAAGGGCCATCTGATGGTCAGCCTATAACTGAGAATATCTTTTAGCTTCCAGTTGTGATTTCTGCTGATACAACAAGGTAAGCTGACAAAGAACATCTGAAATCAGAGCATCTCCAGTCGGATACTTAATGAAGTTTACCAACTCCTGAATCCTCTGATCACATGTGGCAAGGTCAAACTGATTTAAAGCATCCCGCTCATCTGGAGACAAACGGATGAGATCAGCAGCCACCACCTTCTGCATCTCCACGTCTGCCGAATTCATAATGGAGTTTAATTCCATTATTCTGGCAGACACTACAAAACAACAACAAAGTTATGAGAATGTTGCTAAAAGCAACAACATCTAACAAATGTATGTCCAGCTATATATGTATATCTGACTATACATATATTGGAAACATTTGATTGTAAAATGGGTGCACCAGTTGATCATTCAACCTGTGACTTATGATAACACTATGCTCCAAGTGTTATAATGCTACTCCTTTCTCTAAGGATATTTGTGATTTTAGAGTTAATTTTTCACCTTTCTTTGGGAGAACTAGTGATTAGACACTACTCTTAACCTTTAAGGGAATTTTGTTTAAAATGCAAAGGGAAAATAAAATTGCTACACCTCCTAAGTGTAATAATTGCAATTTGACTTTTGATTCAAAGAGTGAAGTTGAACATCTCCCATGGCCTGCATAGTCACCGGATCTAAATATTATTGAGCCACTTTGGGGTGTTTTGGAGGAGCGAGTCCGGAAATGTTTTCCTCCACCATTATCACCTTGTGACCTGGCCACTATTGTGCAAGAAGAATGGCTTAAAATCCCTCTGACCACTGTGCAGGACTTATATATGCAATTCCCAAGACAAACTCATGCTCTATTAGCCGTAAAAGGAGGCCCTACACCATACTAATAAATTATTGTGGTCTAAAATCAGGTGTTTCAGTTTCATTGTCCAACCCCTGTAGGCATCCTTACTACCAGACCTATTGATTCAAGAAAACACTTAAACAGAACTTGACTGACCATTATGTGGGCAACACACCATGCCCCAATTTCAAAACATTTAAGGACCGATCAGACACAAAATTATTGACACATATTAGTCTGGAAAGGGTTACAAAGCAATTTCTAAGGCTTTAGTACCCCAGTGAGTCAAAGTGAAAGCCTTTCTCCAGAAATGGGCAAAACATGGAACAGTGGTGAACTTCAAGGAGTGGCAGTCCTACCAAAATTGCTCTAAGGCCACACACTCAGAAGAATTTTTTTAACACTTTGTGGAGAAGCCTTTTTTAGTATTGACAACTTGAAGACACCCTCTTTATGGAAAAAGTAGTCAGTTGCATCGGTCAGGTCTGATTTTAACTTATTTTCCACACGTTGAAAATTCGGGGGTCCTTTCTATGCTCCCTTATATTCAGTTATTTCGAAAAGAATATGTTAAAATACAAAATGTGTTTCTTTCTCTGAAACCAATTAAGATCGTCCTTGGGTATGTGCTTGGAACTATGGCCTTGCATAGAAATCCTCACTCATTTCATCTTGAGATTCATAATTGAGAATGTCCTTATACATTTCTTAGTTCTTCCTTCCTTCATTTATATGATGTCTATCAGGACCATAAACTGTAGGATAGCCCACACCATGATGTGCCCACATGCCAACTTCCCTTTTGGCATGGTGTTTTTGGGGCACATTCATTCTTCCTCAAAACATAGTGTGTGCAATAGGAACCAAAGGGTTTTAGCCATGGCTGCATTTAACCAGCTTACAATCATATTCCATAAATTAGAATATTATTTAAAGCTTCAGTTATTTTAGTAACTCACTTCACTAAGTAAAAACATTGTATAGATTAATTATACACAGACTGATGCTTTCAAGCCTAAATATGATGTTTTTCGCTAACAGCTAATGAAACACAACATTTAAGATAATAATATTAGAACAGACTAATATAAACAATTTTAATACAGAAATGTTCCCTGTAAAAAGTTTTTTTTTCAAAAGTTACTTGTAGTCTCATAATTGACACTCATCCAATGGATTTTGTTTGATTTATTAAATATGACAGTATTTTCTCCCAATATTTCACTGGCTCATCCAAATCCTCTGCAGCAAACTTTAAACAATCTTCAACATGCTTTTTCTATAGCAGTGGATTTTTGTGAGGGTGCATAGTGACCACTGGAAACATTCTATCTGTTATTCCCAGATTTTTCCCAGAGGTCTTTGCGAGTATTTTAAGTATTTCTTTGACTCTACTGTCAGAAGTCTTACAAGGGACAGCTGGTTTATTGTAAAATTATAGTTTTTCAAGTTCTTCACCAAAAAACTTCATTTGTGGACCATTCATTCATCCATCTTTTCGTACTCGTCTACTTCCGCTTATCCGGGACCGGGTCGCAGGGGCAGCAGACTCAGCAGAGACGCCCATACATCCCTCTCCCCAGACACCTCCTCCAGCTCCTCCGGGTGGAGCCCAAGGCGTTCCCAGGCCAGCCGAGAGACATAGTCCCTCCAGCGTGTCCTGGGCCATCCCCTGGGCCTCCTCCCGGTCGGACGTGCCTGGAACACCTCCCGAGGAAGGCGTCTAGGAGGGATCCGGTATAGATGCCCAAGCCACCTCAACTGGCTCCTCTCGATGTGGAGGAGCAGCGGCTCTACTCAGAGCCCCTCCCGGATGGCCAAGCTCCTCACCCTATCTCTAAGGGAGTGCCCAGCCACCCTATGGAGGAAGCTCTTTTCAGCCGCTTGTATCCGGGATCTCGTTCTTTTGGTCATGACCCAAAGTTCATGGCCATGGGTGAGGGTAGGAACGTAGACCAACCGGTAAATTGAGAGCTTTGCTTTTCGGCTCAGCTCTCTCTTCACGACAACGGACCGGCACAGTGCCCCCATTACTGCAGCAGCCGCACCGATCAGTCTGTCGATCTCCCGCTCCATTTTTCCCCCACTCATGAACAAGACCTCGAGATACTTAAACTCCTCCACTTGAGGCAGGAACTCCCCTCCAACCTGAAGAGGACAAGCCGCCCTTTTCCGGTCGAGTACCATGGCCTCGGACTTGGAGGAGCTGATGTTCATCCCAGCCGCTTCACACTAGGCTGCGAACCGCCCCAGCGCATGCTGTAGGTCTTGGCTAGAGGGGGCCAGCAGGACCACGTAATCTGCAAAAAGAAGAGACGAAATCCACTAGTCCCCAAACCAGACCCCCTCCGGCCCTTGGCTGAGTCTAGAAATCCTGTCCATAAAAGTTATGAACAGGACCGGTGACAAAGGGCAGCCCTGCCGGAGTCCAACATGCACCGGGAACAGGTCCGACTTAGTGCCGGCAATGCGGACCAAACTCCTGCTCCGCTCGTACAGGGACCGGATGGCCCCTAATAAAGGGCCCCTGATTCTATACTCCTGGAGCACAACCCACAGGGCATCACAAGGGACACAGTCGAATGCCTTCTCCGGGTCCAAAAAACACATGTAAACCGGTTGGGCAGTGCTCCACGGCCAGGACGAAAACCACACTGCTCCTCCAGAAACTGAGGTTCGACTATCATCTCTGCTGAGTCTGCAATACCCTGGCGTAGGCCTTACCAGGGAGGCTGAGGAGTGTGATCCCCCTGTAGTTGGAACAAACCCTCCGGTCCCCCTTCTTATGAATGGGGACCACCACCCCAGTCTGCCAGTCCAGAGGCACTGTCCCCGACCGCCACGCAATGTTGAAGAGGCGTGTCAACCATGACAGCCCAACAACATCCAGAGATTTGAGGTACTCAGGGCGGATCTCATCCACCCCCGAAGCCTTGCCACCGCGGAGCTTTTTAACCACCTCGGTGACTTCAGCCTGGGTGATGAAAGAGTCCAACCCCGAGTCCCCATCCTCTGTTTCCACAATGGAATGTGTGATGCGTGAGTTTTTGCCACCACCCGGGCCACAGCACGCTTGGCCTCTCGGTACCTGTCAGCCGCCTCAAGAGTCCCGCAAGCCAACCACAGCCGATAGGACTCCTTCTTCAGCTTGACAGCATCCCTTACTGCTGGTGTCTACCACCGGGTTCTGCGATTGCCGCCGCGACAGGCACTGCAGACCTTACGGCCGCAGCTACGGGCAGCAGCATCGACGATAGATGCGGAGAACATGGTCCACTCGGACTCTATGTCTCCAACATCCCCCGGGATCTGGTCAAAGCTCTCCCGGAGGTGGGAGTTGAATACATTCCTGTCCGAGGGCTCCGCCAGGTGTTCCCAGCAGACCCTCACTATGCGCTTGGGCCTGCCAAGTCTGTCCGGCTATCTCTTCACCTGAAGAGAGGGTGATATTTTCGTCCTCATGAGGACAAAAATATTGAGGCACGTGATGTTGCCCGGTACGGTGGAGCCAGGCCTGGGGTCGGGACTCGCCAGAGAGAACCTGGTGGCCGGGTTGCTCCTCGCGCGACCTGGCTGGGCCAAGCCCAAACGAGAGACGCGAAGCCATCCTCCAGTGGGCCCACCACCTGCAGGGGGAACCATGAGGGACCGGTGCAAGGAGGATTGGATGGTGGACGAAGGTGGAGACTTAATTCCCAGATGCTTAGGCTGGCTGTAGGGACATGGAATGTCACCTCGCTGGGGGGGAAGGAGCCTTAGCTTGTGCAGGAGGTCGAGAGATATCGACTAGAAATAGTCGGGCTCGCCTCCACACACAGCGTGTGCTCTGGAACCCATCTCCTTGAGAGGGGTTGGACTCTCTTCTACTCTGGAGTGGCCCACGGGGAGAGGCAGCGGGCTGGTGTGGGTTTGCTTGTTGCCCCGCAGCTCAGCCTCTCGTGTTGGGGTTTACCCCAGTGGATGAGAGGGTCGTATCCCTGCGCCTTCAGGTTGGGGATAGGTCTCTGACTGTCGTCTCGGCCTATGGGCCGAGCGGTACTGTCGAGTACCCGGCCTTCTTGGTGTCCCTGTCGGGGGTGCTGGATAGTGCCCCACCCGGGGACTCCATTATTCTGCTGGGGGACTTCAACACCCACGTGGGAAACGACAGTGACACCTGGAGAGGCGTGATCGGGAGGAACGGCCTCCCCAATCTGAATCCGAGTGGTGTTTTGTTATTGGACTTCTGTGCTAGACACGGATTGTCCATCATGAACACCATGTTCATCCATCTTTTATACCGCTTATTCCATAGTGGGTCGCAGGGAAGCTGATGCCTATCTCCAGCAGTCTACAGGCCAAAGGGAGGGCACACCCTGGACAGGTCGTCAATCTATTGCATGGCAACACAGACACATACAGGACAAACAGTCATGCACACACTCATTCACACCTAAGGGCAATTTAGAGAAACCAATTTACCTAACAGTCATGTTTTTGGACAGTGGGAGGAAGCCAGAGTACCTGGTGAGAACACACACATGCACAGGAAGAACATGCAAACTCCATGCAGAAAGATCCCTGGCCAAGAGTTGAACCCAGGACCTTCTTGTTGCAAGGCAACAGTGCGCTTCCGTCCTCGTGGATTACTTGGGATGTTTGCGATATCTGGTGTGAATATCATTTCAATAGGCCTATTAAAAATATTTAAACGTAGAAAAATATTGACGTGTTCAATACTTTGTTTACCTACATTATTTACACTACATCGAACTTTAATCCCAAGATGGTCAATAGTATTAAGTAGAAGATGAGAAAGCCATACCACAACAAAATTAACTTGTTTAGTCCTTTCAAATAGCATCAAATTACAATGTTGCTGCCTTCATCTAAATATACACTCAATATACAAAACAAGGGCACATTAAAGGCAACATACATACCTCATATATCAGACAGCCCTTGATGTTTCACAAAATGGTCCTGTTTTTTCATATCTACACATGCAATAAATTCATTTTTAGATGAGCCAACATATATGGCAAGATTAAACTCCGTCATGGCTTGAATTCTATATACCCTTTCGGTTTGCACATTATAGATCGCAGATTATAGATTAGGGGTCTCAGCCCAGCATTTCTCCAGGCCTAGTTTTACTAATCATCCTAGAATACAGACATTGCCTGCTTATTCATTAATCCTTAACTTTGTTTTTCTGAGCTTTAATTGCCATGAAACACAACACACAGGGAACTAACAATGAGAAACTGCTAGATCGAACTCTAAAAGTCCTTTTGTGTCAACATTTTTCTTTGTTGTTGTTCCCTAGGACAATAAAAACAATGTAGGCTACAAAATATGCTTTTACTCTTCCTCCATTGTTGTGTAAAAGATAATGTCATTGTAAATCACAGGAAGCATAGGTACTCACATGAGCAGAGGGATGGCATAAAGTGTTAGAGCCCTCCCCTGGGGAGTCTTCTCACAATGTGATTAAAGTACAACATAGAACAAGCCAGACTGGAGAGAGCATTTCGTCCAGCTTTGTTTAATTAATCTGTCTTTTCATGGTTACATTTGGGGCTTCATCCAAATTCCCTATTAGTTTTACTTTTGCTAATCTTTCTCCTGGACACTTTAATCCGCACAGTTTACAAATTATTTCAATCACTGCTTTCCATTTTAGAATGAGAAATTTCTCTCCAATAATTTACCGTAGAAGTCCCAGAAAGAGTGAATGATTATAGATGACTAAATGAAATGTTTGCCACAAGGAATGTTTGCTTTCTTGATAGATTCCCACTACTTTGCCTTACTAACTCAGTGACTTAAGCAAGCTTGTGTTCACATTGTCTTTTAAAAGTGGCAAGTTGTTTTTTTTTATCAGTATGTGGCAGAATAAAACAGGGTTTACTGACCTGAGAATGGCAGGCGTACTCCTCAGTGCTGGCACCTTCAAGCACCAGCACTTCATTAGTCGAAGCAATTACTTTTGAACAGTCAGTCTTTCACCTGGGCTCCATGAGCTTAAATGTGTGTAACTAATTCAGAGTATGGGCCTCCAACTGAAGAACAAGTCACATTGACCCCCTGAGTGATTGTAAGTACTAGAAAACCTAAGTTTTCTTAGAAAAGACCAATAATAGAGAGACTTGTAACAATCATGAAGGACAACTTAAGACAATTGACTGCTTTTGGACTTTATCTTTCCATTGTCTTGTTGTTCAATTCATGAAGTAGTTCAAAGTCCTTGTAAAATTGAATTCAGTATGTAAAGCAACCTTTTAGATATCCAAGGATCAAATCATTTTATGCAAATTTCCATAATGTTTCGATCTATCTATCTATCTATCTATCTATCTATCTATCTATCTATCTATCTATCTATCTATCTATCTATCTATCTATCTATCTATCTATCTATCTATCTATCTATCTATCTATCTATCTATCTATCTATCTATCTATCTATCTATCTATCTATCTATCTATCTATCTATCTATCTATCTATCTATCTATCTATCTATCTATCTATCTATCTATCTATCTATCTATCTAGTCGTAGAAGCTGATAGATCGATCGATCGATCTATCAGCTTCTACGACTCTTCTATGTCAAGTCACAGTCATTCCAACATGGGACTCCTTTATTATCTCATCATCTCCTTTGGACAACCTCCTGGTCAGGTGTTCTACATTATCCCTTGATTGATTCACCCGCATTCTATGTTATTCTCCACTCTACCCTCAGTATATCAGCTTACTGGTTTTGATTCTTCCTTGCTAGATCCTTTTTGTTAGAGTGCTTCTAATATCTGTTACTCCATTACATTGCCCATTTCTTTTTCTGTTTCCTGTCTGTGTTCCAATACCTCCTTGGCATGTTAGAGTACCTTGAAAAAGTATTTGTAACCCCAAAAAGTACTCACAGTTTCTCAAATTCTGATACATAGTTCCAAAACTTTATTTTAACTTTTTCTTTTTTTTAAAATTTGCATTAAGCCATTTCATAAAATCCAAT
Source organism: Girardinichthys multiradiatus (assembly GCF_021462225.1). NCBI lineage: Eukaryota > Metazoa > Chordata > Actinopteri > Cyprinodontiformes > Goodeidae > Girardinichthys > Girardinichthys multiradiatus. The sequence goes on from NC_061807.1 coordinate 24,699,948, forward strand.
GCAACCAATAGGCTTTAAGATACGATTAATTAGTAAGTGAGTATTTAGTATGAAAAAATATCCCAGTATTTGAATGGGTAGATATGTAACAAATGTAGACCTAACAAGACATAACTGTTCACCTAAACTGGCAGACTGGGAAAATAGAGCAATTAGTCAGAAAAGCAGGCAAGAGCCCTATTACAACTCTGTAGAATCTGCATAGCTTCATAGCTTAAGTGGGAGAATCTTTTTACAGTATACTAATTTGCCACTCCAACAAAGCCTTCATGGAAGAATATAACAATATCTAAAAAAGTAAAAAAGAAAAAGGCCAATTTGCCATAAGCCATGTAGGAGAAAAAATAAGCTTGTGGAAGAAGGGAAACCAAAACAAAATTTTTTGCCCCACATTGAACCACTCCGAACATCCTCACAGTGAAACATGGTGGTGGCAGCATCGTGCTGTAGATGAGCTTATCTTCAGCAAAAATGGTGAAGCTGTTTAGAATTGCTGGGAAGCTGGATGGCGCTAAATAGCAGAATTAGAACTAGATGAAAACTTGTTAGAGGCTAAAAAGGCATTTAGCCTGGGGCAGTCATTTACTATCACAGACAATGGTCCATATAGCGCTACAGTTTAATGGTTTAGATGAAAACATAATCATGTGTTTGAATGGCCCAGTCAAAGTCCTGTTTTTTTATAGGTCAGTTTCATAAAAATATGTTAAACAAAACAAACTGTCTTGATATTTTTATGTGATCACATTGTTTTACTGTGGAACATGGCTGAAATTAAAACAACATGAAACAAACATCATTAACAGTTTTAACATGACAGAAGGATCACCCAGTGTGAGGCTTTTAGTTTCATTTCTTGTCTACCCTTTCAGTAAACACTCATCTCATCTGCATAGTTATATCCTCCCAGTGCACCTTTGGTATTATTCTTTATCACCCAGAATAATAAACTCTTTGCCCCCTTGTTACCAAATTAGATTGTTGCTATAAAAGTGTATGGTTGATGCACTTAGCTGCTCGCTCCCATGTGACGCATTCAGCTGAGCATCGACAATATCATCAACATGGGCAGCTTGGCCTCGTCCCTCAGTAAACAAATAAAAAAATTAATGAACTTCTTATGATCCCATCTGGTCTCTAACCTCTCTGACTAATGCTTTATTTATTAAAAGTAAAGGATTAATTCCAAGTAATTAGTTCAGGAATGGTTAAGTCAACAGGTGACTAAATCCCAAAGTTAACTGAGAGACATAAGGCAAATGAAATATAGGTCAGTGATCCTGTGTACCCTCCTCACTTGATCAGAAACAAGAAGCTGACTAATACAGTCTGCTGCAGGACTAAGCTTTAGGGAACCTCCTGTGTAAGTTATCCTGTGTGCATACTGGCTGGGGTATTACTGTGGCTACAGTCACCATAGCATGAGCTGCAGAGGTTATTTGCATATTTTATGACTTTGGGTGAAAGAGAACAGCAGTCACAGGAGGCAGGTAAGGGAGAGAGAAACAAGAGGGAGAGAAGCTATTTGGTGAGGCATAAGGGCCCGACAGGTTTAAAACTGCTCTATCCATAAAAGCCCTAGGATGTGCTGAACGGTAAAGACCTCACAGCTTGGAGGTAAGTTGTTTTTGACAGTTTGTTTTCTCTAACAGGACATGTGTTCTGCAGCCAGGCCTCCTGTGATGTTGTCTTTGGTCTGGCTGTTGTTGTTTTTGTAGCTGGCTTCTGTATTGCTGAGGCGCGCTCAGACTCGAGGCCCGGAGTGCCTGTGTGTTTTTCCTTCCATCCTGTCTAGACAGGAGCTGGATCAAATAGACTGCCTTGAGAACGACTTATCACATTTGAAAACGTTTAATAAACTGGCCTGGAGGCTGCTACAATAAAAAACTTGAGAAGAAAACAGGGAAAAAAAAGTTTTGTATACTTTTACAAAAATCAGTCGAAATAAGAAACTCACCAAGTGTTGTAGTTTGTGAAATATTACAGCCACTCACATTCAGACAATTGTTTGGTAATCTGGAAGTGCTGTGACCTTTAACCTTTGTAGAGTTATATGTTCCCATGCTAATCATTTACCTTAACTGCTTTAACTGGAAGCAATGAGTTATGGATACTTTTGGACAGCATTACGTAAATGCTAACATGCTAAACGAATGTTCTTGATTGACGTACGGTAATGATTCACTAAGTGCTAAGATTTATTCCATAATTTTTTATCCATCACTTTGATTCATTTCTAATGAGGGAGCAATTAGCAGAAAGATGTGATTGACAGTTTTGCTCCGTATGGCACACTTTTCAGAAACTTGACATATTATTCTCCAGTGAAATTACCTGCAGCACATGCCCTACAGGGCAATAACCTGCTGTTAATGTACTGTAACATTATAAAAGTATTTTACTGTTATGAGGAGGGACAACTGAATATTCCTCCCTTTCAGTGAGATAGCTGTAGATGCTATCTGTTAGCCAGCAGGTTGACTGTAATCTAGAAAAAAATATTCACAGCATTCACCTGTTACTTTATTATGTACCTCTTTCACATTTAAAACAACTTTACTTTTGTTGGATGCTGGAAACATTCCTCAGAGATTTTTGACCATACTGACATGGCAACATCACATAGTTCTGGCAGATATTTCAGCTGCACATTCATGTGATATTCCCATTCCATCACATCATGAAGATCCTTTATTGCCTTGAGTTCTGGTAGCTGTGGAGGCCATTGCAGTACGGTGAAATCTTTGTCCCATTACGAAATTGGTCTGAGATTTCCATATAAGTTTATTCTTTTAGAAATGATTGATTCTTTCTTGTGTTCTGTTATTTGTGTGTATGATTAGGTTCTTACTTTTTTTGTCTTTAGCTCTTGGTTTTTGTCTTTAGCTATTCATTTGTGTCCTGAATAGATGCTGTGAGTTTATGTCCCTGCCCCACACCTCCACAGTTTACGTCATCAACCAGCTGCACTGCCTTCTTTTAATTGTATTCACCTGGTTCCCATGTCATTAATCACCTCATTTATTAAAATACTTTATTAACTGATCTTCTGCAGGAGTGACAATCTCCATAAAAGCAGGAGTTAAGGTAATTTGCTGACCTTAGCTTCACATCAGTCTAGAAAAGTGGGAGAAAGTATTCAGTAGTGTAAAATCTTTGTTACCAGTCCTACTAGAAGTGGACACCCCAGCGAATTCACCCCAAGGTCAGACTATACAACACCAAAAAAAAAAAAAACCACCTTTGCTCAGTCTCAGACACTACAGGCCTCAGTTAGCTTGTTTAAGGTTAATGTTAGTGAAAGTACAATAAAAACATTTAAACAGTTTTACTTATTTGAAAGGATTACTTTTGGAGAGAAAAAGCCTATTTTCTATAAAAGTAATGTAAATGTAAGATTTAAGTCAGTTAAATTTGCATTTAAATAAGCCATAGAAGAAAGTTGTTTAGACATATAAAGCCAAGGTAGACCTGCTTGGCCAAAATGGACACTTTATTTATTGAAACCCAAATACAGTACAGTGGCACAAATATCTCATTGAACTGCGAAGCATGGTGGTGAAGGAATGATAATTTGGGCCTGTTTTAGAGCCGTTGGACCTGGGCACCAGATCATTGAGTTGACCATGAACTCATGTGTATACCCAAGTATCCTAGAGTTAAGTGTCAGCATACTTATGTTTGAACCATTGTGTTTATATTTATACTGAACTCGATTTACCCTCATGTTTGATTTTGATGCCACAATAGAAAATAGTTATTTTTTGAAAAAGTATATTTTTTGCAGAAAATGTTCCAGACATTTTGATTTGTAAATTAGAAAAAAATCTAATTGCAGGGTAAAACAATAGAGAAATTATTTGTTGGTAATAATTTGGGGGATTTGTTACAACGCTATGTCAGATTGTCAAAGACTGTCCTACTTTTACATCTTCTCATACCATATAGAGAGAGAGATACAGTAAACTGCTGGTGTTTTGACATGTGGTAAAATGTTTCACTGATTGCTGCACCAAAAAACTGTTTTAAATAAGACTTGAGTGCTGTTGATAAAAAACTGAAGACTGCACTTTGCATCAGCAATCCTATGGTTCCTTTTTAAAAGAATACATTGTTAGGAGGTGAATATAAAATATCCTTTTACCATCAGCCAAAATTTTTTCTGTGTTGAGTACCTATTACATAGCTGTTTCTTTCTGTTTTTTCACTGAAGGACAATAAAAAAAACCAAATATGAGTAATTTGTTTGTTTTCAAATTTAATGTCAGCACAACCCCTTGTTGAGCTCTCTACACCAGGGTGCAGCAGCATAATTTGGCCACATTGTCCTCTCAAGCATGGCGTAATTCTCAACCCAAATAAGTAATTATGGGTGTGCGCCTGAGTCAGTCTATCGAAAAAATAAATAGCCATGGAAAAGGGCTTTTCTTCATCATGTGTAACACTGTTTGCTGTGTGTACATGCTTATTTGCTGATGAGGACACTATAATGCTCTGAATGTGAACTGGAACAGTAAAATCATCTTGGCACCAGAATAATTGCACCTTGAAAGATATGTGGCAGGTTAGTTGATTTCATAGCACTAAATCTATTGCTGCATATTGTATTGTTCTGCCTTTAGAAGTGTATATTACAGTGTGGGGCTTTGATTCCTGAATATAAAGGGAGGAAAGAAAAGATGTTTATATTATCTAGGAACTCTGTTCTTTACTGAGAATTCAGTTTGTGCCTCCAAAGAAAAATTAAGTCCCATCTTGGGGTCAATAAACTCTCTTTTACTGACAGCTTGGCAGAGGCATGAGACGTGCCTGAAGGGAGAACAGGCAGGCTGATAGCTTAAGGTGCAGTGCTCCAGTAAAAAGGAAGCGCCACGATACAGAGGAGGTTTTCGCATCTCCCACAAGTTGGTGATTATGCTGCAGAAACTCAGAGGCTGAAGTGGCCCACAGCGCTGCAGAGCTGAAGGACATGGCTGTTGATAGGTCATCAGAGGGAAATTGTATCTCACAGAATTCCTTTTAGGAGAGAAGCAGGACAATCCAAGCATACTTGATGTCTGTTGATATATTGAGGTAGTGAATTTGACCTAGAAAATGGTAGAAAGATGAATATACTTTGCTGTAAGTTCATGTACTTCACCTAAATGAACGGTTCAATTGAGCCAGATGGTGAAAGAGCAGCACTACATTAACTCTTCCTTTGTTAAGACCCTTGGATTACATTTCTAAAACCTTCATCTATACTAAAATGGTACATAGGTATAGCTTAAAATGGCATATGCTGAAGAAAATCCAGACTTACAGGGGTTGGACAATGAAACTGAAACACCTGGTTTTAGACCACAATAATTTATTAGTATGATGTAGGGCCTCCTTTTGCGGCAAATACAGTGTCAATTCGTCTTGGGAATGACATATACAGGTCCTGCACAGTGGTCAGAGGGATTTTAAGCCATTCTTCTTGCAGGATAGTCGCCAGGTCACTACGTGATACTGGTGGAGAAAAACATTTCCTGACTCGCTCCTCCAAAACACCCCAACATGGCTCAATAATATTTAGATCTGGTGACTGTGCAGGCCATGAGAGATGTTAAATGAGACCCAAGAGAGTTTGGATGTTGTTGAAACTATGGTAGAAATGTGTGTGTGGGAGAGTAACATCTGTCATGCAACAGGAAACCGAATGAACCTTTGATTCTCTTAAGCTTTAGAGAATGTACAAAAGAATAAAATTTAATTTGGAAATAAAAAGTGAGGCATTTGATGCAGATGGAAAATAATTGTCTTTGACTTTTAAAATGATCTCTTTATTGAAGAGTATTTGGAAGTATTTTGGGTGTTTTGACATTTGGCTTAGGGTTGGGTGTTAAAACAAGTGTTGGAATTATTAATATTTTGGTTCCCTTTCCTTTTTTTACATTTTAATGTAATGTTTTTTCATACTTTTTATGTCTACCGCTGTTAGAAAGCCCTTTCTATGTTGCAAAATAGAAAGGGCCATAGAGCTCATCACATCATTAAAATACCAGTGGAAACATGCAAAAAGCTGCTCACCAAATATAAGGGTTTGATTGTTGTAATGGAAATGATATTTCCATCGAATCTTGAGTAGGCTATAAATAATTTCTAACATGGCATTTTAATAAAATCTAAAGATAAACACATACATTACTTTTTGGTTTTATCAAAATAACTTTATATCAAAATATGCCAGGGGTCTGAATAATTTATGGCTTAGCAGTAGCTGAGGAAATACATATGCTTGATTATCAGATGCATAGGAAGCCAATGTTGGAGCATTACTTACATATGCCAGTAAAACACAAGACATGCATAAGTGGTTTGATTAAGTTTTTAACAACCATCTTTCCCCCTAATTAAACACTTTCATTACAGAAACACAAATTAGCATAGGACTGTTGTCATGTTGTTACCAGTTTTCAAACTGCAGTGCGCTGAATCCAGAAATAGAATAGTCACACCGAAGTTCCAGGTGTTCCTGTGCTTATGTTCTATGTTCGTGTCTTTTTGGAGAAAAGTGGTAAGAAAATGAATGGACCCAGGAGAATTGGATTATGGGGTGGTATGTTTTTATTTTCTTTTTGTTATTGTTTAGGTGCTTATTTGTTCTATGAAATTTAGACTTTAAATGCAAACCACTAAGAATTTAGCTTAAGTTTCTCTGAAAAGAGAAAGTGTTTGCATTTTATTTTTTGCCACACCGATGTACGTATGTTGACACCATAGGGACCTAAATTATACCTTATCTCTGTTAGTTATACTGCAGACATCTTTACCTTTTTGGACGCACCTTTTTCAGTCAAGGATTTTCCTGTTGCTGTGAAAATTGTATTGATCATAAAATAGAAGTGGAGGCAGACAAAGAAAAAAAAAGATATATTGAACAAAGAAGCACAGGGACCATTATACCCTTCAGAGGGCCATGGCGACCCATCTTGTAAGTGATGTTTGCTGTCATTCTCTGCTGTCCTGTGCTCTCATGCTCTATGACAAATATCTGTTTTCTTTTGATTATCCTGGAGGCTGAAATAATGCACTTCACCGTCTTCAGTCCCCAAATGCCAGGCATCCATTGCCACTTATAGTTTCTCAGTAGTTGGCATTCTTTTTTATATGGGATTGCTTTCTCTGCTTGCTATTTCCTTTCATTATTTTAGCCTGACTTTCTATGGGACTGATGATACAGTAGAAACCTGATACAAGTGCCAAATAGCAACTGTCTTTTTAAAAGCTAATTTGGAGAGAGATGAAACAGAATTTACTACTTTGTGCTCAAGGTAGTACATTAAAATCAAGGTCTGGAAACCAGTTTAACATGTATATTTTTTGTTCTCAACTGGAAACAATTTCTTGTACTGGGCTTTTCACCCACACACGCATCACAAAGCCGGAGAAAAATCGTATTTTCTTTCACACATCTGATGTGCACGTTTTCTGACACATGGCTGGAGTAAGTTCCCAGAAATGTTGTTTACCCTTCACGGTTGATGTGATTTCTGTGTGGAGGTGGTACTGAACTGTTTCCATCTTGTCCGTTGCATGTTTCAAAAGATGAACCTCGAAAACTCTGCTGGAGAATGCTGCACTTGCTCAATTATGCAAGATGTTGATGGAGTCATGCTTTCATGCATGTAGAAAGCTTTGGTTTAATGACCCAAGTCATTTTTTTTTTTGTCTCCATTTTTTCGTTTCCCTTGTACGGCTCCATAACCATCTCCTTGAGAAGACAAAGAAATGCAGGAACTGAGGGGAACAGATAGTAAACACTACAAATAAAATTGCTCTGATAGAAGAGAATTGGATTTTGCAGCCTCTAGTGACTATTAAATTATGGACTTTGGACAAGAGTGAAGGAATATTTCAGTTCAACTGGCATTGATTAATTTAGCATCAGCCAGCTCTCATGCTATGAAGTCCTTACCTGCTGCACCTCACAAAGTTCAAGACATTCAATCCTAAAAGTCACAAGCTTTCAAAACACCTACGGACATATGGTGTGAATTGAGTGTCCCATTTTTTATTTTTTGCAGAATCTATGAAAAATATCAAAGTTATCAAAGTCTAAATTACCAATGAGAATCATCTTAAACAGAGAATACTCTCACTGGAGGGTGCTTATTTGGTCAGGATATTTGAACAACGGTTTTGATCAGGGTGCTGCGGCTTTCTGTGCAGGGTGGCACAACAAAGGGGGCGCCGAGGACATGTTTTATTTGCATGTTTACTGTGTTGTGCACATTAGAACACCAGTGGCATGATGATGTTTAAATTGCTCTCTGAATTGGTGTTTATGATTTTTAACAAAATTAAAGATCCATCCATCCATCCATCCATCCATCCATCTGATATTTTTGTAGTTCTTAATGTTTCTCCTAAGTTACATAATAAAGTAGTTTTTTTTTCAGAATGGGCTTCATGAAGGGAGTGGGTTTAGCTTTTGTTTTTTGTGGGGCAGAAGAAGAAGGGCTCTGCTATCTATTGAAAATAACATGCTAAACATAAAGAGAAGCACTATTCCTGTGTCAATAATCTGGACCTTGTTATTCCATACCAACAAGACGAGTGAAGTCAGTGAAAAGACACTCAGCAGTGGAGCTTTAATAAAGGTCATACTTGATGTAGACACATAAAAATGGCACGGCCGACATATTTGTTTATTAGCTGTGTAATCAGGGTTGAGTAGCTCATAAAACATGCAATAAATATTTTACATCAGTCTTTTGTTACAATGAAAGTGATGAAGCCTTTTTTTTTACTTTTATTGTTCTCTATAATCTTTAAAAAACTGAATAATTGACAGAGTTAGGAAGACAGAAGTCAATGAGATGCAGACTGTGCTGCTGTTTGAAAGAGAATTTTGTTTAGTCGTATTATTTGTCATAATACCTTTCAAATTCATGATGTCAGTTGAAAAATTATTGTGCTCTGGAGGCAAACTGTGTAATCTCCACATGCTGAGACATTGGTCGTCCTGAGATTTGCTGAGCGTAGGTGATAATAATTCTTCGAACAGGTGCTGCACCATAAGCCCCAAGGCTTGGGGAAGTGAGTGATTAGTGGCATTCCCCCAAGATGCATTGCTCCTCTGTATTAAAACCAAACTCTGCCTTTTTTGTTCCCTCCAGAGTAAGTGGGCCAGTTGCCATCGCGACGCATTGGCAAGATATTGCCAGGAAAAGCCATAATGGGTCTCCTGATGCAGTTCTCTCTGCTCCTGTGGAAGAACTTCACTCTCCGGAAGAGACAGAAGGTATACTTGTGCTCACCAGCCTTCTTCTTTTTTTCCTGCAAATCAACGTGTATCTGCCAGAATTGGTCAGCAATAGGGGGAAAATGAGGATGTGGCCCCAGACTTGTGTTATCAAGGACAGGTAAGTTATTCATGGAGAGGAATGGTAATAGGCAGGGATTTACAACAAAAATTGTCTCCTAAAGAAGTAAGCTGTCTTTAACTCCCACTCTGGAGAACAAGAACAATCTTATCTTAATGCCAGCCAATTCAGAGTGTCACCTTCAATTTTTGATGATCTATCTCTTCTACCCGTTATGTCACATTGCCTGTATTTCACTTCTAACAAAGCCAGCGTTAGGCCCAGTGGAAATGGATGGGGACTTTAAAAGGCTTTGTTTGAAGGGCAGAAAGTCTTTCTTTTACAGAGACCAAACATGCTACCTAAAAGGGGAGGTTTTAAAAATATCAGCAGAAAGTTTGCAGTTTTTAATTAACCTTTTAGCAATATAAAACATATTTTTTACACGTTGTCTTTGATGACAGTTCTTTCATACAAAGCTGAATGACTATAATAGCTATAATAATAATTAATAATCTGTGGTGTTCCTGCAGGATATAAATGGCTTTCATTGTTCATTAGTCACTTATCAGTTTTACTGCTTTCAGTGCTTTAGTTTGAATGTGAGCACTTTAAGAAGTCACAATATGACAACTTAAAGGTTTGAATGTTTCAGTCAATTTTACTTCAGTTGATTGAAATACTTTAACTAAAGCTCCAACCGCCATTCAGCATTACTGATGCTCTTAGGGGGTATGTTTGTGCTCAATGGCCTCCCACAAAGAAGCACGCTGAAGATTTCTGTCAGGAAAACATGTCCTTATCAATTTAATGGTTATTATCATTTACAGTAGTGAAAATGTGATACTTTTTTACTTTCTGCACCCTAAAATAAATTTTGATTTAAAAGAAAAGAGTTTCTGTGGAGCTATCAGTAGTCGATATCTTACCTATAGAAGATAAGTCTATAATAGACTTTGGAGATACACAGAGATGTCCTAACCAGAGAGTCAATCTCACATAAGCTCATTTGTAATTTTTGCACAAAAAAAACATGTTTATGTACACAGAGGTTAGGCTATATTGACTCTAGCATGTTATTTTCATTAGGTAATTACTTTGGTGGGTTTTACTTAATATATGTTTCCTTTTACATGTTTTCCAGGAACATAATTGCTACTAGACTAATGCATCCTTCATTGTAAACAATTAGCAACAAATAATAACAGAAGTCTATGTAAGTAATACCAGCCATTTGTTGTGCTAAACTGTGCATAAGATAACATTATTTCATTACCTCTCCCTTGTTCGTGCCAACTGATGCAAGCTCAGTTTAAAAAAATGGTAAGAAACAACCCAAACTGCAAATTATGAGGTAGGGGGAGGGTTGAAATGCCCATCAGCAGGGTTGAACCCATCTGTGCTGAATATTACTTAAAGAAGAGACATTTTTTAGGACAATGATTAGAAGAAGGTGCTGGATATTTAAAAAAAGAAACTGATGCACCTAGAATGAGCAAACACAAGGTTATTCTCTGAGTTGTTGGTCCATATAAGCATTATGCTTCACTGTAGAAAAGACCAAGCCTGTAAACAGCTATAAGAAAGATTTGACTTTAATTTCTTTGGATCTAATTTCTGGACAAAGGTATAAAAGATCAAGACGGGTGGTAGTTTTTACTGAAAAACTCTAAATATTACTGATAGAAAAATGGTGAATTTAGCAGAAATGCATCAGAGCATGTACAAACCTCAAGCTAATTTGTTGTAAATGCAAGAAGTTAACAATTTTGCTCCCATTCACAACTGACAATTAAAGGTTTATAAATGGCCTCAGCAAGAATTATGTTTCTAGTTGAATTTGTTTTGAGTTGACCAAATTTCAGTGGCTGAATTGGCCTCCTAGCAATTAGCTAAGTACAAAACTGGCACAGATCAGTTAATAATAAAAACTAAAGTAACCTTTGATTTCAATTGAAACATCTCTTCTTGTTCAGTTGAAGGAGCCTTTGAAGTGTCCAAATAGGTAGTCAATGTATCTAGTGAGACCTTTTTGATTTTTCAGGGTGGTATTGTTGTTGAGCTATGGAGTATTGTTTGATTCACTCCATGTGGTGATGACAGGACTCACAACAAAGCTCTTGCTCGAGCACAGTAATGACTCTTGTCTGAGTTTTATTGAATATAAAAAAGTTAAGAAAGAAAGTAATGAAAACATACCCTGATACAAATGCTGAAGGCAGAGTTGGAGCTTTACATATGTGTGGCTTGTGTAAATCTATCAGCTTAGCAGAAAAACAGGTTAGTATATTTCTCTTTTGGGAAGAAACCATGAGCATGAGATGCTTTTCCCCAATGATATATTAGCAGAGTGGTGGCTTTATGCTGCAGACTGGGGGATATTTAGCCAACGTCAACATGAAATATTATTATTAGGCAAAACCAGTGGGACTTAGCAAGGACAATGGTGCTTGTGGAGGGCTTGTGGAGGTTAATGACCAATTATATGAATGCCTCACCAAGCATTTTAGGATTTTATAACAGGCATGAAACTGATTTTTATGGTCCAGTATTCAGCATAATTTCTTAGGAGGAGATTATCTATTCACAAAGACTCTGGTGTCCAACGGCAAAATGCCTGGGGAGCCAGACACTGAGAAAGTCTCAGGGATCTGCGTTCACTGTCCATTCCTCCTCTGTTCAGAATATATTAGAATAATTCTTGCTCTCAGCAGTGTTGCAGTGACACAGACTCGATGGAATCACAAACCTGAGACAGTTTTAAAAAGTTTTCTAAATAGCTCTAAAAAAAAAAACTTACATTCATAAAAATTTTGTTTGTAATTTAGCACATTTTCATCAGTATTCAGAATATGGGCACATTTTTTTACCTTGGCCTACTTTTTATTTACCTGTCAGGACCAAAACAGTCGTTGTTTCTTATTATTTCCAGTAATGTCATCAGAGGCAATCATCTGATTGGTCTAACCAGGTCGCTCCACCTGAGATGATACATGTAGGTCAGCCGAGGTTGGGGCTAAGAGGACGATTCCACAAGACAGTGGGGGTGATGTGTTATGATGTGGTGAAGGATATGTAAAACACCAGATAAAGATGGGTTTGTGCATCATGGACAGCATCATTATATCATTTTAACCTAAATTAATCAAATGTGCATGCTACTGTGGCTTAGAGAATTGGTTATTTAATAAAACATGTATATTATAATATGTTGTACATGTTTGATGTGTTAATATGTTGTTATACATCATTCTGAAATATATATTGAGTGTAGGCATGTCGATGTGAGATTCTCATTGTCTAATAGCCTTAAAAGCACCACAGTACCTCACACATACTGTAATTTTAAAATGACTCATAAAATAAATTATTTGTCTGTATGTGTTATTTTGGAATTTGTCTCATTAAAATTGTATTTATTTAAATATTCACCTATTAGTTTAGGCTTCTGCATAGTAACAAGCACAGGTAGAGACAGGCAGATAAGCAGTCAAACATTTGGGAACAACGACACAAACAATTAACTTATCTAACCTCAGACTGCATTCAGCTGTTGAAAACAAAACAATAACCCTTAAAGTATACTTTATAGTGTAAGCATATGAACTTGCATGCTCCTTTCAGTGTTCTAGGAACATCTCCTTTGATAATTGTCGCTAGGCCACATATGATAACTCAGCCAGGTAAAGAAAACGCCTACGGGATACAAATCGAAATATGATTTGCTGATCAAAACATCAGAATTTAAACTGATATTCAGTTTAAGGCTGAAGATATTTAAATGAGGTAACAGACAACCCCATGGTAGACAATGTCTGCCTAGTGACCGCAGACAAGTATTTCTGATCGGCTTGATATATCCTAATACAAAATCACTGCACGTTTTAGATCATGGGCAGAAAACCCAGAATCAAGCAAATTTTTTATTGTTTTATTACATTTAAAACAATACACTCTGTTCATTTTAAACAAATGGTGTCAAAATTATTATTATATTATTTATTGCTGTCATTATCATTTCTTGGACCTCTTAGGGCCTTCTCTGAATACCCTGAAGGTCAAACGGCTCACCAGTGGTTCAGACAAACAAATAATGCTGCCGACAGCACAGAGGGGACTCTCCACACACATAGCAGTTTGGAGGAAACTGCTGTAACATTTGTTAAAAATGTTAAGCAAATAAATTAAGGCTGAAAACATGAAAACATGGATTGAATTAAACTTTTGATGCCAATGGATGGCTAATGAAGACTCATCTGCCATGTCTCAGCTACAAGCAGACATTGACTGGTATGAGGTCCTCCGGTTATGATAGCCATGTGTACATAAAGTACTACAGTTTAAGTGTGTCATCATGGCATTTACAGAATGTTGGGATTATGAATCTGAGAATATTATTTAATATTTAATATTAATATTTTGATATTTTATCAAATAATATTTCTGTTAAGGGTTGTCCTGTGAATACCAGCCCAGTAAGGCGATGGTATTAGGACAAAGTAGAAAGGTGTGAGACGAGCTCTGACATCATTGAACAGCAAAAACTCTGCACACACATGGAATGAATTCACACAATTTCTTAAAATACAAGAATTTATTAACAAAAATAAGTCAACTCAACGTCAAACATATTTCAATCAACAAACTCTTTACTATGCTAAAACAATCCAACTAAATACTATGCAGAATTAAAGAATAGGGAAGACTAATGGGCTATGTACAATATAAACAAGTTGATGAGAAATGATTGAAAATCATGGCTGAAAAGATTGATGCAACATTATCATATTATTATTGTTTATGGTTGAGAACCAAGGATTATCTGGAAGAATCTGGAAGTGACGTGAAGTTAGTCTTGGAACTAACTCAGACAACCATTCACAATGCAAGATCAGATAAAATATTATTTTAATAAATGTTTTAAGAATGATCTGCTGAATGAAACCAACCTTCTGGATGACTAATTCTCAACGGGTTCTCATTAGCTGCCTTTATTTATTAAAATAATATTTAAAGAAACATTATTAAAGGAATGGTAAAACATTTAAGGATGTATTTTGGAAAAGAGCCAAATCTTCTGGAGAAATGGGGCTTAATGGTGTTTACTTAGTTATCAAATTTAGTAAATGATGTTAGGGACACATTATTTACTGGATTGAGAACTAAACCTTTCTGGGTAAATATTATTTGGCAGCAGGCACGTGTCCTTAGCTGTTAGCAGTTGAAGCTAACAAAGGAGGCTGATAGCTTAGCACCAGAATCAAAGACACACCTTTAAAAATACCGTCAATAAAAGGGTTAAAATGCATAAGCACAGATGGCGCGTTATGATCAATCTTCTGTTTAAAATCACCCTTCAAGTAAAGTTTATCTTAACTTTAAAAACATACAAACAAAGAACACAAAACTGAACACGTGTGCTGCAGATAAGTCTGCTAGCACCAAGATAGCTGAGTTCAACCCAAACAAAACCAAACTTCCGGAAAATGGAAAAACGTTTAGGTCATTTCAATCTAAATAATTTCTATATTATTCTGCCCAAACACTTAACCTCATGAACTGTGGTGAGGAACGTTGTCCAGGGCGGCGAAGTTTGAAGAAACGTCCACTGTCTTTAAACAGTTAGCTAAAGTTAACCTCCTTAGCTGTGTGTAGTGGTGGTTGTTCTGTCAGCCGGCTAAACTGCACATTACCGTAACCACGGTGATGGGGCTCCTGTTGTCCTTCTCTCAGGCAGGAAAAACCGCTTCACTCGGCTTGTAGAGACAGCTTCTCTACTGGGACTTCTCTGGAACACCGTTTGCTTCTGCAGGCCTCAGAGAGAAAGTCAAGCCAGGCGTGTACCTTAATTCCCTTTCATGAACAAATCTACTGGATACACAGAGTTATTCATTTGTATTTAGTGCATATGATCGATGATCGTATGACACCCTTGGATCCAGTTTGAAGAGTTTATGTCTTTTTGCCAGCAAAGAGACATTAGCGCGCTTATCTCTCCGGCCAGCCTCGCAGCAGAGTCCCGGGTGGAAGAGAAAGACTTGTGGGGTAAGTGGGGGTTTTATGTGGACAGTGGCATCATGGGAAGTTCGCTGCCACCCCCAATTCCTACGTTATGTCGGAAGTAGGTTAATGCAATTTATTTTGAAAGTTCCAGAAAAGTCCGTACCAAATTTCCTGTTGTAACTCATGGCTGTGCATCCCAACAAGAACATACACTACAAATTGCCTCTCAGCTGTCTTAAAAGAAGGCTGTCACATATTTCTTTTACTGACATGAAAGTCATATTCAGCCACAAAAAAAAAAAAAAACTGTCCCTAAATCAGCAACACCCATTACTGTTTAACCTTTAATAAAGGTACAGTTGACAAGCTCTGAGCATCATCCCTGTTAATTAGTCTTGGTGCAACTAATTAGCCAGTGACTATCCAATTGCTAAACTTGTGTTACTCTACCCAGATCAGAACAGTAGAAAGGTATGTCGTGTGCAATAAGAAAGTTGAAATCCTAAACTACTACTACTAAAGTTTAAAATAATAAAAAATATTGGGGCTAGGTAACATTTTAATAACTGTAATTGTGTTATTGTCTTGATTCACTGACGTTTGTGTTTTGTTTTTCTTTTGTGTTTTGACTATTTCCTTGTTGTTTAATATGTTCTTTAGGTGAAGCCTTATTGAGTGCATTTCCCTGTGCCCATTATTGTTAATAAGGTGTTGCTTTATTAGTTAATTTCTTCTGTTAATTTCTTAGTTTATTCTTGTGTTCTTGTTTTTTGAGTTATTTCCTGTTCATTTTCTGATAAATATTTCCCACACGCTTCTTTGTATCTCTGTTCAGCTCCTCTATGTTTATTAGTCTCTCTCCCTCAGCTTCTATGCTTTCCTTCAGCTTACCTTATTGACTCACCTGCATTCTTTGTCATTCTCCACACCTCCCTCAGTATTTAAGCTGACTGGTTTTATCTCTTCACTTGAGTTCTTCACAAAACAGAAATAACAGAAATAATTTTGCAGCACTAGAATTAAAAATTTCCTTTTTAATAAAAACAGAAATAATTTAGCAGCACTAGAATTAAAATTTCCTTTTTAATAGAAACAAAGATTATAGTTTTATATTAGTGTCCTGGTGATCAGCATCTGTTTTGCATATTCATCAAGGCAAACATGCTAGAAAGTTTGCTCCTGCTGTTCTGCTCTTTTACACATGCAATTCGATTTGTACGTGTTTTTATACACGCACACCTTTTGGAGATGGGGCCCGTGCTGTGCCCTGAGAGGGAAAATCGAAAAAGTAAAGCCCTGAGGTCAACATTTGTGCTTTGTTGGTTTGTCTTCCCACACCTTTCCCTGATGTTGAAATAAAAACTTGACATGCCGCAAGAGACTCTGCCTGCAAGGTGGCGAGAAGTGGTTGTATTAACACAAAGAAGTGGTTGACACTCTTTTTTTCCTGGAGAGGATTGAGTGTGGCAAGGAAATGATAAGGAGTGTGTGATAGCTTCAGTTTAGGGAGTTACTGGCAGAAACTGCTCTCTCAATCTTAGGCTTGGTGTAATAGCTGGAGAAAACTGAGGAATACTGATGTAGTGTCATGAACCGAGCTCAAACTTCAACATTTTGTTGTATATATGTATAACAATATTCTCTGTTGTACATTATAACATTCTGATAGGACACAAGGTTACAATATTTTCTGTTTAGGCTGTTATTGTGGCTTACGTGTGTAAATAGATGGTAAAACAAAAAACAAAAAATCTCTGTCTTGGGATTTAATATCCAACTGAAAACATATATCCATCTAAAAAGAAAAATATTTTCTGTGCACAAACTAAATTATAACAAAAAGAGATTTAGAGTTATATGACAGACCTGTCTCTATGTTTGCTAGTTAGCTTTCTTGTCATTTGCTGGATAGTTAAACCTGGTTACCTGGCTGCGCTTCCTATGTCTATATAGCTGACTATAATCCCACAGGTAATGACCACATTTTCCCAAAATGTCAAGGTTTTTGTTAATAGTGACTCCAATTCTAAAAGAGTTGATGCACTCTGCAAACCTTTTTTTTTTAGCCTTGCGGGGATTCATTATTGACTGATGATGAAGTAATGCAAATGATTCCCTCTACAATAACAAGGATGTATTTCATAAGCAAAACATTTGAATGAAATGAATGTTGTCTTTGTTGCAGGTGCGGCTGGTTGTGGAGTTGCTGTGGCCTCTGTTTCTTTTTTTCATACTGGTGGGAGTGAGGAGTACCAATAAGCCATTTTACAAAGGCCAATGTAAGTAAAACACAATGCTTATCCTGCAGATAAAGCAGTCTGGCTTTTTTGTACCTTTGAACATTTTTCTCCAATGTGTGAGATTTGAATTGACACTATTACAAATATAATCAACTGAAATTGCATTTATTACTTGGGGGAGGTGGGGACAACATATTTTTGCATGTATGCAACACAGCATTTATGAAAATGAAACAAGATTTTTGCATAACCTTGGGGAAGACTAAGCAGAAATAAAAACTGTGTTTTAAAGAATTAGTGTAGAATATTTGAGGACAGATTTGAATAGTTCACGAACTGTGGTTTTTATGCTTGTCTAACTCCAGAGGGCCTGGATGGATTTTAAGCGCTTTCTGGACCTTGTAAAACCAAAGCAAAGGCTGTGGCCCCCTTCTCAGCACAAAGTCAAGCTTGATCCTAGTGTTGGGTGGACTCTGCAAGAGCTATATATTGTAAATGATCCTGTTTGTGGTATTTAGTGACAGGATCTCAGGGCATGCTCACAAAAAGAAACCTCAGGGTTGCATCTTTACTTTTTGTGCTTTTGGCTATGAGAGCAGCTTCGGTTGGAGGTCATGGTTCCACCTAAAGGTGGATTGCTCCCTTTGGATTGGATGTCAGTGTCTGCCTTAAGCAACAGAATTGTTTAAGTATCTTGATGTTTTATTTATGAGTGATTTAGGATGAAGCGGGAGTTTCAGAAAATCTCCAGTTTAGGTGAAGAAAGAGCTAGGCCAGAAATAAAAGGTCTTGATTTTCTGACCTGGCTACAATTCAGCCTTCACCTGTGATGACGAGATATGGATCATGATTACAAGATCCCAGATACAAGTGGCTAAAATGAGTTTCTTCTGTAGGGTGAATTAGCACAGCCAGAGATCATCTGCGGTGAGTTTTGAGTAGAGCTTCAGACCTGGGCATCTACCATTGAAGACTTTCTGTGCACATTTCATTGGGAGGACACCCTGGTACAGACACAGAATACTCTTGAGGGAAATATATATTCCTTCTGGCTTTGGGATCCACCAGAATTAGCTGGACAGTGTTGCTGGAGATGTTTGGGTTTCCCTACTAGACCTATTATCCCTGTGACCCAATGGAAGATAAGCGGAAGATAATAAATTGATATATAACTCTAAGATAGTTCTCATACCATTAAAAATAATTGAAAAACACTCCCTTTTAGTGTTTTCACAAATGAAATTAAGGTTTCACAAATGTCAAAGTGTGTTAAAAGATGTTTGTTCAGTGAATTATAATTCACATCAGAATTTCTATGTCTTAAATATTTTCGATTTTAAACTAGAGCTGATCAAAAGTAGTCCAGGTTCAGTGAAAAAAACATCACCTAGGTAGTGATAATAAGCCCTGAAGTGGATGTAAATTTTAGTGTTGCTAGCAACTAAATATTAGCCGGTCACAGTATTTTCATAGTGCTTATAAACTGCTTGGATCTGGTCTTTTTTTGTATTTTCTCTACTTTTTCTCAAATAGGATGTCGTCCATATACCTTGACTGTGTGGGAAAGCTACTTTTAAGCATTTGTTAGCAACTGTTGTCAGCTAGCCTGATGTCAAACCTGTCAACACAGCAAAGAACACTTACTTTCATAGCTCAAACTAATAGTCTAAAACGTATAGGACATCAAGTTTAAAGCACTCGTATTTATATCTATTGCTTGAAGTAATAATGATAGTAGCTCACACTTGCAATTCACCAAGTTAAGTCACATGCTAACAGCATCTGGATAGTGCATCACTATGACCTGAGTTATTATACCGTTTTAATATCAGTGGATCTAATTTAAATCTTTACCCACCAGTAAGGCATATTCAAAAAATGTAGCTCTCTTTTTTCCTTCAGGTCACTACCCAAACAAAGCCATGCCATCTGCTGGCGTTCTGCCCTGGCTTCAAGGTATGATATGTAACATCGACAATCCCTGTTTGAACCACCCAACACCAGGAGAGACACCAGGCCAAGTCAATAACTTCAACAACTCCATGTAGGCTCTGGAAATATATAAAATAATAATATAACACAACACTGTGATGTATTTCTTCATTACAGTGTTATTTTTTTTATTTTATTTCAACAACTTGTGATCTTTTCCATCTTTCAATGTGCCAGAATTGCTGGGATGTTGATAGAGCTACAGTCTGTTTTGGCAGACAGGTCTATCCTCAGTCAAGTGCAGTTGCTGGTAGATGATGTTGACCGGTGGACCTCAGTTTTGACAAAGGCTGACCCTGGTAAAGGTAATCAGACTGGTAAACATGATAGCAATGCATAGTTTTAGTGGACTGGTATGCTGTTTTATATATGTATATCTATACTGTGCATATATACATTACAGACAAAACGTTTGGACACATCTTCTCATTCAAAGAGTTGTCTTTATTTTCATGACTATGAATATTGTAGCTTTACACTGAAGGCATCAAAACAATGAATTAACACATGTGGAATTATATACTGAACAAAAAAGTGTGAAACAACTGAAAATATGTCTTCTAGGTTCTTCAAAGTAGCCACCTTTTGCTTTGATTACTGCTCTGCACACTCTTGACATTCTGTTGATGAGCTTCAAGAGGTAGTCACCTGAAATGGTTTCACTTCACAGGTGTGCCCTGTCAGGTTTAAGAAGTGGGATTTCAAGCCTTATAAATGGGGTTGGGACCATCAGTTGTGTTGTGCAGAAGGTGGATACAGTACACAGCTGATAGTCCTACTGAATAGACTGTTAGAATTTGTATTATGGCAAGAAAAAAGCAGCTAAGTAAAGAAAAACGAGTGGCCATCATTACTTTAAGAAATTAAGGTCAGTCAGTCCAAACAATTGGGAAAACTTTGAAAGTGTCCCCAATGCAGTTGCAAAAACCATCAAGTGCTACAAAGAAACTGACTCACATGAGGAGCACCCCAGGAAAGGAAGACCAAGAGTCACCTCTGCTGCGGACAATAAATTCATCCGAGTCACCAGCCTCAGAAATTGCAGGTTAACAGCAGCTCAGATTAGAGAACAGGTCAATGCCACACAGAGTTCTAGCAGCAGACACATCTCTAGAACAACTGTTAAGAGGAGACAGTGTGAATCAGGCCTTCATGGTAAAATAGCTGCTAGGAAACCACTGCTGAGGAAAGGCAACAAGCAGAAGAGACTTGTTTGGGCTAAAGAACACAAGGAATTGACATTAGACCAGTGGAAATCTGTGGTTTAGAACTCCTTCAAGATTGTAGGAAAACCATTTCAGGTGACTACCTCTTGAAGCTCATCAACAGAATGCCAAGAGGGTGCAGTGCAGTAATCAAAGCAAAAGGTGGCTACTTTGAAGAACCTACACACACTCACGTTTTTTGTTCAGTATATAATTCCACATGTGTTAATTCATAGTTTTGATGCCTTCAGTGTGAAGCTACAATATTCATAATCATGAAAATAAAGAAAACTCTTTGAATGAGGTGTGTCCAAACTTTTAGTCTGTACTGTATAGATAGATAGATAGATAGATAGATAGATAGATAGATAGATAGATAAATAGATAGATAGATAGATAGATAGATAGATAGATAGATAGATAGATAGATAGATAGATAGATAGATAGATAGATAGATAGATAGATAGATAGATAGATAGATAGATAGATAGATAGATAGATAGATAGATAGATAGATAGATAGATAGATAGATAGATCTTGTACAAGGGTTGGACAATGAAACTGAAACACCTGGTTTTAGACCACAATCATTTATTAGTATGGTGTAGGGCCTCCTTTTGCGGCCAATACAGCGTCAATTCGTCTTGGGAATGACATATACAAGTCCTGCACAGTGGTCAGAGGGATTTTAAGCCATTCTTCTTGCAGGAAAGTGGCCAGGTCACTACATGATACTGGTGGAGGAAAACGTTTCCTGACTCGCTCCTCCAAAACACCCCAAAGTGGCTCAATAATATTTAGATCTGGTGACTGTGCAGGCCATGGGAGATGTTCAACTTCACTTTCATGTTCATCAAACCAATCTTTCACCAGTCTTGCTGTGTGTATTGGTGCATTGTCATCCTGATACACGGCACCGCCTTCAGGATACAATGTTTGAACCATTGGATGCACAATCAATGAAGACTGGCTACCAGGCTGGTCCAATTTAGCCATGAAACCTCCCACACTAAAATGACAGGTTTTTCAGTTTCATTGTCCAACCCCTGTATATATATCTTAAATGTCATGTTTTCATTAGCTGTGAGTGGAAAATCATCATAATAAAAAAAACAAAGCCTTTAAAACATCAGTCTGTGTGTAATTAATCTATATATTGTGTTTTACTTATTGAATTGGGTAAATAAATTGAATTTTCAAAAATATTCTAATTTATTGAATAGGACTGTGTATGTATGTATGTATGTATGTATGTATGTATGTATGTTTAATAAAATGTTTAATATAACATATTATATTAATATAATGTTAAATTATTACACATAGTTCTGGATTATGTTTTTTGTCAGTCACTCTGAGGTCTTCCAAGAATGTTATTAAAGTTAAAGTAAAACTAACTAAATGAAAAAAAAAAAATCTAAAACAAAATCTAAAAGATTACTTTTGTAGTTAAGCGTGGAGAATTTTTGATCACGGTAACAGTTGAAGACAAGCATTTATGATGCTTGGAGGAGAACAGATCTTGTGGGTGAAAGGTCAAATTTGGTATATTGATGGTCACTATACAATGCCACAATAGAAAAAATAAAAAATAAAGCTAAAATAGTGCACCCATTCCTTTATTAAACTGCACTCCATCAAGGAAAGTATCCCCATCATGTGGATGACAAGTTAGAGGATTTGTTATTCCCCTTTATCCCTTAAAAACAATGGTGTGCGATTATTTATGATGCAATTTGCTATGCAGACTGACAGATCGTTTGTCTTGATAAGCTGCTGTTTTGCATTAGGCTCATTTAGTCTGATGATATTCAGATTTTCATACTGCACCTAATTTGCAAAAAGCCAATAGAGGGAGGGAGAAGGGGAGGGCTGTGCTGTTCAACAAGCGGCTTTTGGGCCATTTGCATTTTGGGGTCACCGGCTTGTAATATACAAGATTAAATCCATCAAAGATCTAAGCCTGGACATAATTAATGGCACTTGCTCTCTGAGAGGAGAGCACAAAAGATCATTAAGAAGGAAAGGGAATGGAGTGCTATCAAAAAGGCTAAAATGGCAAAAGGGATTGTGTTGTCCTTTCTTTTTTGTTTTGTTGTGACCATGGGCTGATTAAGAGGACCCAGGTGGTCATTTGTGCAAAGCATGTTCTGTTACCTGGCAATCTAAGCCACCTGCAGTCATCAGAAGCATAATAATTGCCATCAGTAGGATTCACAAGGTGAAAGCTAAGTTTCCTTTGATGTAATTAATTCTAGTCATGTCTACAATACATCTGTCATAACTGGACCTGTCCCACCCTATCCAAATAATTGACTGTGGTACCCACATCACAATTACAAAAGCTGTAATTTAATTATTTTATGTGGTCTCTTCATCATCAGCCGCA
Organism: Girardinichthys multiradiatus; assembly: GCF_021462225.1. Taxonomy (NCBI): domain Eukaryota; kingdom Metazoa; phylum Chordata; class Actinopteri; order Cyprinodontiformes; family Goodeidae; genus Girardinichthys; species Girardinichthys multiradiatus. Next base: position 24,723,111 of record NC_061807.1, read on the forward strand.
GTGCAAGCTGGACTCACAGGAAGTGGTAAACACTCACAGAACGAAAATATCATGGGTTTTTGGTGTAGGCTCACAGAAGCGGGACCCGTGCTGAGCAGCATCATTGTTTCTTTCAGTGATGACGTGTAACAGTGAAGTTATTTTTGGAAACTGACTCTACTTTTTGGTAGCTAATTAACAGAGAACAGTTTGGTAATCGTGTGGGAAATGTGGATCATCAAATCATCTGTTTGTACACTCACATGCAGCTCAAATGTTCGGATTTAACTACAACTGCAATGAAGAGTGCAAAGGAAAACAGTGCAGATTTAGTACTAACATTTATTGAATAGATTTTATGTCTGTGTTTCTCTGGTCATATATTCTGGATCAGCATCCTGCTGAAAGATCCACTGCTGACTCCCTTTGAGTTTTCCAGCAGGCTAGCAGATTTCAGTTTAAATTGTCCAGGTATTGCAAAGCTCAAGGCTGATGGAAGAAAATCAGGCCCACAACATCACAGATCCTCCACCATACTTTACAGTAGGCATAAAGTGGTTTTCCTCATATTCATCATTTGTGTGACATCATAACCACTTGGATTATGTGTTGCCAAAAAACTAAACCTCATCTGAACAAAACACATGGTTCCATTTAAAATCTCAATAGAACAAATAAAAATGCCAGATAGGACAGAAAATACTTTTTCCTGGCATGTTTCCGAAACAACCAGTTTGCATATGGATAGCACCTAATATGTTTTAAAAAAAAAATACTTGGTGACCAGAATAGCCGTCCAATAAAAATACAAAAATTAAAACATTCTTTTTATTTATATTTTACCCTGATTTTTTTTCTCATTTATCAGGAACCAGCCCTTTCATTGGAAGCCAAATGACCCACAATCTCAAAATGGGAAAAGTGCTTTTGCTTATCATGTTTCACCTTCAGCTTTATAAGCAGCATACTGTATGTGTCAAACCCAAGTCAAATTTTGCTATCCTAAATTACCACTGCTTTGAAGATATCAACATCAGTTTGGATATTAGGTGCTAGGTTTCCATTATGACAAATAGCACCAGATCACACAGATTATCACATGAATTCAATTTTGTTTTTGTAATGGGACGCACCAAAACTCAGCAGGATAGACAGGGAGCTGCAGGTATGCACATGTATTTTTCATTTGTAACCAAATCTATGAAAATGATGTTTTTTTTAAACATTAGGTATACTTTTGTTCTCCAGATAAGCCACATTTCTGAACCTTATGCATAATTGTGCATATACACCATTTATCAGTATTTTCCATATTTCTGTTTAATTAGAAATCCTAAGAAGTATTCTACGAGAGAATGAAACCTTCACCACCCATCTGACAAAGGATTTGTTGGTTCCACCAGCTGTAGTCCAAAGCCTAATGGATGCTAAGATTCAACTCAGTCCTGTAAGTCCTCTGCAAAGAACTGCAAAACAACAAAGTGTTGTTCCCATTTGTACCCATTCTTTACATATCTTAGTTACTAAAGGAATTCAAATACTTTTATGAATATAACTGAATGTGGCAGAAATTACATTTCTGAGCATTTCACGCTGAAATGTCGTGACCAAGAGCAACCATTGGAGCTTTTTGTCTTGACATGCAGTCTAAGTGCACTGAAGTTTGTATGACGTTTTTAACATCCAGCAATTAGTAGATTGTTATATCAAGGATATTAATTAGATAAATTACCTCATTTAAGCCCAATGTTATCTGTAGTAAATGTTATCAAATAAACTGGAAAATTACAATAATTTTTACTAAGAAGGAAGATTAAATGCATTGAACAATAACTAAAAGATTACCACTAACTAGAGCATTTTGATGTCAAGAAAGCCTGGAAATATGAAAACAGTAACAAGATGTTTTTGTAAAATGGTGGGAGGGAAAAAGCCACAAAGGCTTACCATTAAACGGGAGAATAAACTCCTCATCTGACCCGAAAGGGTTATGTATAGATGCAAAGTTACCTTGTTTGCCAACGTTTTGCCAAGGTTTGTGTTTATTTTTCAGATGATGGGTATCCCAAGGCCTGGCAATGTGAGGAGCTTCCTGTGTGAGGGGACGGATCTGGATGGCTATGTCCAATTTAGCAGCCAAGCTGAGAGGGAGGCTTTTCAAAATGTCAGCTGCTCCCTCAGTCAACAGCAGCTGATTAACACCCAGCAAGTCCTTCTACAAAACATGGATATCAGGAAAGTGCTTTCAGGGGTAAGCCTCTTCCCTGCCAACCTTTACAGAACCAACATATCTCCAAACTTGTCCAACAAACTTTGCCTAGCAAGTTTTGGTTACTTAGAAATCTTGACAGATAATAATGATCGGTTTGTGCTTTTAAATTAGAACTGAAATTTCTTTAGCTTCTGAAAATGACTTAAGGTGTGGCGGTTTATTAGCACTTATAAAATTTAAACCTGATTTCTAAGACATTAAAGAAGATTTTAATGTAACTGCAATTAAGAGCTAACCCAATACTTATTAGAGTTGCTCTGATCTCAGTTTTGTAGCCATAGGTGATTTTAAATGAATGTGGATTCTCTTTCAGAGCCATAATATAGCGACATCAGCACTCAAAACGTTTTTTTCTAGCCCCCCTACCATGAGTGGTCATACATGTTTTATATGAGTATAATTGTTGTAAAACAGTTTTGCTGATATTACTAGGTTTAGATTTGAATAGGGAATTTAGCACTTTATATTGCTGATTATTGCAGTTTGCAAAAACGACCCTGTCTGTATTCTTAAATATGGCAGGTTTTATCTTAATGCTGAGATTTTGAAAATGAAGCAAATATTTCCTAATCCAACATGTTCCACGACAGAGACTAGAACTTGAAAGGACAAAACAGACCATTCTGTACTCTGTTCAGTCTTCTTGTAATCTGCTCAAACTCTTGCTCCCAGACAACATTTGACATGTGTTATATTGTTAAAATATAGTTTACTTTTAAATACTTAATTAGGTTATGTTCATAATTCACCTCCTAAAAAATTAGAGCATGTTAGATATGACAAGAAGCTCTGATAAAAGTTTTTCAATGTTAGTAGATTTTGACGATCAATTGGAACAAAGAATGTGAGCATTTTACCAGCTCATATGGTTGATTTTCTCCTCTTATATTTGCTGACATAAACAGATGACCAGATTTTAAATAAAGTGCCTTTGCGTCACATTTTTACAATTTTGCTGTCAGGAAGCAAGAAATTGTGACAGAACAGTCTTTGGCCTATTTAAGTAATTTTTTAGCGCCTGCTTTAAAAGAAGTAGTTGGTGCTTGAATTAGATAAATGGATCACATTTAGGCACATCAAAAGACAAAAACCTCTAATTAAAGACATCTTGTCTGTTATAGTCATGCTAGAGAGAAGAGAAGTTACAAAATGACTGTTCCTAATTTGCCAATTTTGTTCGCTCTTCTGGTCTCCATTGTTCAAGCTGACTTACAACGAATCTGCAGAATTATTCATCTTCTAACCTATTCAGGCATTGTCACTTTACAACCTCAAAGTTCTGTGTATTTTTTAATGAGAGAACAGCACAATGTAGTATATAATTCTAAAGTGGACACAAAAGAGCACAGGGTACAATCCTTTACAAATACAAATGCATTTGGATTCAGCTCCCTGTAGTATTTTACTGTTGAATACAACCCAATGAGGTTGGGGACATGGAATCAGATTGGGTCATGTTCACGACCAAAACTTTCACTTGGTCTATAGTAAGTTCTGGGAAACCATTTAGTGGCTCAGAAAGGGGAAATAGAGGCCTGCCCACCATGTGTGGAACTGCAGGCTTTGACTAAAAATATTGTTGGGAGATGGAAGAAGCACTTTGAAGATCTCTTCAATCCGGTCAGCATGAGGTGGAGGCAAAGCCTGAAGACTAAAGAGAATGTGAATTTATCACTGTGGCAGAGGTACCAAGGTAGTTCAAAAGCTCCTTACTAGCAGGCTGGCAGGTGTGGGTGAGATTTGGGCTAAGATGCTGAAGTCTCTGGACATTGTAGAGCTGTAATGGTTGACACGCCTCTTCAATATCACACAGAGAACTGGAATAACACTGGTGGATTGGCAGACTGGGGTGGTGCTGCTGATTTTTAAGAAACAAGACTGAAGAGTATGTTTGAGAGGAGGTTCTGACTGAATGTTGAAACTCAGATTCAGAAGACGTTCTGTAGCTTTGGTCCTGGCCATGAAACAGTGGAGCAGATCTTTACCCATGCAGAACTGCTGAGCAAACACAACTTTTTGTACTTTATAATGTATTTTAGGTCATGTTATGTTTAAAAGGCTATAAACAGACTGAATATATTATATATTGTACGTTTTACACATTAGAAATTGACTTTAAAGCCCATTTTCACATTAGTTTTAGTAATAAATTTATTTCAGCAGCAAAAAAATCATAGAAGCCATTTGGATGCCAAAAGGCTCTTTTTAGTGAGCTGAGTAATAAGATCCCACTCTGGTAAAAGAGCAGTAATTCCCATTACTACGTATCACAAAAAAGTCACGACTGTAGCTGCAGCAAAACTTGGCCCTATAGACTGTTAGAATAGAGGTCTCAATTTATATTTAATGCCACACAAGACTTTTTTTTGTAAAGAAAATTTTAAACTATCAATTCTATTCTACTTTAGTTACATGGTACTTTGTGTTGCACATTAACATAAAATCCTCATAAAATACATCGAACTTTGTTGTAATGATAAGTGAAGTTTGTACAGTGCCGTCTTAATGATAAAAAATTTAATCTTCCAGTCTGCCAGAGGCTCTAAGAATTTAAGAGGAGGAAGTTGGAGAATAATTTCAGTCAAAAATTACAGGCAAACGCCTATCAATACCTTAACACTGCATTATTATCATTGGTGTTGATTTGTTTTTTTTTTTGTTTTTGTTTTTTTATGCCAACCTCTGAGCTTATTAATGTTTTCACTTTCTTCAATTTATTCAAGTACATAGGAGTTATTCATTAAATGAAATATTTCCCTATAGTATTTTGAACAACTGCCTCCAGTTCTTTTGGGGATAATGGAAGCTGCACTTTTCTTTGACTTTATCTTTGAAAAAAAATAAATGGGACAGAAAATCCAATAAATAAGTGATAAGGCAGGAAGTTCATAGAGAGAGCTTTTTGAACAATTTAAGCCCACCGGCGTTTTCAGACATAGAAAAAAGCACGGCCCAGACAAGATATGGTGAAAAGCTTTTGAGCGCCTCAAGCAGATAGATGGAAGAAAACATCGGTGCCTTCACACTTAAAGCTTTACATTGCTGAGTGATTGTGATAACAACAACAGCACAAAGAAAAAGACAAGGGAAGGAGTCAGAGTTGATAAACTGAATTACTCGTACTCGTCGTCTTCTGCTTATCCGGGACCGGGTCGCGGGGGCATCAGACTCAGCAGAGACACCCAGACATCCCTCTCCCAAGACACCTCCTCCAGCTCCTCTGGGGGGAGCCTAACGCGTTCCCAGGCCAGTCGAGAGACATAGTCCCTCTAGCGTGTCCTGGCCCGTCCCCTGGGCCTCCTCCCGTTGGGACGTGCCTGGAACACCTCCCGAGGAAGTGTCCAGGAGGCATCTGGTATAGATGCCTGAGCTACCTCAACTGGCTCCTCTCGATGTGGAGAAGCAGCGGCTCTACTCAGAGCCCCTCCCGGATGGCCGAGCTCCTCACCCTATCTCTAAGGGAGTGCCCAGCCACCCTAGGGAGGAAGCTCATTTCAGCTGCTTGTATCCAGGATCTCATTCTTTCGGTCATGACCCAAAGTTCATGGTCATAGGTGAGAGTAGGAACGTAGACTGACTGGTAAATCGAGAGCTTCGCTTTTCGGCTCAGCTCTCTCTTCACCACAACGGACCGGCGCAGTGCCCCAATTACTGTGGCAGCCGCACCGATCCGTCTGTCGATCTCCCGTTCCATTCTTCCCTCACTCGTGAACAAGACCCTGAGATACTTAAACTCCTCCACTTGAGGCAGGATCTCCACTCCAAACTGAAGAGGACAAGCCACCCTTTTCCGGTCGAGAAACATGGCCTTGGACTTGAAGGAGCTGATCCTCATCCCAGCCGCTTCACACTCGGCTGCGAACCGCACCAGCACAGGCTGTAAGTCTTGGCTAGAGGGGGCCAGCAGGACCACATATTCTGCAAAAAGAAGAGCCGAAATCCTCTGGTCCCCAAACCAGAACCCCTCCGGCCCTTGGCTGTGCCTGAAATCCTGTCCATGAAAGTTATGAACAGGACAAGTGACAAAGGACAGTCCTGCCGGAGTCCAACATGCACCGGGAACAGGTCAGACTTAGTGCCGGCAATGCGAACCAAACTCCTGCTCCGCTTGTACAGAGACCGGATGGCCCCTAATAAAGGGCACCCGACTCTATACTCCTGGAGCACAACCCACAGGGCATCACAAGGGACACAGTCGAATGCTTTCTCCAGGTCCACAAAACACATGTAGACTGGTTGGGAAAACTCCCATGAACCCTCGAGTACCCTGTAGAGGGCATAGAGCTGGTCCAGTGTTCCACGGCCTGGACAAAAACCACACTGCTCCTCCTGAAGCCGAGGTTCGACTATCGGCCGGACTCTCCTCTCCAATACCCTGGCATAGGCCTTACCAGGGAGGCTGAGGAGTGTGATCCCCCTGTAGTTAGAACACACCCTCCGATCACCGTTCTTATGTAGGGGGACCACCACCCCAGTCTGCCAATCCAGAGGCACTGTCCCCATCCGCTACGCAATGTTGAAGAGGCGTGTCAACCATGACAGCGCCAAAACATCCAAGACTTGAGGTACTCAGGGCGGATCACATCCAACCCTGAAGCCCTGCCTCCGCGGAGCTTTTTAATCACCTCGGTGACTTCAGCCTGGGTGATGAAAGAGTCCAACCCCAAGTCCCCAGGCTCTGTTTGCAACAGGGAATCCTCGAAGTACTCCTTCCACCGCTCGATAGTGTCCCCAGTTGAGGTCAGCAGCCTCCCACCCCCACTGTAAACAGTGTTGGCGAAGCACTGCTCCCCCCTCCTTAGGCGGCGGACAGTTTGCCAGAATTGTTTCGAGGCCAACCAGTAGTCCTTCTCCATGGCCTCACCTAACTCCTCCCAGGCCTGAGTTTTTGCCTTTGCCACCACCCGGGCCGCGACACGCTTGGCTTGACGGTACCCGTCAGCCGCTTCAGGAGTCCCACAAGCCAACCACAGCCGATAGGACTCCTTCTTCAGCTTGACAGCATCCCTTACTGCTGGTGTCCACCACCGGGTACGGGGATTGCCGCCGCAACAGGAACTGCAGACCTTATGGCTGCAGCTACAAGGAGCAGCATCGACAATAGATGCGGAGAACATGGTCCACTTGGACTCTATGTCTCCAACATCCCTCGGAATCTGGTCAAAGCTCTCCCGGAGGTGGGAGTTGAATACATCCCTGGCCAAGGGCTCCGCCAGACGTTCCCAGCAGACCCTCACTATGCGCTTGGGCCTGCCAAGTCTGTCCGGCTTTCTCCTCCTCCAGTGGATCCAACTCACCACCAGGTGGTGATCAGTGGACAGGTCAGCCCATCTCTTCACCCGAGTGTCCAAAACATGCGGCCGAAGGTCTGATGATATGACAACAAAGTTGATCATCGACCTCCTGCCTAGGGTGTCCTGGTGCCAAGTGCACTGATGGACAACCTTATGTTTGAACATGGTGTTCATTATGGACAATCCGTGACTAGCACAGAAGTCCAGTAACAAAACAGCACTCAAATTCAGATCGGGGAGGCCATTCCTCCCGATCACGCCTCTCCAGGTGTCACTGTCGTCCCTAGAGCCAGCCTAAGCATCCGGAGATCTGGTCGCCGAGGTCTCCACCTTCGTCCGCCGCCCATTCTTCTTTGCACCAGTCCCTCACGGTTCCCCCTGCAGGTGGTGGGCCCACTGGGGGATGGCCTCGCGTCTCTTGTTTGGATTTGGCCCGGCCGGGTCCTGCGAGGAACAACCCAGCCACCAGGCACACTCCGATGAGCCCCGACCCCAGGCCTGGCTCCAGGGTTGGACCCCGGCTCCGCCGTACTGGGTGACGTCACGTGCCGCGATTTAATAGTTGTAAATAAACTGAAGTTGATGTAGTTTTCATGCCTTTGAGTGTGGAGGAATTTCAGTACTTTATTTGTGGCTGATGAAGAAAAAGGTCATTTAGTATGAATAAATAGTTTTCATCTCTGATTAATGTCAGAAGCTCCAGTTGTCTTCATGTGTACTACACATTTTTGTAGACATTATGTTGGATTATGTTTAGTTACAGTTGGTGCAATAGTCTCCAAATCCCTTGAACTTTTTCATATTTTCTTACGTTACAAACATAAAATTAAACATTTTATTGGGATTTTATGTAACAAACCAACACAAAGTTGGCCAATTGTAAACTAGATACATGGCTTCCAGGCTTTTTCTTCAAAAAATTTGAAAAGTCTCGCATGCATGTGCAGTGACCCCCCTTTACCTGAATAGGATATGTGCAACAAAGTAAATGAAAAACCGTTTCATTAGTAAACAGAGTCCACTTGTATGTTATTTAATCTCAGTATAAATGCAGCTGTCCTGTAAGGACCTTTTAGGATTGTAAGAGAACATTGGGAAAATAAATGGTACAACAAAGATCAAGGTACACAGCAGACAGGTCAAGGAGAGAGCTGAAAAAAAGTTTAAAGCAGGATTTGGTTATAAAACAGGATCTGCATGTTTGGCCATCTCACAAAGCAATGTTCGATCCATCACCTGAAATTGGAGAAATGTGTTACACTATCTGGCCAGGTAAAGAAAGAGTTAATCGGAGAACCAGCCAAGAGACCAGTGGTAACTCTGGTAGAGTTGCAGATGTCCACTGCTCAAATGGGACAATCTGTAAACAAGGCAACTTTTACTTCGGCACTCCTGGATTTTTGTAAATGTGTCCCTCTTCTAACAGGGATCTAGCATGTCTCTCAGCATCTCAAAAAAGCTCTGTAGAGGCCTGTTGATTAACTTGTTTATTTGATTTGGGTGTGTTGAGCAAGTGGAATATTTAAAACATGTAAGACAGTGACCCTTGAAGACTGATACTGGACATCACACCAAGTGTTAGCATGGGCCAGTCAATTTGAAATCTGATTGAGTCTCTAAGGCAAGACATATGTTCTCCATCCAATATGACAGCACTTTTTTACAAAGGAAAATGGAAAGTATTAGTCTTTTTATGTAAGTCTGGTAGAGCCATACCCTGAAAGACTTGCAGTTGAACAAAATGTAGTTCAACAAAATGTTTACTCAGAAGAGCTATATAAAATGCAAACCACACTTGACAGATTTAGATTCATACGAAATTTGAAAACCATCTATCATTATCCATCTACTTTACAATCATGCAGTAGTTATGCAGATCTTGGGGTTGGTCTATCATCTAAAGTCTCGATTAAATACAAAGACGTTTGTGATTAAATTTTGACACTATGTGGAAAAAGCTCAGGGCATATTTTTTTCAAGGCATTGTATATCATTCTGATTCTCACATTGAAACAAAAATGTTTACAATCAGAAAGCAGGGATGTTATTGACTTGATGTACCTTTTTAATTGGACTTTTTGTCCACCCATCAGTAACACTCCAGTAAATTCATCTTGCTAATTTCCTTCTCTCGTTAACAATGAAAGTCAATACCCATTCTACTTAAAAAGACGTCAGGCTGTTGTTTGAACAGTGTTTACAAAGTGGCCTAATTTCATTTTCCTAAAAATGACTGATTATGAATTTTCTGTATGAATAACCCAGGCATGTCGTCTTCACTCAGCAACTTTCTTGACCCTTGTCCTGCATGCATTTCTATGATTCGGAAGTTAAACCACCAGGGGCAAACCAAGCACTAAAGGCTACCGTTGACACTTGATGCATGAAAGTGACAGTGGTTGAAAGGGCGTGCCATTTATTTCTCCTCATCACATTCATCTTGTGGGCTTTCAGAATGTCACAGGGACGCTAAGTAGTAAGAGTGCCATTTTAATACAATTGTTTGAATAATACTGAGGCAAAGGTTATGCATATACCATTTAGGTGAACATAAACAGACCAATACTGTCCATATTTATTGGCATGTGGTAGTAAAGATGTTAAATAGCCCTAAAATCTTATTTTATTGCAGTAGAATAATGTTATGTTGAAAACTTTGCTATAGTTCTTTATCAGTGAGCTTTGGAGATTTGTTTTGCCTATCTTACCATCCTCCTTACTGGGTGTGATAGCAACAAATACTTAAATACAAATTTTAATGTGTTTGCCAGTTGTTTTTGTTCAATTTTGTTTTTTATTTTTGTGGCACTAGGGGCCTGTTTTTGTAAGTTGACCATCAGGAAATGGGGTAGAGGGAGAGGAGAAAACATACACCAAAGTTTAATGGGACTCAAAACTGTGAAGGCTGCGTCAAGGGCTGCAGTGTCAGCAGGAGTCGCACACTTTTCCCCTGTGCCACCGCTGTGCCCAGATTTGAAGTACTTTCAAACTGATCATGCGCTTACGAATGTTACAATACTGGGTTCACCACAATATGACCACAGTATTTTTTGTTGTTGTTGAAAAAATAAGAAATCTCAATTGTTTTTATTTTAACTTATAGGTTGTACAGAAGTAGAAAAATCTGTAATCAGTGCATAATGATTCAGTCCAGGTTGTCCACCTGTCTTTACACTGTTTGTCACAGATTGCCTGTAAAAAGGCCGGCTTGGCGTGCATGCATGGGTTCTCTCCATGTACTCTAGCTTCCTCCTACAGTCCAAACACATGACTGTTGGGGTACCTGGCTCTTCTAAATTACTCTTGGGCATTAGTGTAGGCATGGTTGTTTGTCCCGTGAGTCTCTGTGTTGCCCTGTGATAGTCTGGTGATCTATCCAGGGTGTGCTCCCACAACTCATTTTAATTATTGCTTTGACTGTAAATTTGGGCTGTTTAGGTGGTTAGCTCTTTTCATGTCATAATTTGTTGATTCATTAAGACCAATATACAGTACATCTGTATTACTTAAATGCCATGTTATCTGTCTTTCCCATTTTAGACAGTTCCTCAAAGAAAGTGACCTTTTTGTCATTTTGTGTTCATACTCTCCTTCTCTTTTTGTGGTGCTCAGATGGGATGCTACAGGTTAATAAAGAAAGGTTTCAGACAATCCAATCAAGTTTAAAAAATTTGGAAATATATTACAGAAAATATTTTATTTAGATTTATATTACCCACATGCTGTGACAAAACATGTTCTAAGCCAAAACATTATTACAGCGAATGAATGCTTCTATAGCAGTAGATGATTATTCGATACCCTACCCTACCAAGACATTTAGATTGAATCTCATAACCCGGTAAGCACCTTGGCACTTAAGTCAAAGGTACAGACATAAATAAAATGTTCTGCTCTAAAATGGGATGCTACTTTAAGCAGCCAATATGGGATCAGTTGTCAGAAGGTGTTCGTATGTAGAAAGAATCAAATCCATTATGTTAATGTATGTCATTAAAAATCTGTACAGCATTTAGTATGCTATGGCATCCAACTACACATTATCTTGGTCATTGTCACAGTAATGTATTGTTAATAAAGAAATATGTTACTAGATTGTGTTGTTTTTTGCTAGGGAAGAAAACTGGCTAAAATGTAAAGTATGCAGCATTGATATACATCAAAGTACACATTATTGTAGTTGAGAGAGATACTCAGAAATGTTAGTTACCTTTATGCTAGCTAAGGACAATTAAAATGCCAAACATCATCATTCAGAACTAGACTTTCCAAGGTTTTTTGTACCAGTGAAAATATTTTTTAATCAAGAAAACACATTTGTAAGTCACTGTGGCCATCATTGAGCGTGCCCCTAAAACTTTTAGTTAAAAATTCAAATCGAGCTACCCCTTCGCCCTCCCCTCAAATGACAAAGAACTGTAATGATTTCAACTCCTGCTGTGAAAGAACAAACAAGGGGGAGGGTGAAGATGGGGATTGGAAGAAAATGGTTTTGGCATCAAAGCTTGTTTTTTGTATTCTTTTTCACGTCTTCACATTACAACCACTTTAATGTTTTTATGGGAATCTTATATCACAGACTAACAAAAGGTAGTACAAATTGTGAAGAGGAAGGAAATGGGTGCATGGTTTTTAATAAAAAATTTTTTGTGACAAAAACAAATCTGTATTATACATTTATTTTCAGCCCAGTCAATGCTTTTTATGACCACATTTCCCTGTAAATACAGCATCAAGTAATTTGGGGTTTGTTTCCACTAGCTTTGCATAACTAGAGGCTGAAATTATACTCATTCTTCTCTGCAAAATAGCTCAAACTCAGTGAGACTGGACAGCGAGCGACTTGAATATGAATTATTAAGTCTTGCCAGATATGGGTTTTAAATTTTAACTTTAACTAGGACATTCCAACGACATTCCATTTTAGCTTTGTCTCCATGTTTCGGTTTGTTGTCCTGCTGGAAGGTGAACCTCTGCCCCAGTCTTAAGTTTGCAGCTTCACATACGTTTTGTTACAGGATTGCCCTGTATTCAGCTCCACTTTCCCATCAACTCGAATCAGCTGCACTGTCCTTGCTGAAAATGCATGTCGCAACAGCATGATTGTTCCACTTGCCATTTTCATGGTGGGGAAGATGTATTCAGGGTGTTAGGTTTCTGCCACAAACATTTTGCCTGAAGCCTACAGAGTTCAATTTTGGTCTCATTTGACCAGGTAATCTTTTTTCCCATGTTTAATGTGTCACCTACATAACTTGTGCAAACTGTGAAAACATGACTTCTTAGGACTTTCTTTCAGCACCAACTATCTTCATTTCATATGCAACTCTTGCATCTGGAGTGCAAAACTAATAGATGCCATGTTACAGATTTCTCTACATGTGCTGTGGATTTCTGCAGCCCCTCCATAGTTGTTAAAGGCCTCTCGGCTTCTGCTCTGATTATTGCTCTCCTTGCCCAGACTGTCAGTTTAGGGTGGACAACCATGTCTTTGTAGGCTTACAGTTGTGCAATACCTTTTCCATTTGCATCCTTTTCAATGCATTACTTGGGAACTCAGTGAGATATTTATTGTTTCTAACCTAAACCTGCTTTAAACGTCCCCACAATGTTCTCCATGAGATGTTTGCAGGGTTCCTTTGTCGCTGGTCTTTGTTCACTAATGTTCCCTAACAAACCTGACAGGCCTTCACTGAACATGTGCATTTATAGAGAGATATTAAATTACACGCAATTACACACTATGTACTAATTAGGTAACTTATGAAGATAAGAAATTGCACTGGACTTTATTTAGGGATCTCAGAGTAAAGGGGACTGAATGCAAATTTTGGGCACTTTTTGCTGATTTTTACTTGGAAAGAAACCTTGAAAGTCATGCATCATTTTCATTCTACTCCACAATTATGCCCCACTTTGTGCCGATCTGTCACACGAAATCCAAATAAAATAAAACAAAATAAAATAAAATATTTGTGGTTGTGAAATGAAAGAACACGAACAAGTGAAAGAGATATTTGTACTTTGTCCAGGCACTGTAGAGTTTGGCTTGTGTAATTTATTCTGTTGATAAGTTTAGGGTCAACATTCTCTCTGAGGCTCATTTCTAACAAAACTGTTTCAATTACTCCTTAAGCCCCCTTTTGCTCGGGACCTGAATTCGATGGACATAGAGGCACCAATGAGGAAAATGACTGCAGATGCACTACCACTGATCGAGAATGTTAGTGATAATAAAACTCACACTTGCAAAGAGGCTAAATTTACCCTAGATGATTAGAATTTAATTTGCTGTTTTCTTGTAACTATCTGATAACCCAGGTGGTCAGGCTGCAGAACTCCATGATCTTTAAGGCAGCAGAGTCCCTGGATTTTCAAGAGGACATGTTTGGAAGTGTTAACATGCTGCTGTGTGGGAAACATCCTAACTACAACTCCACCAACATGACCTTCAGTTTGCCTTCACCTACACAGATGGCTAACAATATGTCAACTTCCAGCATGGGCAACAGTTCTGGTAGGTGCCATAGAGATGTAATTTGTTTACAGCATGCAGCCACACAGATCCTGTTTTACAGCCGTAGATCTTTACTAAATTTAATAATAGCATCCAGCAAAAGCACAGAAAAACAGCAACCTGTGACGCTTAATGTGGGATGTCACAGGGACTGATTTGTGGTAATTTTACTGCCACACATTGCTTTTAATTGTGCTGCATTCTGAAAGTGGGAAATTACTGGGAATTACACAGGATTATCATGGGTGGCAGAACATCCCTGAGTGTTTGTAAAGCTTCTGTTTTATATTTTTTGTATGAGAATATGAGGGAGTTTTGGTGGAAAATTTTGAAAATACTTTAGAATTTAATCTTGCCATGCAACAGAAATGGACAGTGTCTCAGGTGAGGGAGCTGTTGAAGAGACAAACACTCGAAGTAATTATATTTCAGCCATTACACAGTTTAGACAAATTAGAGGAAACCTCTTGCATTTTCTGCTTATTTCCTCTCTCACCGTGCTGGTGGGGATGGGAAGATGAATTAGCAGGGCATGGTTGTACAGTCCTGCCAGCTGTGCAGGTTGCACAGGATGCGGCCACTTACGCACATCCAGAAGCAGGCACCTGTGACACAGTTGGCACTTTTGCTGGAGCTCGAAAACCGGGCTTGATTATGAATACATGCTTGCAGATTGAGTCCGTGGCTTGCATGTGCTCCAGCCAATCAACTCAGCTCTTTTCATTCCATTTAGAAGCTGTTTGCTCCCCAAACCAACATAACGATGTTTCATTAATGCAAAGGAAATTCAGCTTCTCTCAAGTGGAAGTGGATAGTAGTTTATAGGGTGGGTCAGAAACACATGGTGGAGATATATATACTATGCTAAAATTGGACATATGGCTTTCAAAACTTCCCACAGAGGACAGATGGTCCACAAAAACTTTTGATGAAGATTTAAGTCTTAATTAGCATTTTGTGGTATTTACAAATAACACAATTACCACCGCAGCCATATTCTTCAGCAAATTGCTAATTAAAGTAATATGTCCAACTGTTATCTGGATTTGTGTTAAAGTGGCTAAGCTAGCCTTCCAGTGGTTAACTGGAATGTTGGTTTGGTATGAGCATTCAGTGTCTTACCTGCAGTAGAGTTGTCTAAGTTTGGAGGTCAGTTATCACTAGAGAGTCTTGTGGCTTGTCAGAGTGATGCAAGTTCCAAAGGAGATTTATAGCATTTTTAAACATCTGGAGTTTCAGATATTTCAGGTAGCTCATGCAAACACAATTTCCAACAAATTTACATTGCCACCACTTTTCATGACATAGTTATTTACATAGAAGTGTACAGTTGTTTAAATTGAAGACCAGTTTGCTCTGCAGAACCTTAGCAATAGGGTTTTATCAAAGAAACTGGCCAGAAATGGATTTACTTCTCGGTTTTAATAAAGCGAAAGCAAAAAATATATTTAAAAAAAGCTATTAGTTTTGCATAGTGAACAATCGGATCACTGATGTGAGACGGGTGTAAGGATAGATGGGTATAAATAGTAGTGTCAATCCAGTATTGACAAAAAAATAGAACTTTCAGGGGGACTTGTTGGCTTAAGTAAACACTACGCAGCAGGGGTGACTTTTCATGCACTGCGACTTCATTCTGAAGCACTTTCATACAATATGATAAACTTTTCCTCTGATAAATACAATTCAAATAGAGTACAATATAATGAAGATCAGAAGAGTGTTCTAGCTCCAAAGGATTCAAGCTATATCTTTGGGCCAAAATATGATTGTGACCAACCACAAGCAATGATGGATGTTAACATGAATGCTCAGGTTGAAGCAAGTGCAGAAGATGATTGTCTTCAGAAGTTGGAACAGAATAGAATTTAAATAACTTTTCCCTCAGAGGGGAAATTCAGGTGTACCAGCAGCAAAATAAAATCCATGTAAGACCATGCCAATTCACACAAAGGTAAATATATAATAACACAGAGACACAACCCTGTCTACTCACATACTGTGGGCAGCCAGTGGGGTAGTCCAGTCTCCATTTCTGACAGCTCCAGCGTGTCCCCCTGAAGTCTTGGCTGGATGGTGAAATCAAAGAACATGATCCTCACAGTGCTTCCAGGCTTCTCCATGTGGGTCAGAGCTCTGTGTGGGAGGCAGGCGAACTGCTGTGGATCCTACAAAGATCCACCAGCCTCTCAAAGATCTTCATGAGATCAGGTCAGTGCTTCTGGCCTGTGGCTGCTGAGGTCCCTCGGATGCACTGGTAATACACAGGATGTTTTCCACAGCTGTGGTACTTTCCCAGCTTCAGGCTCATGTTCAAAATGTATCCCCTGATACCACACAGTTGACCTGTGCAGCCCCTCAGGAACCTGGGGCTGATGCCATTCAACCTTCACCTTGATCTTTCACAGCATGTTCCTTACCTGAAGTGTTGAATGGGACAGAGTGGTTGTGGGGGAGGGGGACTGTGGGATGGAGTCCTCTGAACCAGAGGGGTTGGGTGATAGCTAAGAGCTGAGATATACACAATATAAGCATCATGGGAATGTCAACCCTTCACACTGTTCAGGAAGGAGACAGATACTGTCCCCTGGGAATGACTGAACCCCACAGCAAACACAAACGTTAGGTAAAAATGTCAACAGTGAAGCAAATCCTGTGCTTGCACATGCTGAAATGCCACACACCAAAGAAAAATATATATTTTTTAAATGAACACAGATTAGTTTGCAAATAAACTTGGGCATAAACATCTTCATTTTGGTGACATGTTATGTGGTCTGATGAAACCAAAATATTAGTGTAACATAAGTGACAATGAGTACGTTTACATTTGCAGGCAGAATAAGGGGTACACTTCCTCAGAACACTTGCCCAACATTAAATTATGGGGTTTGCAGCATCATGTTGTGTCAATGTTTTGCTGCAGGAGAGACTGGTGCACTTGCCAAAATAGAATGCATTCTGAGTGAAGAATATTATCTTAATTTATTGAAGCAGCACCTTTAAATAACAGCCAGCAAGCTAAACCCTGGTTTCCTATAGACAATCATTCTAAACATACCTCTAAATTAAGTACGTGTTTGGAGGAGACCAAAGTCAGTGTTTTGGAGTGGCTATCACACAGCCATTATCTCATTGTGGTTATATCTAGGAAATCTGTGGCCAGAGTTAAAAAGGTGTACAAGAGCAAGTTGGTCTACAAAACCTGGCTAAGTTACACCAGTTCTGTCAGGAGGAGTGGGACAAAATTCTAGCGAATTATTGGGGAAGCTTGTGAAAGGATAGCAAAAACATTTGACTCATACAGTTTAAAAGCAGAGGAACTTAAGCTTTCCTGGAGATTTTCGATACATTAGGTGGATTTATTTTAGTTATGTGTCTCTCATATTAATAAGTCAATGCAGTGTTTGAATCTGTCAATATAGAACAGTAAAGATTTCCTCCACACTGCTGTGTGCCTAGTCGCAGTGTGAAGCTGCTGATGAGAAATTTGCTCCAAGTAGTCACACAGAAAACTGGTTCATTTACACAAGTTAGAAGAATCTAAAAAACTTCTTATAACAGGAACATGAGTGTGCTATTATACATGTTCTATTGATTTAATTAGTAAACGCAGGAGCATAGATTATACAAGTATTTGTGCATCAGCCTTTGATCTAACCCGGTGCCGACTTGGCCCTCATTGCAGGATAGCTTGCTTTTGAGGTCTGAATTATTAGTCTGAAGGTTGAGGACTCTATCAAGAATAAATGGGCAGATCGGGCATGCATGCAAGGGCACGCAAGGATTTTTGTGTTTTACACATCTATGTGGTAATTTGTGAATGGCAAAAAGAAGAAAAGAGCAGATAAGGTTCGTACCAAGTCATGCATAATAATTTATTAAAATGACTAAAGTGCACTTTAACATATCTGCTTCTTAGGAGGTGATGAGTCCATTTACGTTTCATCATCTATGTACGTTTGAGGGGGTGCACACAGATCCTTGTGCAGATGACTGAGTGCAGCTTAACATTTATGACCACTCAAACTGTTCACACTACACATGTACCAACTGGAAGGTGTGAAGCACTGCATTTCACTGTTAAAGTTTATTGCTCCTAAAGCCACTATGAACTGTTCTTTTTGGGAATAGGGTTCTGTAATCCTGATTATTGGATTCATTTCATAGAAAATGCAGCAAATATTCTAAGCCATAATACAAAATGTGTCCATGTACTGTTTAGTATATGCCTGCCAAACTAGGCTGGGCCTCTCTTTGCACGAATTACTGCATCAGTGCAGCGTAGGATGGAATTGATCAGCAAAAGGGTCTGCCGAAATGTTAAGGAAGCCCAGGTCGTGTCTCACATCTTCCTCTTTACAATGCTCTGTAGATTATCTATGGGGTTCAGGTTAGGTCAGTTTGCAGGCCAATCAAGCATAGTGATACCATAGAAATTTAAGAATGTATTGCTACTTTTGGCTGTAAGGGCATGTTCCAAGTCATACTCGAAGGTAAAAACAGCATCTTTATAAAGACTGACAAAAGAGGAAATCATGACGTGCTTTAAGATTTGTGACTTTGGAGTTGATAAAACACAGCAAACACCAACAGCAGATAACATCTTTATAAATTGCTACTGACTGAAAAAAAACACACTGGACTCCAAACATATTGGAATCTGTGCCTTTTCATTCTTCCTCCTGACTCTGGGGCCATGATTTACAAATTAAATGCTGAACTTTAATCAAAAAAGAGGACTTTGAAACACAGAGCAACAGCCCTGTCTTTTTTCTCCTTTGTCCAAGCAAGATGCTTTTGACGTCTCTGGTACAGTTGTCACCCTGGATACACATGTGTTTTGCAATTACAGCCATGGTTTTCATTCGAATGGGCTTTGCTTCACAATCCTTACAAGACTGTTGAAACCCTCTAGTTTATTTTACCAAACTCAGTTACTGTATTTGCCTCCAGTTTTAAATAAAAAATAAAAAAAGTTGTATCCATAAAGCACAACTCTAGGTTACAGTGTGATGTGTTTGGGGGCAGTTTGGAGAATAACTGAATGAGTTTGTTTCATAAAAGCTCTGAGCATTAGATCTGCAGTGAAACATCTTGTAGCTCTGTGCTCATTAGAGACCCCATAGTCCTGTTTCATTAAATGCTTGCTCTTTGGAGAAAACGGCACAAAATTAGATTTTAATAAGAAGCTGCTATTCACTGGGAATAAAGTTACTCTGTGGAGTGAAACTGCATGCTCATGCCAGTGCAAATTAGCAAAGACAGCATACCCTCCTTACATAATAAGCAGTAACATCTCAGTTAGCATGCTAATGGATTTTTCAGATCTGCTGTAGCATTTCACTGTGTTGGTCTATGTAAATGGATCTGGGATATGCAGTATGTCTGCATAATGGCCAATTATGCTTGTTGTGTAAGTCTAAAAGTACACTCTGAGGACCTGTGAAACAAAGGCCAGTACTTGGGTTTTTGCTAATGAATCAGCAACATCTCCTTTTAAGTTAACTGTGGACAATAACATTTGAATTGCTTACGTACAATAAGAGAAATTTAACTATATTTTAAAGAAATATATTGTAGCTAGCATACTGGTTGTTTTCACAATTAGTTAGTCAGTCTATAGGCTTAATCTAGAATGTGAATAATAACTCACAGCACAGAACACAGCATATTTACAGTATCGTGACAAAATAACATTGTTGGGTGTCCATATTTTAAAATCACCACATATATATGCAATCTGTCAAACAACTTAAATAAATTTGGACCTTAAATGCTGGCCATCTATTGGCACCACTGGTAAAGATGTGTAAAACGTCTTAAAACTACATATTTTTATTTTTTGCTGTGGTAGCAAAGTCTCATTCAGAAAGAAAAACAAAACAGAGAAAAATCAAAGCTTTAAGGTGAGTACATTTATTCAGTTGGTAAAATAATAATGTAAAGAAATGCATTTGAATCACCAGTATGGCATGTATTAGCACCTCCAGTAATTATTATGTTTTTTTTTATATCATGTTTTTTGCTCATAGCGAAGCTGTTATTGTAACATAAGCATGATATTGGAGGAACAATTACTGTTGAAGTTATCACAGTTTTCACCACAAATGTTGGTGCAATACATTGTGAATGAGTTAACAATTTAAATGAAACTAGTGTAACTCACCAAAGCAAACTAGGAGCTCATTTACATGTCGATTTGCTCAACTTTGGCTATTGTGATGCCTACATATATTTTATCTCAAAAACTCAAGGGGCAACTGCTTCTAAATAGCAAAACAACTTAGCTGTGATATAAAAACAATGTAGGTATTTTTAGACTTCGCCAATATAAAATAAGGAAGCCATGGCTGCTTCTGCAGTTTTT
Source organism: Girardinichthys multiradiatus (assembly GCF_021462225.1). Taxonomy (NCBI): domain Eukaryota; kingdom Metazoa; phylum Chordata; class Actinopteri; order Cyprinodontiformes; family Goodeidae; genus Girardinichthys; species Girardinichthys multiradiatus. Next base: position 24,743,543 of record NC_061807.1, read on the forward strand.
CTGACATTCCTCAGAAGATTTTCAGACATAGGGGCATCTGAATGATTTAGAATATCTTTAAAACTTGCTTTATTTCAGTAACTCATTTCAAAACAGGGTACTCATACCTAAATATGAGTAAAGAGTGATGCATGTATATTTTCTGCTAATTGTTCTACACAATCATGAATAAGACTGCTGACTTAACAGTCGACCTGCAGACCATCATTAACATGTATTCCTTGTGCTAAGTCCCTCCAGGACTGTTGCTCAGTGGTCCAAAGTTCAGATGAAAGAAAATGTAGCATTTCATTTGGAGAGTAAAGGTCCCAAAGTCTGGAGGAAGAGTGGAGAAGCACAGAATCCAAGTTGATGAAGGGCCATTGTAAAAGTTTAAAAAGCATGTGAAGATTTGTCATTTGTTGGTGTTGGTCCACAGATTATTTTTTTTTTATCAAGACCATAGCCAGAACAACCATCTACCAGGAAATTCAACAGCACTTCATGCTTCTTTCTGTTGATGAACTTTATAGAGGTGCTGATTTCATTTTCAAGCAGGACTTGACAGCTGGCCACACCAACAAAGGTGTCAGTAACTGCATTAATGACCATGGTATCACTGTGCAGATAGGATCTATTAGATGTTGTCAAGAGGAAGATGAGGGGGAGATGTCTTTTGAATCTACGTATAGATCAATTTCACTTTTTCAAATGAATTGCTGAATTAAATAACTGTTTCAGTTATTTTCTAATTTGTTAACACTCATACTGATCTCCGCCTAATATTTGGCCTTTTATATGTTGTTAATTATCTGTAATAGTTTTATTTACGGATTTCTGGCTTGAACATGTGTCCTTTAATGTTTTCTAAGTTATTGAATGGATAATCAACCTATCTATGTCTATCTGTTATGATAAAAATTGGCAGTGAGAGCTCCTCTCTGATAAGGGTAAATATCAAGCAGACTTCCACTTATCTCTTAATAGGGAGTAAAATAATTAACATTATTTCAAGCCTGTATGACTTTCAGACAAAGCTTGACTTTTTATTTTGTTCTGCTTCATTAGTACATGAAGTATTGGCATGATTGGATATTTTTGTTTTGGTGTGCTGTAAGTTTTAGCATGCACAAGCTTCTCAGTTGTGGATGGAATAAAAATACCCTAAGAAAAGATGGTGAGTCATCAAAATTCTCAGTGGTACCCATTTCTTTACATGTGCTCACATTCAAATATCTTATTATCTGTACACTTGTTTATGTTACCTCATTAGGACCTTTTACTGGTGTATTCACTTACCTTCAAGGATCAATAAGTTTTATGGGAACCAAAGCCCAGTCTTGCTGCAATGGGGCATCACTTTTAGGTTTAGGGGTTAGGATAACGAGCAATATATGAAATGGTATAGGTTACGGTTAGTGTAAAGGTCAGAGTTAGATGCAAATAGAGTTACTGAGACAAATGGAAGTCAATACGATGTCTTAATATGGTTAGAAAATACAAACCTGTGTGTGTGTGTGTGTGTGTGTTTGACAGCACTGTTTCACAGAGGTACTGAATTGAGCCCCTCCCCAGGGTACAACTCAAATTGATTAAATTTGTCAGGTAAGTTGAGGGGCTGGCTTAAGGCTCCAAGCAATTATTTTACTGTGGCTAAACCTAGTGTATAGACCAGCTTGTTGTTTTTCTTGTTTCAGTGTCAGTTCTGTAATAAATTCAGCTTCTGTTGTCAAAAAATAAAAACCCCAGAGAGAGACTTAGATAATATGTAATGTCTGTAATCTCATGGTCCCTTCAACACAGAAAATATTCAAACATGATTTATCTTTCCCAAGACACAAAGGTGATTCATATTAAGTTGCAATACATTTGTCACTGTCATCTTCATTCTCACTTTATTGTAAAGCAAATCTGTCTCTTACTTTTATTATCAGAACACATTGATGAAATCAGGAACAAAACTGTACATGTCTAGAGGGGAGTGCTTTCACTGTGCCAATCAGTCAACTGTTGGTAACTTTATTAAAAAAGCTTTCCATAACACTGTAAGGTATGGTGTGTTACAGGATGAAAATTTTAAAGGAATAAAAAATAAGGATATAAAGCACACTTACCAAATAATATCTAAACAAATCTGGGTAGTTTTAGGTATTTTGATTCTTCGTCATTCTGTATTTTACCTGTTTTGTTCTGCTTTTTGCAAAATTTTTTTATGTATGAAAAGGTGCCCTCTTCCATGAAACGCTTGGTACACGTCATGCCAGGAACCCCGGGACATAAGTAAAATGGGTCAGGCCCATCAGCTGAGGCTTTTGTTAAGATGCTTTTTCTTCATTCCATCCACTTCTATACAGAGTCCTGGACCACAGTTTTAACTCCATGGTGCATTCAAGGCAATTGCTACACTAGATTATTCATATTTATATAACCCTAGATTTCAGAATTGGCTGCTTAGTTTTTGAAAAAAAAGTAGAATCAGGATTATTTTGGTCAATGCTGAAGTCCTGATTATTAAAATGATTGCTCCTTAAGTTTGGAAGCTCAGTGAATGGAACATAACATTTTCCCTGTTGATCCTTTCTGGAAATAACTGACAAAGTGTTTATTTAAGTTTAAGACATTGTACAAAATAAATAAAATAAGCACATGATAATTGACACATCTAGTAAGATCAACTTGTTGAGACCAATACAAATTTGCCCACATTTTAGTCATACATAAAATTATCATTTAAAAACAACTTTTTGTATTTTCAGTGGTTGCTTTTGACTGAAATTTAAATTTATTTGGTTATCTGAAACCTGAAAGAGTGGAAGAAAAGCAAAAATAGAAGAAAATGGGATAAATACTTTTTCACAGTGCAGTATAATGTAATGTTTAAGTGCAATGAGTTTACAACACATCTTTTTTAAGGGACAGAAGGGATAGATTCAAATTGACTCACTGTAGTTTATTGGTTCAGTAGGTATATTGCAAGTTCTGAGAAAAAAGTTAATCAAAGGTGTTTTACAACCATTTTGTTTTGCAATCACTCTGATGTGGAGATAACAGGGCTTGGTAAACCAAAGTTTAGCATTTTAACCCCACCTTATTTCCTTAGACAGGCTGTTTAAAGTTAAAAGTTGCAAACCAAGACTATGAAACCACTGCTTCAAAGATAAACTTTAAGCCCAAGTTTCACATTTGTTCTGTGTAAATGTTTTTATTATTTATGAAACATAAAGCACATCTGTTTCTGTTCCATCAAAAGCAGAACAGATGGCCAAGTTGAGCTACACAGCAGCGTATTAAACAAAACAAATGCAGACTTTGCACAAGAAACAAAAAAATCCTGCAGCCTTGTGGGCTGAAAAACAAAGTAAATAAAGAGAGGAAAAATGCATTTGTTTTGAGTAACTTGAGATTAAAATGCCTGACATTCAAGTTGAAATAAACATGGTTTGGAGAAGTCTCTATAACTATTTTATTGTTAATTAAAACAGCTTGGAGTGAATAAAGTCAAGTGCTGAAATTCAGTTAAAGTCAATATTATGGGTCAAGGCAAGACTTGTTCATCACATTCTGAGATGATAAATTATAAAAAAAAAACACTCATTTCGGTTTGTCTGTAATTTCTTTATATGTAGTATACAGTCTTGAACAACGATACCTTATTATTTTTTCGCTTCACCCAGAACTTGTCGTGCACTGTAGACTGTTAAAGCTGCATCTAGAAGTTTATTAGAGTAGACTACATTGTCAATGCCAGATAGGACTCTAAAAGTTAATACAATATAAAGATTATTTGACAATATCAGGGGATGAGCAAAACCTCCAGGTCATGAGATAAAACAATACACGATACAATGGTTTCATAACAAAAATATATTTTAGAAGTATTTTGAGACATCTGTAAAAAAATACGTCCTGTACACATTTAACTTCTCAATATATTGTGGTATATAAAACTGTGTTCTTTCTTAGTGAAGACTTGTATATTTAAGGTCCAGTATTTTAGATCATGAACCAGAGATGATGAAATGCATCTCTTGACAAAAAACTTTTGGCTAGTCCTTTATTTCAACACCTATAGAAACCTCTAAAACAGATGGTGGTTAACCTTTGTGGTGGCTAGCCAGTGTTTCCAAACATTTTTCATTTTTGTCAAAGCAGCAGGGCAACAAATCAAGAACTTCCTCCTTTCACACTTCAAAATATAAGTCTCAAACTTAGAGACAGGATTTCAAGCTTTTTGCACTCATCTTAAAATCCATGTTTGATACTAATAGCCTGATAAAGTGATGTTAATGGTCACAAACTAAATGTGAACCTCTTGTTTAAAGTCAACTAAATTGAAATTATGTCCAGACTTTGACTAGGACACTGCAAACCTTTATCTTTTTTTAACTGTTTAGAAAGGGACTTGCTGGTGTGCTTTAGAAATTTCAACTACAGCACAAGCCAGGTGTGCTGGAGTTTAAGGTCACAAACTAATAGTTGGACATTTTTGTAAAGGATTTTGTGCTAGAGAGCAAAATTATTTTTTGTATTAGTAAAAGTATTAATTCTGGTAGATCATCAAGGCCTTAAAGAAGCTACGCAGTATCAAAACCAGTTTAAGTGACTTAATTATTCTACAAGTCCAGTAGTGATCAGCCTTTAATGTGGGCAGTAAAACTGAACCAAAACTATGGTTAATACCAGTTAATCAATGATATATAAACAAGCGGGGAAATTATATTTTCACAAATAGGCTTGTTTTTTTTTTTTTTTGTTGCCCTAAATAGATTAACTGTGATGGAGGGGAAAGGTTTTAATGGATAAATAGATATATAGGGTCCCCATAGAGAAGCTACAGCTAATCTGTGTTTTGCTTGAAAAAATGTTTTCATCTATCCCTAATCTCTGAGAAACCAACTCTTTCTTTTACTTCAGTCAAAATGGATCCTGGTGTTGTCTTTAGAAGTATTGACAAAACAATTTATGCCCATGGATGTAGTGAGAACAGAAGTTTGTTTTCTTCATCTTTTGTCACCTGTAGTTTAAAACTTTCTTTCTGGCTGCCTGCAGCTGCTTTCACTCAAACCTTGAGATGTCTCACCAGCTGGCTGAGAGGAGTTTTCAAAATGTACTTTCACAAATATGTTGTTTCAACTCCGTATCAGAAATATAATAAAAATCAACTGTACTTGCGAAATTTGCTAACAACAATTTGTATTCTAAGCTAAATTGGATGTTTTCTTATTTTTGCTAATATACTTTAAGCTTATAATTAGTTAATTTTTCTAATCAGACTAAACAATGTGTTGAACAGATGGTTGCTGGGCCGAGTGTAATGCGCATTGCTCAATTCTAAAGTGTTAGGATTGCGGAAAGTGGCATTACTGCAGGCTGCGAAATGAACAGGTGGCCAGATCCAATCTAAAGGGAGGCCATTATCTGTGTTGCACCGACCTCCCTAGAGCACCTGGGAAAGATGACCAGCAGGCAGAAGGGCTAACATTTAATTGCACTGAAAATGGCCTCTAAACTACCACTGATGTGAGAGATGGCTGCCATTGTAAAATGAGAGGAGAGAGGTCTGAGGTACTGAAGTTTTGATGGGCAAAAAAATGAGACAAGCCTGGAAAAAGCAATGATGCTGTGACAGGTGTCGGAACAACAGGGACAGCCAGTCGGCCCTATTGAATGGCAGATGACACGTCGCATTGATCCATTACTTGATAAAGTACCACACTTCAAGAAAAACTCATTTAGATTCAAAACAAGCAAAATGAAAGTCAAAGAATAAGCTTACTATGTGCTCAAGGTGCTTTTGCTCACAGTCCAAGACCTCATGTAACTTACAGCACTCTCAGAACCTAGCAATATTCAGGTTGGCAGAACATTTTAATTAATAATGATCTTGCGGCCGCTTAGCACATAGATTTTTTCTACTCAGTTCATAGTAGTTTTTCTCTATGTTGTCAGGTCTGGACCCTTGACTTGTGTTTACTTCAGCCTGTCAGTGTTTTCCGTGAAATAAAAAAAAGTGTCCTTTTTATGAACACATCCTCTCTGCAACTTTCTTTTTCTAAAGCAGTTGTAGTTATAACCAAATCGCTGTTCATTTCATTGAGACATTTTTACCCACTTCTAACATTTCCATGGAAAATCTTGCTAATAAGAAAATGTTGAGAGTCCCAACTAGGGTATACAGTTTAATCTACAAAAAAAATGCACACTAAGTTCATTCTACTTAAAATGTGGAAATCCAGAAACACAAACCTGCAGAAATGTGCTTACTTGAAAACAACAAAAAACTTTTTTGTTGATGTTTGTCATCTGTGTTTATTTTGATCCTAGCAATATCACTTTTTTTATTATTTTCTCATTATATAATGAATAATTTATTGAATCTAGAGTAGTGGAATGATAAAAACAATCATTTGACCTAACATATAAATATTGAGTGTGTTAAAGCTTGTGTAGGTTTTACTGTGTACAATTATTAGCTGTGTTGCCACCGCTTCAACACTACCAAAATCATACAACTAACCTTGGTGGGGCAAAAATGTTAACTGAGGCATTATTCCTTTACCAAGGTTTCCTGTTAGCAATTTGGAAGGAAAAAAAAAGTTAAGTGGATGTGCATTTCCACTAAGTTCACCCAACCATTTGAAGCCCTCTTGATTCAGATTTTTTAAACTAACAATTGTATTCCTCTTCTAACAATATGTGGTAATCAACTAAGTGTTCAAAGCCACTTTATTTTGAAGCAATGTTTCAAGTCATCATCACTTCACCTTCAAAGTACCTACAAAAGTAATCAATAAATACCAAATACACCTGTCAAAACAAATGATTGCAACCGACTGAAAGATGAACAAATGTCCTTAATTAAGACTCTATAGTTTAGGGGAAGACATCGGTTCTGAAGTGCACTGATTGGATCAATATTTTCTCTATGGTGCAAATCTAGTGTCTTGTTATGCTCTGTAAGCAGTTTGTTGTTTTGTTTTATCTTCCTCCGACGTCTACAAGTCGACTACTACTACTAGGGAGATCCTGAAACATAGCCCATCTTTTTGTTTGTTAATCCCATCAATACAATCATCAGGCCAGTGTTAGCCTATGGGACACAAGATGCACCTAATTTTTTCTTCTTGGTTCTGCATCATATTTCTTCCACAAGACAACAACAATACTATTGTATGTTGATCACTTTTAGTTTTTTGTTTTTGTGTAGGTCATCAGACAACTTGATTAAGATTACAATTCAAGTTTCACACTAAGAAAGGATAAATGTGTTTGTGGTTTTGCTCTAACAAACCCCTATGGTTGAATATCCTTCTTACAAAATATACTGAGTTCTACACACTTCACAAGTTTGAAGGAGGATACTTTTTGCACTGAGTCATCCTTAATGTGTATGGGAGTGGGGTATTCTCTTTTATAGAATGATCATCTTTTGCAGATGCTAAGCACCAGGTTATCTATGGAGCACCATTCTGGACCTCTTTCCTGTATCCATACCTATTTCTGTTTTGTTTTAGGTCAACCAAAGTAGTGTCCTCTGTTTTTTTTATATTAGTTGTTTGCATTTGTTTTATGAGTTGGTTTGCAGGCATGCATTCAAAGAAAAAACAACAGATGTCTTAGCACACACCCTTGCAGGTGCAATAAATGACATTTAGCAAGGGAGGGGTTAAGAACATGTCCTGAACAACTGGGATCAATTATTTAAAAAGTATCTGATCCGGTAGCACACCTGACTATATATACCCAAGTCAAGCGGTTTGTTATCAAGTTGGCCAGCTATGATCATGTTAAAAGCTGACATAAAGTTGAGAAAAAGGTCTTTCACATATGTGTTGTGCTCTATTAATACATAATAAACACAGTTATTACCATCCTGGGATATGTCGATGTGTGGATGTATGGATGTATGTATGTATGATGTATATGATGATCAACACAGCTGTCTTCCTTAAATGGCATGTCAATTATATTTTCCATTTTGAATGTGCCTCTCTGTCACATCGTATTTTATCGAAGGAAAATGACACGTCATGGATTGCTGAAAAAATCTATTTGAATTAAAGTTAGGAGATTATGAGATTATGCCACATCTTAAAAATGTTTTTTTTTTTTTTTTACTAGGAGAGCAGAGAAATGTGAAAGGCACTGTAGGTCATTGTTATCTATATAAATCACTCACCTTTGGGCAAATATGCACTTCAGATGTTGATGTAGGTTCTTTTGTCATCTCCTCGACAAGACATCAATGCACTGTTGGAATCATTTTGGTTGGCCGGCCATTCCTAGGAAGCATCATTGCTGTTCTATGTTTTCACCATTTGTAGATGATGACTCTCACTGTGGTCTGCTGAAGCCTCATAGCATTAGAAATAGCTTTGTAATAATTTCCAGGATGATAGATGAATTTATTTCTTATCTCCTCTTGAATTTCTTTGGATCGGGGCATGATGGGCTGCTTTTTGAAATCTTTCACCCTACTTCATGATGCCAGACAAATTCTGTTAACCTTGATTGTACTGGTTTAGTTGTGGCAAGTGGAACAGAACTCAGTTGTCCCAAGAATTCAAGATTTAGGAAAAATGCCATTTACTTTTTCACACAGAGCCAGGTTGGTTTGGATAGCTGTTCTTCCCTTAATAAAGGGAATCACTTTAAAGTTGTTTTTTGTATGTACTCTGATAATTTTTGTTTAATATTAAAATTTGGTTTTATTTTATTGGGTCTTGGGTCGAGTATTTATAACCACTATATATTTTCAGTTATTAGTAATTGGTATGTTAAAATTTGAGTTCACTTTGACATGAAAGAAACTTTTCGTTTTGCAAATTTTTGTAATATGGGGGAAATTATAAAATTCGAAAACTGGAAAACATTCAAGGTGGGTAAATATTTTTTTAAAGGCATTGTACATCAGATTAAAATTCTTTCTGAAAAGAGAGGAGAATTAAAAGCTCGAGAACCCATGACAGCTACTACATGTTGAACTACTGTATGTCAATGCACTCTTGGCCTTGAATTTGACTTTCCTAAACTTCTCCACTCTCCTCCCCTCCTCCGCAGATGCCTTTTGTCAGATTCTCGTTGACACCCTGGAGGGCACACCTGGTCTGCGCTTCATTTGGAGCACCTTCAAGCCATTACTGCGAGGGAAGGTTCTCTACGCACCAGATACACCTGCTGCTCGCCTCCTAGTTAAAGAAGTATGTTTAAAACAAAGAAAGACAGAAAAAAGAAAATGTTTTGTTGCTGGTTTTATTTCTCATGCACATGCATGCTACATTTTACCTGGCTAAAATTCAGTTTTAGTTGTAGTATGTACTTAAATATGTTTGTCACAAATTTAATTCCAACTGAAGGAGGCTTTTAATTTGTGTTAAAGCCTGAATGTCACACATTACAAATAAGGCTGAAAAGAAAAAGCTAATATGTAGACTTGAGGCCTTTTTAATGAATGTTTTAATATTTCATAAACTTTTTTTCCTTTAAGATATCAACGTGATTTTAGACAAAACAAACTAGATGTGAAGGGAGGATTTTACATATCAAAGGTGTGCAAAACCTTCTAGTTTCACAGCTAGAGGCTCTACTCAAGCCAATCCTTTACGCATTGGAAACAAAATGTATACAAGTCAGTGTTAAAGAGCAAAAAATAGCATTTAAATTCAACCCCATAATGTGGGGGGTAAGGGGCAAGATAAGAGGTGTTTCTGGAAAGGGGTTTTAGCAGAGTTACAATGTAGTTCCTCCAGAGAGGGAAAACATGGAGTACTTTAATGTATTGGCATTAGTAGGAACACAAACCTCTGTGCTTCCCACTGAGAGGGAGGAAGGGTGAGTTGGATTGTTTTGTTAAATATTGTTTTTTGTTGTGTCTTGTTTTTCTTTTTTTGTTCCAGGCAAACAGCACTTTCAACTCCCTAGCCATGGTAGGGGAGCTGGTAGATTCTTGGGATGAACTTGGACCACGTGTCTGGGATTTTTTGCAGAACAGCCCTCAGGTCAACACAATGCGGGTAAGACTCAACGAAACATATGACCCCAAATCACCACTGCTTATTTTTTGTTGTTGATTTTGTTTTTACTTGGGTTTTCTGGAAAGTTTTATTTTTTTTCATAGTTCAAGGTAAAAGAGAAAAAGGGCAGGTTTTTGACACAACTAAAACTTTTGGTTTGTTTGTTCTTTGCATTGCCACCCATTGGGGGGGTGGGGGTGGGCTGTGGGGGTATTTGGCGAGAGGCAGGGTACACATGGACAAGGTCGCCAGTCCATGACACGGCAACACAGAAACAAACAGGCACACACACACAATTGATACTTAATGGTAAATTAAAGTAACTATACCTAACAGTCATGCTTTTGGACTGTGGGAGGATACCACAATACTTGAAGGAAACCCATGCATGCCTGGAAAAAAACATGCAGAATGACCCCAGGGATTCGAACCCAGGACCTTCTTGCCACAAAGTATGGTGCTACCAGCTGAGCCACTATGCTGCCCAATGAAGGTGTGATGATTATTATTGTCATGCACAAATAAAAAGAAAACAGATGAGAAAGAACAAATGTTATTTGAAAGTTACTTAGCAAAACTCATGATTCATCCTTCAGAAAAATAATCATAATAATTCATTAATATATTATAAAGTATTTCTGATCTTTGTAAAGTAACATTGGTTGAACTTAAAACCTGTTTTAGCCTCCTATAGACTGTTAATTTTACCCCCAGACATGCTAACTCAAAACGTGTTGCTGCTAGTTTTAGAACAATTGTGTCTTTAAAAATGTGATGGATGGTGCTCTCTTTTAAGAAGGAGAGTATTCAGGCCGACTCTGACAGACACAGCTGATTGTAGAAGGGGAGCACCAATTTATGGTTTATTTGACAGTTCAAAAGTCTGCACTGTTTCTGGCATCTTGGTAAAAGTAGCTGTGTGAAATAAACTTTTAGATATTCTGAAACTGTTTAAATATGTTGTAAAGCTTATAACAAGAATCTATACCTAGTTGGACACAGGGGATTCCTGAAACAACCTGTTTTTAAAGGACCAATTTACACTTTACAAAACCCACCTGTTGTTTTTTTCTGCAATGGGTTGTATTGGCATTTAGTCCTGCGTCAAATGACAATGGACAATTAGCAAGCAGTTATTTACCTGAAGCACTGATGTAAACAGAACACATGTATGAGGACACATTAGTTTTTGCTGAGACATGTGTACTTGGGAGTGCAGGCTTGTGCCTAGCTGATTTTTTCTTTTCACCACATATTCCCAGTTCATAAAGTCCCACTTGAGGCAGACTCTGACTCTAACAACAAGAACCCAAGGATCAAAAGATGAGCTGGGTCAAGTTTAGCAGCCTGCTAAATATATATATATATATATATATATATATATATATATATATATATATATATATATATATATATACAGGGGTTGGACAATGAAACTGAAACACCTGTCATTTTAGTGTGGGAGGTTTCATGGCAAAATTGTATGGTAGCCAGTCTTCATTGATTGCACAATGCACCAGTAAAAGAAGAGTGTATTTTCAAAATTCTGAAGTTTTATCTTGTATTACAAAAATTATTAAACCCCCCAAATTAATAATTTATGGCAATAATGAGTGTATACAAATGTCTAATATGGCACTGTAACTCAAGTCTTGGTATATGCATAATTTAGCTTCCACCTCTGCATCCCAGTAGGAGATTTTTATCCCAGTAAGATATTGTTTTTATATATTGAATAGGAGTGACTCACTTCCATAGGAGTTTAATTTTACCATATTGATCTTAATCCATTGATCAAATCTGAAGAACGTATCATGCCAGATGATGCTATAAATAGATAAAATTGTCGAGAGAAATGAGGGGTGAACAGGGGTCACGCAAACTACCGATATGCTTTATTTTCTTTCTCAAGACAGTTGGAGACCTTTCAGGTGTGCCTTACTTTTTTAAAGTATTAGTTTTTCAGTTATTCCAAACAGTAATCTTAAATCTAAGTTTCTAAGTTACACTAAATTATGGTCAGAAATATCATAGCTGTTTCTGAAATATACTGTACACCTGAAAGTGCAACATGTAACTTATTAATAATTGAGGAAAGACTTCATGCACATCCTCAGCAAGATATCAAATATGAAGTTGGCACTGCAACATCACAACATTATTTTTATTTAGAGACAGGAAAAACAACAAAAACACACAGGTGTTACAAAGCAGACTCTGGTATATTTTTCTGTAAAAAACAAAGAAAAAAATAGGTATGAAGATAAGCTGCAGGTGAAAATATACATGCTGTGTGCATCAATTTGCTACACCTCCTGTTAGATGCGGAGACCAAGGGAAAAAAGTAATTATGGATAAGTGCAGGGTAATTCTCATCCTGGTGGAGAGGATTATCCTGCAGAAATAAAGGATGGCGACTCTTCGCCACCACCTCTCTTTGCTCGTCCTCTCTTGCTTTCTGTTTGCCTCTCGCTGTATTTCCTTGACACTGACATTACTCCGGTGTCACTCCAAATGAGCTTATAGGCAGCTAGAGGGAAGCAGACATCGGGAGCTCCATATAGCAAGGGTATTCATTACCCTAGCCCTAACCTTTACACAAATGGACCCACAATCCTCCTTTGTCTTCATTTTCTCCCAGCCCAGCACTCTGCCCACCTCTTGCTATGAAACTAGTTGCTTTCAGAGGATTGTCATCTTGAGAGGTCCTTCAAGGTTACAGACTGCTGTTTTCCTTCTACTTTCTTCAACCTTGCAAATGCAATGCAATGTTTTTGCATCAAGGTAGTGTGTTAATAACAGGTAACTAAAGGATAGTCACATTACCAGTGGTGAAACACATTATCCAGGACGCTTGCAAATATTTATACTGGTGCATCCCTTTGGAGATACTTTCATCTTTTAGGAAAAGTGTACAGTCAGCAAGGGGATCAGAGGGTTCCTTTTTGTGTAGAAATAAAAACAGACCCATCTGACTTTGTCACGTCACTGGAAGACAGTCTCATGACAAATAAGTTCATTTAACACTTGACTGGTGAGGTTAAACGGTGCATCTGCAACAATTTGGTTCAAATGCCACGGAACATTAAGCGGTGGACAACACATTCAGACACAAGCTCCAGCTGAAAAGATGCTTTCATAGCTATACTTTATTTGGCCAGCATGCTTTTGTTGCTGAAACTTGACATACCCCCAATGAGATAAAAAAGTAAACATTCACACTCTTTAAGTGCTGGAATTTATATATTAGCAGATATTAAAGTGATCCTATCTCACCAAGTTCTAAAATCATTACATTTAATATCAAGTGGACACAAGTACACAGATTTCACCCAGGCAATATTTATTAAAGAAAGATGTAACAAAATTGAGTACACTCCATGACTTGATAGGTTGTAGAACCACTTTAAGTAGAAGTAGTTGTTTTCCTTATAGCTAACGATCTCTCGTATCATTCTTTCCAACAACTTGCTTTGAGTTTTTTTAGACATCTGTTCCTCCACAGTACTTTCAGGTCCCATCACACCTTTTTGTTCATGTTGAGGTCTAGACTTTGACTGGACCTTCACAAGACTTTGGTTCTTTTTTAAAATCTTTCATTGTTTATTTGCTGCAGTGTTTGGGGTCATTGTGCCACTGATGAGCCAGTTTGGGCCAAGCTTTAGCTGTTGGACAGATAATTTACAGAGAAGTTCATGATTGTTCTAATGAGTGCTAGGTGCTCAGGTCCTGTGGCAGCAAACCAAGCCCAAACAATCACCCCACCACCAGCTTGCTCGACAGTTGGTGTAGGATGTCGAAATGCTGTGTATCTCAAAACATGTTGCTGTTCATAATTCCCAAGATCTCTGCTTCAATGTCTCTTGACCAAAGGGCATTGGCCCAGAAGAATGCGTTTCATTCAGATTTAACTTTACAGACCAAAGTTTTTGTAAACTAAAGGTTCTATTCTTTTTAGAAAGATAATGCCACCACATGGCATTGCAATAGCTATACTTGTTTAGTCTTTTTGTATCCGCTTGTCATGAATGTTAACATTTAACATGCCAACTGCGGACTGTAGAATCTGCGATTGAATTTTTGTTTTTTTTTGCATTTCCTCCTAGTGTTTCATAAATTGACATTTGAATGAATTTACCGACCTCTGGGGAAATAGGTGACTGTCTTCCTCTTATGAATAATTGTTCACTGTAAATAGACTGAAATTAACAACTACACTTACACTAGATCCACATTCACTTAATTGTACTCACAAACACTTTCATACACTGATACACAGATCAGAAGGCAACTTGGGGTAAAATGCCTTTCCGAGGGGCAACATGCAGCAGGAGAAAGCTGGGATTGAACCCACAACTTTCAGACTGCAAGACATCTACTCATCTCACTGTTCCACAGTTGCCACTGTAGAAAACTCTGTTATTTGGAAATTGTCTCAAAACCTTTCCCAGATTAATGGCAGGAAGAATTGCATACCTAAGGATATTGCTGATGTCTTTCCAGCTTTGCATTGTGTCAAAACATCTGTATGCTCAACATCACAATACTGATAAAATGCTTGCTTTTTTAGAGGTCAGGTGGCATGCTGATGATTGCTTAAACAAGTGCATTTGAACATGAAGCAGCAAAATTATATTTAGCTTTACACACAAAGACTGTCCATTTTGCTAATCAAGTAATTACTACACAAATAATAACTGTCTTTAATCTGTTATGTGCTCCAACATGTGGGGTGAGATTTAAATAATTTAAGAGCTTGGTAAAGACCAGATAATTGTAATATATCCTAATACATTGAACCCTAAACTTCAAAGATAACTATCTTTTTATCTTGACTCTACGTCTCTAAAGAACCACACTCATTTTGTTGCGGTGTGCGTTTCAAATAGCAGCCACAATAAAAACAAAGACATATTTGCCTTTTTTTCCCAAAGGTCACACAGCAGAAATATTATTTAATTTGACATTTTGTTCTTAAGTCAGGCATAATGTCATAAGAAGTGTTGGCGGTGAAATGCCACTGAGCACACTCGGCAGAAGATGTCTGAATGTCACGTCAGAATTTAGCGCAACAGATGACCAGTGCTCAGTTGATGTGCAGCTCAGTTTCCTGACCAGAGGTCAGCGCCCATCAACTTTGACACATGACTTTAGCTAGCTGTAATGTATTGCTAAATGACAGCACAATAAAATGACTTATAATTAACTTGCGGGGTCAGCTTCTTTCAGGGTCTCTAGCAGTTTGGTCTAATTTTAATAATTGTCACTACAGTAAAAGTACCTTCATTTTACCAGAAATCTGTATAATACTTGATAAGAAAGAATAAAAATTGTTATGGCTGCTAAATGAAGGGCATCACTTTTAAACTATGAGTTCGGAGTTGAATGAGCTCATTTTCAAAGTACTGTTGTATGAGGGACTGAGAGTCATTTAAATGTCTGTATTACTGTTGCACTTGTTCTCGCTCTCTGTTGCACATATTAGCTTTACTAATTTGTTGCACCACCGAAGCAGTTTCATTCTTTTATACAAGGTTTAGAAGAGACAATGCACATATTTGTTTCTTATCTGTGAATGAAGGGACCATTTGTGGCTTCTCAATATGTAAGGAGATATAATTAGCATTCAATTTCATTGAATACATGTTTTATATTGTTCTGTGTTTTTGCACACACAGTTGAGTATCATCCACATTTATTGACATATATAAAGATGTGTAAAATTCAATAAATTTATTACTGATTGCAGGAGCAAAATTTAGTTTTTTGAAATCCAATCCTGAATTTGAGTGTATTTATTAAGTGGGAAAGTGCGTGTAATCTGCTGGAATCAACTTTTCAACATTTATATGTCTGTATTAAAACTGTATCTGTTTGTTTTGTAAAATGCGTTGAAATGTTTGTTGTGAATAGTTGCTCGAAGCATAAACTGGATTAATTTCAACCGAATTAAACGCAGGAAGCTGTACTGTATCTTCTGTATATGAGCTAACAGTTGGCTTTTGAAATCAGAGAAAGTTAATTCCAGACCCACTTAAATTTGACCTGCCATACTCTTTATTAGAATATTCCCATACAATATTAAACCCCTTTAGTCCCCTATTATTATTAATTTTCCTTCTTATTGTTTTTTTTTTTTTTTTTTTTTGTGTATAACAAGTGACGGCTGTAGCTTAATCACATAAATCTACTTTCTGTTAAAATTAGGCTCTGTTGGCGAATCCCATCTTCGCGGCAGCCCTCAACCAGCGCCTCAGTGGGACAAGATGGACAGCCAAACTACTGGAGAACTTCCTGTACAACGGGCCTCCAGAAGAACGTCCTCCTGGCATGCCTCCCTATGACTGGCGAGATGCTTACAATACCACCACTCAAATCCTGAAGCTCATCTCCAAATTCGTCGGCGTACGTAATATAGCTGTCAGGGTTTGGACTTTGTTTGTCTTTAGTTACTTTTTATCTAAGATGTTTATATTTAGTATTTTGTTACTCGTGGTTGTTTTGGTTACTTTCTCTGTGTTAGTTTCCTTTATAGTTGTAGTCCCTTTTTAGCATGGTTCTTTATGTTTAATTTCTATAGTTCTAGTTCTCTCTCCTGTTTGGTCAGCTTTAGTTAGTGTTTACATTTTGTTTGTATTTATTCTAGTCCTCATGTTCTCTGCTTGTTTCCATCAGTTTGGTTTTAGGTTTGTTTACTTTTGTAATCTGGGTCTCTTTATGAGTTATTTGTTTATACTTGGGTTGCCAGGTCTTAGGTTGTTGTTATTCTTCTATTTCCTTTAGTTTATGGTTATTCTAGTTTCCGTATGCTTCATTTGATTATTTATCTTTGTCTATAGGTTTGCTTGGTCTGTGTTTCTCTTTATTGTTAATTAGTCCCTTCGCCATGTGTTAGTCTATGCATTAGTTCCACCTTCAGCCTCCCTGCCTCCTTGTCACACCTGTTCTTAGTTCCTTTGATTACCTGCCTTTGTCTTCCTCAGTATATTAGCTGATTTTGTTTCATTGTGTGTCGCTGGTTCCTCCGATCACAACCACTGATTAAATTCAGTTCTTGCTACGTTCCTGCAGTGTGTACTCAAGTAAGTTTTTGGTTTTGTCTCATGCTTGTACCTGCAGCGATATTTGCTACGTTTTTGCTACGTTCGTAATCTTTGAATAAAGCTGAAGACCGACTCAAAATGCTGCTGCCAAGCTCTTGTCTGCACATTGGTCCACCCCAAAACCCCACCGTGACAATAGCTATACTACCGGTACAATGTTTCAGAACCACTTTCTCATTTAATTGTTTTCTTTATGTTTATGACTAGTTACATTGTACGTAGTGTTGATGCCTTCTCTGAAGCAAATTAAAAATTGCAAAATAACTTTAAATATGTTTTATATTTTGGACTTAAAGTAGGCGCTCTTTGCTGTGATGAGCGAAATATTAACCTTTGGCCGACTCTCAATGAACCTCTTTCAAGACTCTTTGG
The DNA here is from genome assembly GCF_021462225.1 of Girardinichthys multiradiatus. Taxonomy (NCBI): domain Eukaryota; kingdom Metazoa; phylum Chordata; class Actinopteri; order Cyprinodontiformes; family Goodeidae; genus Girardinichthys; species Girardinichthys multiradiatus. The sequence continues at coordinate 24,761,010 of NC_061807.1, forward strand.
AAAAGTATTTCACGTGACCGCCTCATGAAGCTCCTGGAGAGAATGCTAAGGGTGCAAAACAGTAATCATAGCATCAGGTGGCTATTTTGAAAAATCTAAAATATTAAAAATTATTTCACAACTTTTGGTTACTATATACTTTAATTTAATATGTTTGTTAACAGTTTTGTTGCCTTTGGTGAGAAAGTGTATCTAAAACGTTTGACTAGTAGTGTATGTTTCTATTAAGTCCAAAGCACCTTACGTTTACAAGCAGCACAGGGCTTCTTTGACATTTAAGGGTTTAAAACACAATTCCTATGGCTAAATTTGCTAAACACTTTATTGCTCTTCTAATTTTGTTCTCTTTCAGCTCTTCCTTGTAAGTTATTTATTTGATTTCTGCTTGAGATTACTCCTGAGATTTTCCTTGGTTGGAGTTGCTGCTAAAAGCCAGTCCTCTATGACCTTTAAACACTCACAATAGTGTAGTTATATTTAAACACAGACTTTTTTCGGGGGGGTCACAACATTAGAACCCAGTTTTTTTATTTCTGCTGGCCAATTAGGACCTGGTTTGGGTTGGACACAATAGCTGAGGGAGTCCTGTGTTGTTTGGTATTTAGATATTGGTGGCTCAAAGTTGTGCTCCTGTGGGTTGCAGTATTGAGCCTGTTTTGGCCAGCCTTGTTCGTGTGCATTTCTGTGCAGGATTGATCGGCTTGGGATCTGGAGAGTTTTAGTTTGGATCAGTGCCTGGGGTTCATTACAGTGTTTTTAAAACCTTTCCTGAGCAGTCTTTTGTGATATGTTCGGGTTTATTCTTTAGCCAGAGGGATCATAATGCCATTGGAGTGTTATTTTTACCTAGGAGGGATTGTAATTGCTAAGACTAGTGATTTAGGGATTTTCAAAGCAAAATTATGAACACTAAAACCCCAATTATCGCAACATAATGTGATTTCAGTTTTTAATGTTGATGTATTGGTTAGCTGAGGTAGTTACTTTCTATAGTGGTCCAAAACTCTAGAAATCTAACATACATTAATTATCAAAAGATTGTTCTATGTGTTATTACATGACTAAAATTAGAAAGGAACACATAACAGTATCTTCATTTCATTCAAGGTAGACATAAATTGTATAATACGAAGATATATTCTTTTAAACATCAAATTCTTTAAACATGTATAATAAACAGACGTGTCGAGTTTTTCATCTGTTTTGGGTTCTATGTTTCTGTGTAAAAGCATGCAAGTTGACTGTGTTACTTGTCAACAAAACCTTTAAAAGTCAATTAGAACATTTATGAACGTAAAAATAAATTATTTTCCAATGATTTTAAATTAGTTTTGTTTGTTTTGCCAATATTTTATCGATATTTTAACGACTATTTAAATTGTTTTTTGGTGACACAAAGTTTTTTTTTACTGCATGAACAAAACCCTCCCCTGGCATATGTTCACATTTTAACAACGTAATCAAACTGATCCAGTTCCAATTGCCCTGCAATGACATAACGTTTCTGTCAATAATGCTGCCTTAAAATGGTGATTTTTCACCTGCTAAGAAGTGATTTTAGCATCCAGTTTGCAAATGAAGGATTGAATCTGTTATAATGTCTTTAGTTCTTTCCTATTAATTATATTATCATCAAAGCACAGTGGGTCTCTTGCATGATGTGTGATTACAGGCTGTGCACGCTTGATCAGTTATGTGCGCATTTTGCCATGATGAGGTTTGTGTGTGTTCAGCAGATGATCACTCATAGCGACGTTACACTGGAATGATGTTGAATGAAGTGTGCAAGGAGTTTTACTTTAGGAGAAATATCATGGCTTCTGTTTGTGATAATCAGTTAACTTAGATAATTCTACATAGAATCCTCTATTCTCATCTATTTTTAATATTTATTTTTATTTTTGACAAACCCAATCTGTTGGCACATGTACACAAGATTCTCTCACCTTGTCATCTGTTATTCTATCTATGCGTCCTTCTGGCCAAAGTGACAGCAGACAAAATTGCACCCGCAAACCATTTCAGGCCTTGAAAATCTCATTGCGGGTAGTGAGGGATGGCATTTGCATATCCTCCTCCCATGAATTTGCACGTTTGGGTCATTATCATATGTTTTACATATTCCTGAAGGCAGACGCGCAAAAAAGTTTGCGCCCGCAGTTCCGCTGATGTTGCACATTTTTACCACCTCGTTTGTAGATCAGCTTTGCTGATGCAAACAAGTTTGCGTAGGGTTTTGTACACACAAATCTTTTGAAGATCAGGCCCAAGGTTCTTTGTACATGACAATAATTTAAAACTCTAAATCTGCCAGGGGCATGAATAATTGTAGACTTAATTGTCAACTTGTATGTCCAAATGTACCTACAAGTAGCCTGATTTTGATCATTACAGTGCAATTCCAATAAGTTGTGGAAGTACACTGTAATCAGTCAAACAGGAAATGGGTCCAAAAGAGGTAATCCCAACATTGCTGAGTTAAACTTCAACAGTTCAGAGTGTCTGGTGGGAGATTGAGAGTGATGCTGGTGCTACAATGTTTCCAAAACAACAATGAATTGGAGGAAATTAATATAATGTTTTTTTTTTTTTTTATGGTTTTTGGAATTTATTGTGATTAAGATAAAAGTGTGGATAAAAAGCGTTACAAAATTTCTCATTGTTCTGGGGTTATATCGTTATCACCTAATACACTCAGTCTTCCAAAAAAAAACTAAAAGCAATACCTGTTCTCAAAGAACCAATTTAATTGGACCATTTACACTAAGTCGTAGAGGTGCACTGCTAAACATTGCGCAAACATTATTTTCACATTTTGAACCATAAATGCAGCATTTATTAATAAAACAGTGGAAATATCTAGTAGAGACCTTTTTTACTTGAAGTCCTGTATCTTGATATATATCACAGAAATGAAAGGCAGATATGCAATAGTACAACAGCAGTATTACATATGATTTGGTACCATGCAAAGCAGGCATAAGATGTGAAGTCACTAAGCACACTATGGTCACATGTGTTTATTTTGATGAAACATGTAATGCCTGTAAAAAAATGATTACTAAATAATTAGTGTTGAAACCCAGGGAACAGTGGTAATAGTTATTATGTATCCCTGAGATGTGCTCAGATAAAATGCAATGCTTTTAATTCACAGCATGTTTAGAAAAATGTTTTTCTGCTGCTTACTGACACTGTCAAGCAATGATGTGACACTTTTCACCCTCTGCAAAGTCTAAAACTTTCTACTCAAATTAATTAAGGTTGCAGCATCAGTTCTCTTATCAGCATGATTTCTCTGTTACTCAGAGTCTTGAGACAAGGCAGTCTTTGGCATCAGTCGTGGATCTCAGAAATAATTGCCGGTTTCTTTTAATTTATCTAGGAATCTTTTTGTTCACAACTGTCTCATCTGTCATCTGCCAGAACATCAGGGTTGCCACAATTTGTTCGCTGGGTGCGTTAGATCTAACATGTCCATGTTTAGCACGCACTTTATTGTTTCCCGCTCTTTGGTTGCAGGATCTATTAACTACTACTGTTCACACCAAAATCAAGGCTGCAGCTTTTTGATATATCACTCCAGCTCTTGGCTTTTGTCTTTTTTTCATGGAAAACAACCTGAAGAGGGTTTGCTCTTTTGTTCATTAAACTCTAATGCCCCTGACTATATATATATATATATATATATACACGTACATACATATATATATACGTACATACATACATACATACATACATACATACATATAGATAGATAGATAGATAGATAGATAGATAGATAGATAGATAGATAGATAGATAGATAGATAGATAGATAGATAGATAGATAGATAGATAGATAGATAGATAGATAGATAGATAGATAGATAGATAGATAGATAGATAGATAGATAGATAGATAGATAGATAGATAGATAGATAGATAGATAGATAGATAGATAGATAGATAGATAGATAGATAGATAGATATATTTAGATATATATATATATATATATCGGTATATATATATGTATATATATATGTGTAGGTAGGTAGGTAGGTAGGTAGGTAGGTAGGTATGTATGTTACTCTGCGTAGGCAACACATGTAATGTGGTAGTATGTAAGTCCCTGTTGGAATGCCATACATAATAATGCGACCGTTCCTTTTTCAGTTGATTTATTTTTTGTTTTGAACACATAATGGAGCTTTTGTAATGCATGTTCTTGCTTTTTCTCTCTATTGGATGCATGCATGTTTATTGGAATTATCTTTTTTTCAAGCCGGGAAATAAGTTCATATAAAATAAAATCACAAAATAACATATTCAGTGAAAGTAAGTGCAAAACTATACTGGAAAACCATCTTGCTTAACAATACTTTAGAGCAAAGTGATATATTGAAAAATAGGCAGTAGGCAATGTGAGGATACAAGAGAAGATGAAGGCACTTTGCGGATGTTTTGGTAAGTCCATTATAACTTGCAACGCAGGGTAAAATCTCAACTAGAGAGCCAAAGCCAACAGTTTGGGTCTTGATTATATACCTTGCAGAATATAGAACTTTTCGATATTTTGTAAACCCATCAAACTATGCAATCACAGCTGCAAGGTCTTTGGAGTATGTCTTAAACCAGAGTATAATTTCTGCTTTGCAAAGAAGCTTAAACTCTATCAGACTGGATGAATGACAACAATTTTCAAGTTTTACCACAGATTCTCAATTGAATTTAGGTTTAGACGTTGACTGGGCCATTCGAACAAATGGACATGCTTTCATTTAAACAACTCCTTCATAGCTCTGATTGCATGTTAAGGTCGTTGCCCTGATGGATGATGAAACTCCACCCCATTCTCAAATCTTCTGAGGCTGTAACAAGTCAAAACCGCCATGTCTTCTTAGGTTTGCCATAAACTTTCAGTGTCCAGATGACAGATTTAACAGTGCTATTTTGAGATGTTCACACCTTGGGATAGTGTTTTATTGCCTAAACCAGCTTTAAACTTCTCTACAGGTTTATCTCTGACCCATCTGCTATGTTTCTCGGTCTCCATGATGCTCTTTGTTCACTAATGTTCCTTAACAAACCTTTCACAGGCCTTAACAGATATCAGAGTAAAAAAGACTGAATACAAGTGCATACTACACTTTGAGGATTCACAATTAAGGCCACAACTATACGACTCAAGATTTTTTGTTTTTTTACAATTATTATTTTACCGTTTAAAATTATATCCGTTGACAGATTTTTTAGGAAGCATGCCATAATTTGACAGTAGTTGATGATAATATCAACATTATCAAAAAATGATGGAAGAACATCCTGAGTATGGGTAAAATTCACTTCAGAACCTTGTGGTTTTTTCTTTGACACCATAACAAACAAAACTGTCCTATAGGCATTCATTCACAAAGCCCTAAAAATCTCAAAACAAAGCAAAACAACAATTAAAAAAGAACTACAAAAAAAAGTTGTTTTATAATAAAACAAGCTCTCCTAAAACATTTCTTTACACATGAAATGCAAAGTGCTTACATTTTTAGCCTGTTTCACAAATCCCTACATTTCCCCCCTATTCTCTTTAACATGAAAAAAATATATTGTATACTATTTGTAGCTGTTATTATGTTCTTCATTCATTCAAAAGGAGTAGATGGTTTAATTAAACAATAAGAGCAGAAGAAATGAAAGTAAAATAATGCTGGACGCTGACGCTGTTCTCCAGAATAAAAGACACGGAAGAAATCCGACATTAATAGAGTAGACCTAAAATTCATGCATAATTGCACACTTAAATTCAGTGAATAAAATCACTACACCCATCCTTTTTTGTATTTTGTTAAAGCCAATTTGAGCTTTTGGGGAAGACGATAAAATAATGCCACTGCATCATTCACATCCCTGGGAATAAACTCAATTACTTGCCTCTAATAACCTTGGTCTGATGCTCACAGAGATTAATACATTGATTCAAATGAATGCATTTTTTTATTAGAGGAATATTCAGTAGTAAATTATTGTATGATCTACTGGAGTCTTGCATGTGAGTATACAAGTTTAAGGGATATAGAGCAGATGTCATGGTCCGCAATTGCACAGCCTCTTGACCAGAACATTGGCAGTAACTTATGTGATGGTTTTGTATCCCATGCAGATCAGCTCATCATTTAAATTACCAGCCATGTTGGAACTATGTCTAAACAAGTGCGTGTGTTGCTTCAGAGGGCAAAGCCAAGTTGAGACTGGAAGGGTCTCAGCATGGCCTGTTCTTTGTTTTTGAGCTAGAGTCAGATTGATGATATAATTTTGCTCCAATTAGGCTACTAGCCTATTGGTTAAGGAAAAAAAAAAACTACCTAAAATTCATAAACCTGGAGTCTGTGCCTTCTAGGTGGTAGGGCTGAGGTTAACAAAGAGAATGGTGCTTATGTTTCAACATGACAAAAGTGCAGAGTAAACACAGACTGCAGAGGCTCTGAGAGACTTGTAAATGCAGTAGATGCAAATTTTCAGGCATGCAGGAACATGTCTCTCCTTGGGGGAAATAGGGTCAGTTTCAGAATAAATATTATGCACATTGAACACAGCTATACAATGCCTTCTGTTGCCAATCTCATGTGTTGAGAATAATTGTATTAGCCACTCATTCAGTGACTAATGATAACAAGAATCCCCCAAAGCAAATTTTTGATCAAATAAACATAGAAAAGACAACATGGCATTGGTCTTAACAATGTCAAAATGTGGTTGGAAAAAAAAAATTAAAAGACATCCACCTAAAGATGCTGATTGGTGCCAAATCTAATATGAATTACTGTCACAGGTAATGTTATCATTGAGGCTTTGAATCACCTTTAATTTAGGTAATAAAGCAATATCTTCAGATACATACTGATAAGTTCAGACTATACTCACTACATTAATTGTCTGCCATAATTTTGTCACATTTCAAAAATAACAATAAAAGGATAATAAACAATCTCTTTACTGTCGATACAATGCAAAAAATAAATTTAAGCAAGCAGCTATAATGGGTAGGTTCAGAACAAAGCAGAGTTGTGATAGAATGGCCCAGCAAAGTCCAGGGGCTCTACACAGCCGCTCTCAATCTAATGTGACTGAGACTGACATATTTTGAGAAGAAGAATTAACAAAATTTCAGTCTCTAGATTTACAAAGCTGGTAGAGACATGCCCAAAAGATTTGCCGCTGTAATTAAAGCAAAAAGTCATTTTACAAAGAAACTGACTCAGAAGGGCTGAATGCCAGTTTTAAACAAGCAATGTAGGGTATGAATATTTTTGCAAAGCACTGTATATTGTCACATAGAAGTTGCTACCAAAATTATTAAACACATTCTCTATCCTACATTTTACTCAGCACTTATGAAAACGTTTGGCTCATTCAACTCTTTAATGTCCCATTATTCTCTCTATTATGTACTGAACAAATGGAGTTGCTGTAATATTTTCTGCCATTGCTTGATATAGAATGCAGTCTGCTGGGGGAAAAAAATGATAAAACTATTGCAGCACTGAAATGCGTGGACATCTGTCAGGTGTGGCTGGCTCGGTTAGCTCATTATCATCTCACAAAACGAGGGGACAAGGCTGCAGAAGAGGGGACTGTTACTGAGCCTGTATCTCATTTGCTCGTCTCTACTAAAGCCCAAATATGTCCCCACCCCTCTGGCATTTCCAGATAATTTGAACTGCACTCTGTGTGGTTTAGTCAATAGCTGTGTGAATAGCTTTTTTTTTTTTTTCTTAGCTGAAAATCCATCTGCTACCCTTCTAATGACGTAATTCCTGCCTCTGCTTAATTCCCATGTGTGAATTCCAGAAGTTTTGATAAAAAGAAAACCATTCTCTGAAAAAGGCTTATAGTAAAGGAAGACATTTTTGTGATTATCTCTGATTTTGTTCACAGTGTTGGGATCTGAATAAGTTCGAAGCAGCCGCGACTGAAGCCCAGCTGGTGAACAAAGCTTTGGAGCATCTGAAAAACGATACTTTCTGGGCCGGAGTTGTCTTTCAAAACCTCCAACCAAACTCAAGCCACATCCCTACCTATGTCAAGTACAAAATACGGATGGACATTGATGAAGTAGAACGTACAAACAAGGTGAAAGCCAGGTATGTGTTTCTTCTTGATTCTTTTTTTGGCCACCAATAGGGGTCTCTTCTTACAACTTCACATGCATTACTTACCTGTTATAGTTTCTTTTTTTTACGGATGTTTAGCATTAGCAGTATCTTGAAGACTCATTGTATTTGACTTTCAATTTATCTGTAAAGTTAGGACTTGGAAATTCTGGAAAGGACTTTAAATACAACCAAACTGTTTCAGTCAGAATTACAATAACTGGTAGGATTGAGTGTTTGGGTAGGAAAAGGGTTGGTTGTCACACTTTTTACATTCATTTAAATTCCGAAACAATGCTGTGCTCAGTCATTACTATTTCAATTTGTAATGGAAGCTTAAAGTGTCTGGTCAGAATATAGTAATTTTATCCTTCTCAAGAGGAATGTGTTCAAAAGGTACACGCCAAATACAACTTGTGCATTTAAAAATTAATTTTCAATGAGAAAAAAGCTTAGAACGGAGGCTTCTGAAAAAAATAGGTTTTTAAAACAGTCTTTCAATTTACAATGTTTAAAATCATATCTTAGTTGAAACAACATCTTATAGACACAATAACATCTTACATACCATCAAATGACAGAACATATAGGCTAGGCTACTTGACAAAAATCTGTATTACGAAAAAACAGAATCAAGGTCTCTACAAAAGAACAGAATGGCAACTACCCAACTATCAATTTACTTACACTCTTTCTGAATCACAGTTTTGACACATATACAGATATCTGTTCAACTTTGATGTACCTATTTCTTGGACTGTATGCACAGGACAACCAACCACAAAGAGCATGTGACAACTTTCCCCCCCAGTGATTTTTTTTGCTAGCAGCTAGCAAGCACATGTTACAGTCTAGCAAAGAAAAAAAAAAACTATTCTAATTGTAGCTCTCCCTTAGTATTTTTAAATGGTAATAAGTGTTTAATTATAAATCTATTGTGTAAGTAAATCACAAAGGAACACAGAGAAAATCAACAGTTAGATTATAATTTTAAAGAGACTTTCAATCCTCTTACCTTAATGTGAATTATCCAACTGCTCAAATAAAAATGTAGATACTCTGTGACTACTTTGAAAATTTACACACAAACATTTTGTATAAGCGCACTCTAGGGAGCTAGATTTTATGACTGTGACAAGCAACCCGTGTGACCACCAACCCCGTTCTCCACTACTGTATGATCAGAAAAACTTGTTTTTAGCACAAATTATTCATTAGAATTGTATGCTTTTAAATACTGTAGCAATATCTTCACAAAGAGTTTGTAAAGTACTTTGTGCATGACTGATTTCATGAAATATAAATTATTCCCTTTCATTTTGCACCATACATTTTTTTGCCTATTTATATCCACACATTGCATCCCAACCACTTTATAAACATGTACTTAACCAATGCATATCACTTTAATTTGCATGTTAGTTAAGTACTTTCACAAATTATGGAGGAAAATTTGCAAAATATCCCTAATCAAACCATTACTATAAAAAGGTGTGATTTTGGAGCTGGACCAAAGCTCAGACAGGATCTTGGAAGCAGCATTACGATTTGAAAATTTTTATTAATTAAAAGATAAAAATAAAATGGACAGCATGGCACAAGGACTTAAACAGGATCTATTTGATTGTATAGTGGCTGTTGCTGAGGGTGGGAGACTAATTAAACTGAATGTAGCTGAACAGAGATACAAAGAAACTTACAAATCATGGGGGGAAAACAAACTGATATCTAAAAGAAATAAAATAGCACACATGGACTGGGCATAAGAACAGACTAAGAAACTGAGAACAAAAGCTTGACAACATCCTACTAGCTAAAGTGGACTCAGAAATACACTGAAAATAGTAAGACCCAAAGAACATAACAAGGAAATGATCAAAACAAAAACACATAAGAAAACCAAACCCAAACATGTGGATCATCACAAAAACAGTTTAGAGTGATAATGCACGGGGAATATTATTTACTGGAACTAAATTACCACATTTCCTTACCATAACAATGACGCAATTACAGAAAATTACAAAATGTGAGTACAAATGTCCCTTTGTAGACTGCGGTTTTTTTGTTTCCAAATTGGAGGCGTAAGAAATGACACTGCAGAAACACAAAATGGCAAAGAGGTGAAACATATACAATCATCACTGAACCACCAGACATCCAAATAAAGAAGTCATACACACAACAACCATATTTGATTTCAACGTCCACATTAAAGAGAAATTTATTGCTTCTGACCTCTGATCATAAATACAATGCTTAAGTCTCAAAAGCCACAATGGAAATGCCTTAAACCTTTTGCTGTAAAAGCCTCTTGTTCGACATGTAATATAAAGCGGAATATGTTGCTCACTGGCCTGAAGACTTCAATAAAACGTAAAGAATATCGCAGACTGGGTGCAGCTGCAAAAACTTCTCCATAATAAATTAACCACAGAAATAAGGCTTATTCATATGTCATATTGCAGACTTAAACCTATTGAATTAAATACCCCTTTCCATGTTTTTTTCTTTCTATTGAGGTCATTTTGAATTTATTTCTGGAAAAGCAGATAAAAACAATGCCCTAAATTCATTCCGAACCTTGGGAATAAATTCAATTAATTACTCAAGACAGCACTAGTCCTGATGCTTACTGAGGATAATGTATTCCTCCAAATGAATGCTTTTTTAATATAAGATGAGTTGAGTAGTAATTATAGGAGCTGCTGAAGTCTATTCCCCATAAGTATAAACATTTAAAGGAACAACAGATACAGCCAACATTATGAGTTGTGCTCTTCAGTTTACATACCGTTGGAGTATTCGTGATTCTTTTGGCCATTTGTCTGACAATTTGAATATATATTACTAAAACTCTTCTTTTGCTCTTGGTAAGTGGTTGGGTAAATATATTTATTATCAAGCAGTAGTGTTTGTTTTTTTATCATAATGAAAACAGACACTACTCAGGTTACCTATATCAAAAGTTTACACAACCTACTTCTGTGTCGCCGTCTTTACCATTAGGGTTAAGTCTTTTGTGGTAGTTGTAGATGAGGCTCTTTTTTCGCATAGTAGTGCTCCTCATTCTTTTTGGTAAAAAGCCTGTAGATTCAATTATTATAAATTATTGGTTCGTCTTGTGTTAACTAGCTGTGTGACATTTTCTGACAACTTCCTGCTTTCAATTTGCCAACAATTATTGATCAAGTCCCCTGTGTCTTTGCAGTTCAAACACCCTAAAAACATCAGGGATCAACCTCCATGTTTCACAATATACATCATGTACTTTTCATTATAGGGCTTGTTGATTCCCTTCTAATGCTAGAGTTGGTGGTCATGGACTAGTGATGGTTTTCCTTGTAAGTTTTCCAAAATTGCAGTCGGAAAAACAAGAATGCCCCCTAAAGATGGTATTCCACTTGGAAAGGTCTAACCTCACCAAGCTTACTTGAGTTCAGTATCCTGTGTGGCTGTGTGCACATACAATATAGTGGACATTTGGGTATAAACAATAAATTGTAAAAAGATGAATAAAGATATTCTTTATTCCACTTTTATATATATATATATATAAAAAAAAAAAAAAAAAATCCTCACTGAGACCAAAGTGTACCGGAGTCAAATTCCATGTTTGTCTGTACAAACTTGGCAATCATTCTGATTCTACAACTGAGCACTACTGACAGTTTGTTGCTTACGAAACCAGTGGCACACATAATGTTATAAAAAATCTATTTGTCAACATGTTCATTTTCTGTGTGAGAGAAATATGGCATCTTGCTTTGCAAATTGTAGTTAACACAAAACAAACTGCACATCCTAGTGTTTTCCGGCTAACAACTAGAATATATTTTTGACTTTGAACTAACAAATTCTGATTTCACAGCAACATGATCATGTCTCAAAAGATCTAAATGAAAATGCCTTGAACCTGTTCTGTAAAAGCAAACAGAATCTCACTTGTGGTTTCAAGAAGAAGAAGTCATATTTTTCTTAATTTATGACCTTGTTTTTTCAGTAAGTGTTGATGACTGGTCGGGAGACTTCAAAATAACAAAACTGTTATTTTGTAAATTGTGGATGAATTCATAGTGAAATTAATTCAGACATTTCGTACAAATATGGATACCTTCTATATTTTTGTCTCTCACCTTTTGCCAAACAGAGAAATGACTGTGCAGTTTTATCTAGTTTAATCAATCCATAGCTCCAAGTCTTTATTGAAAGGTATTTTTTTTCTTTAATAAATAAGCACAAGATTTAATCTAGAAGAGCAAGATACATGTACGTGGACACAGGCAAGAATTCTTCTTTTCAAAATAAGCTGTTTATTTTATATTTTTGACATTAATGACTTCTAAAAAAGTCAGGGCAGGTGCTTGACTGTTCAGTTTGTGGTTTACTTGGCCTTTCCACTGACAAGTCATGTCCGACTTTCTTTTTAATAAGGTCGTGGTCTCCTGGAGCCAGGGACAACTCCTTTGATGACCTCCGCTACATCTGGGGAGGCTTTGCCTACCTGCAGGACATGATGGACCACGCTGTTATACGACTGCAAACGTCAAAGTCTCAGCCGCTTGGTGTTTTTGTCCAGCAAATCCCATACCCATGCTTTGTTGATGATGCGTGAGTACAAATGCTTTTCTTGGTTTCCATCAGGTTGTGATCAGAGATGAAGGAAAGAGGTTTTAAAGCAATACTTCTTTATTTGCTTGAGAAGGTGCTTCTCAATGCACTTCTCAAAATATTGATTTTGTCAAACCACAAGAAATCTCCTCATAGTTGATGATTAATTATTTAAGTGACCACTCTGAGTTTCCAGGCTTTCTTGTATTTCATTATCTCCAAAGTAAACTTTGCCCAATTTATTTATATGCAGAGCAGCCCTTATTGTGATGCTGTTTTATATATATAATAGGTCTGGCTTTTCAAATATTTAGCATTCTCCACACCTTTTGTCACTCCTGGGAAGAATGTGTAGGAAGTCTTGTATTGGAATAGCATAATCTCACACTGCAAACACAAAAAACCTTTAATTTGAGTACATTTATTCTTTGTGACAAAGAAAGATCCCACAGTAAGTAATATTAGTTAGTTTTTTTACAAAATGATTCTAAAATAGTTGTTCAGAGTGTCCATAATTGTGTTTGAGCATTTAAGAACAAATTAAATGTTTAGTTTGAGTTAGTTACGAAGCTGACCTTATACAGTGAAAGAGTCTTGTTCCATGGCAGATTAAATTTTTTTCTTTTTGTCACTCTTGAATGGTCCATCCGTCCGTCCGTCCATTCGTCCATCCATCCATCCCTGCTTATCCTTGCTGGCCTGTGGGGTGGCTGGTGGCTATCTCCAGCAGTCATTGGGTGAGAGGCAGGATACACCATGGGCAGATCGCCAGTCCTTCACGGGGCATTTTTCAGAACATAAAATACATTTTAATTTCTGACAAAGATAATACGAGTAAATCCCAAAAATATTAGCCAAATACAGGCCTGATTACTGCCAGACCTGTAAAATCAAGAAATCACTAAAATTGAGCATGCCTGTATCTCAAAAACAGCACATCATGGCCCTATCTAAAGAAATTTAAGAAAGGATGAAAAGTCATTGACATCTGCCAGTCTAGAAAAAGTTACAAAGCCTTTTCTGTCATGGTGTGCAGTTGTAGGTAGGGCCAAAGTGCAGAGAAGGAGATCCCAGGAGTCAGATGAATGGTGGTAAGTCTGAGATTTTTTGTTGTTCACTCACGGACCATGCAGGGAAACTCAGACACTGGCTGGGCATGACAGTTTCTAAGTCTTTTGGATTTGGATTATTAGAAAACAAAAGAACATGGAAAAGTCATTCACCTACCAGCGGGAGATTTATGAAAATTATTCCAAACGAGCATCTTGGACTCATCGAGGACGTCTGAAAAGAACTCAGAACACCCTATAAAGCACTGCAGGCCTCATTTGCCTCTGCAAACATCATTGTTCATGACAATTAAAAAGATGAACAAAAATGGCATCTATCAAAGGGTTCCATGAAAAAAATCACTGCTGATCAAAAATAAAGATCCATCTTGAATTTTGACATTTTCTTGATGATCCGCAGAACATTTAGGAAATATTCTGTGAACTGACCAGATAAAAGTTGAAGTTTTTGGAAGCTGTTTGTTCCATTACATCTGGGGTAAAGCTAACATAGCATTTCAGAACAAGGACATCAAATCACAAAAGTCAAATGTGTTGGAACCAGGAACTCTGTTGTTAAGGAGAATGTCTGGCCATTAGTTCATGACCTTAAGTTCAGATGCACTGCAGAACAATGATCCAAAACACAACTTGACTCCACTTCGGTTGAATTACAACAATTTTGTGACAAAGAGTGGGCCAACACTCTTTGTCACAACAACTGCCATCAACATTGATGGCAGTTGTTGATGCCAAGGGTGGCTCTAGTAGTTATAGTAAGTTTGAATAGCCTTTTTCTCTATTGTTAAATGAAATCCTTATTTGAAAAATTAAAATATTTGAATATTTTCTATTTACTTAAGTTATCCTTGGCTGATATTAAAATTACTTTGACGATCTGAAAGATATTACCAAAAAGCCAAAACAGAATAAAGGGAGCAAATACTTTCTTACAGCGCTGTAGCTTTAAGAGTTAAAAAAGGAATATATAAAGACAAAGCCCTAGCAGCGTTAAGTTAATTTTACTATTAGAATTTATTTGTACTTGATGAGTCATTTTGCTTTAGTATCTTTATTCATTTTAGCAATACACGACCTCCTGTTTTTTGGAGGGACAAATATGGTGTGACACAAGGGCCAACTTATTTTAACAGTTCTTGTCCATGTGTAAAGTTGATGAAGAATGTAGCTAGCTCCAAGAACTAATGTGAACTCGGATATTGACACATAAGGCCTTGCCTAAACACCCAGTCTGGTAAGAAAATAATTCTCCAAAGCTCACTGTAGGATAACTGGAGCAAAGACTTGCACCTTAGGGTCACCAAGTTGCCATAACAACTATTTATTTTAAGGTTTTAGAACACATTCTACTAGGGTTGTCAATAAGTGGAGAGAGCTGGATCATTCAGCTTCAAAATTAAGGTACCACAGCCAAGATCTCCTAAAGGCTTAGAAATGCCTTCCAGCCATGCAGCTGCATCATCTAGATTAATAAAGGAGAAAACAAAACAAAACAAAAAAACAACTTTTGATGTTATCATTAGGTAGGATAACTGCAATGTAGATTTTGAGTCAGTAATGCATTTTTTTCCCATTACAGTGAGATAAACACAACATTTACAAAAGCCAGGGGGAAATTGTTGATTTTTTTCATAAATACAAATTTAGTGTAAATAAGCTATTAAGGAATTCTGAGGTATAATTATTTTAATAGGAAAACCCCCCAAAAAGAAACATGTATGTTGTGGTTTAAGTTGATGCCGTGCACTTTTAATGCTGCATGTGAGCAGTACTGTTTTTAAACACAACAACTAATTACACAAAAACATCGAGTCCGACAGCCTTCCAGAGATCAGCCCTTTGCCAGTCTGTAGATTTGGGAGATATCGTTGAATTATTAACATTCAAAAACTGCTTTTTCATGTCTAAAATTCAGAATGACATCACAAAAAGGAAGAACCATTAAAACACAGAAAGCCATGATGTGGAAAAACTCTGATGGTTATCCTTTTCAGCCTTCCACACAACTGTTTCACCAGGACAAAAGATGGAAAAGATTATTTGACTTCAGATGTTTTAGTTAATTTCTCTTGTTTATTCTCGAAAAACAAATGCCTCTTTCACTTTAATATGCGGTTTAAGAAGACAGTAAATTATACCCTCTGAATAGCAGAATGCAATCTTTAATTGTGTTTGTTTAAAAGGGACAGTGGACATATTCATACACTTGAATACTTCTGCTCCATTGTGTAAATGTAGTAGATTAGGCTGCACAGTCTAATTTTCATCTAAAGTCACTAGAATCTTTATAAAATAAAATTTAAATTAAAACACTAAAATGCATGATTATTAAAATTACATAATAAAGAACCAGGAAGTAAACATGTTGTGAAGAAAAAAGAGTGACATTATTTAACAGCCACTAATCTAATATGAACACAAAGAATTTAAACCATCAAAAAGTATTTTGATGGTTTAAAGCATTAGTATTTTACATAGTAATGCTTGGTTTTGCAAGTCAATATACAACAGTATCTTCAGCAAACATCTAATAAGTTAGATTGAATCAACAAACCTAATGAAAGTTTTTATTATACATACTAAAAACCAGGTGACCCAGCATATAACCCTGATGTACACTAATATTAATAAACACACTTTTTTCCTTTATTACTGTATGATTATTTTTATTATTCTAATATGACTTTATATACATTTGATTATATTAACAGAAATTTAAGTTTGATAACTTTTGGATATGGGAATCTTGCGGCTAACTGTGTAAAAGGTTTTGTCCAAGTCAAAGAAGAAGGCCCTACCATTTTACTTTTATTCAGGTTAACCTGAATTTTGAAACAGGTTTTAGAAGAACATTGTTTAAACATCTTTTTTTAATTGAATGTGAACGCCAGACACTTGATAGTTTTTCTCAAGTTGACATTAATCATATGTAATTTATGCAGACAGAATTATTTTGACAGTAGCCTGAAGCAATCACATCATTAATTTCTCTGAGACCTTATAATCATGCTCTTATGTTTCTTTTGCTTCCAAATTACGTAAACATTTCAAAAAACCAAATATATTCTCTACTGAACGCTAAAATCTATAACAATACCTGCTCAAGCAATATGTTCCTTTTCCCCTTTCTCACTACCACTTTCAAAATGTTTTGGCATTAAAACACCTGAAGAACCAGAGCAATCTGGGCAGCTTCAACCACAGCTGACCCTGTTGGCATTGTCAGCATGAGATAACCAAACTGGTTTAGCTCCCAGTACTGTCTTATTCACACTGAGCACAGGGGTACAGTGGCAGTGTGGGATGCAGCCAGACCCCTGCAGGGGCCTGATATCACATAAATGGTCTTTTATCAGCAGCCTCAGCTCTGCTGCACGTTCCTGAATCAAAGGCATGTCTTGTTTGGATCCTGAGGTGATGTTCCACATCAGGAGGTCTCACATTCACATAGGATTGACATGAAACAGAAAAAAGCAGAAACGATGTATAGTGATTTCTTTTTTTTTTATCTGTTTACAAAAACAAATTCAACTGAGACATTCAGTCCTTATGCATAGATCATTCATGCACATCAGTGGCATGCTGGACCAATCAATATTGGTAGACTGGTGGATTCTACAAGAAAATTGTTGAAAATAGAAATTTCAACCATACACCATAAAAACATTTTGTAGCTCCTCTTAAAAGGAACTCTCAGTACTGCTTCGAGCATTAGAAAAATAGTTTCTTACAGCCTAAATTCACTTAAAATATTAGCACATATTTTATATAATATACTAAAACCAATTCTGCTTCAAAGTTACTGGACTAAACAGTTGCTACCATTGACTGCAAAACTAGAGGCTGTCAATTTCATCTGCATGAACAGTGAAAGCTTATTAAAGAAGCAAATTTGTCTGTTTACTGTTTGTGTTCCTGTGGCACATTTTTATGACCTAGTAGCAATAACACTGTGAGATGCAATAATGCCATTTAGTCCAAACTGTAAAAGTGGTGGCTTTGTAAAGAATGTGAGGCAAAGGTTGTGTAACAAATAAGTGTAGGGTTATAGGTCAAATTTGTATGGATTTATACGGAACCTCAAAGGCAAATCCAACAACTGATACTGACCTTTGTTGTAGCATTCCACTGATTTTAATGCAGCAAATTAGACATTGGAGAATGATTAATATTGTTCTCTACTTGGAACAACAGCTGGACCAAGAAGACCAATGCCTGGTATATCTACTTGGTCAAACAGATTGACTGAGCATGTGTCAGGTGTTCCGAGGTTACTTTGATAGAGCTTTAGATGCCTTTTACAGAGCCTAAAAACTAGCCAGAGTTCCAACTGGCACAGCAGCCCTCCATCAATCTGCCTTTTATGGCACAGTGGCTGTACAGAACTCTTAAGTTGAGGGTGGATGACAGCTCCCATTGAGTTTAAGAAAATGTAAAAGTTTTTTGGAGCACATTGTCTGGTGGGAGAAAAGTCAAACTGTTGCAGAAGTACTCTGACAAACATAGACTGTTCATTGCATACTTAATGCCAGCAGTGTCCTCCTTTATCAGGTTCTGCAGGGACAGATTTGTGCGTGGAACAGACTGCTAAGATGGGAAAGAAGCACATTTCTGTCCAAAAAAAGATTTTCTTTACGCAAAGCATTTAAGCTAAGGCCATTATAGATTTCATTGTATTTTAAGTTTAAAAGTGCTGAAGCAAAAAGTCTTAAGAGCAGGGAAGTATAAGAAGCTACATCACACTTCCTCGTGTTTGAAGTCAGGAGGGTTATTATGTAACATTTATACCTTTTGAAAGAGAGACTTCTTCAAGAAGCCGAGCCAGTATGAAATGCAGCTTCATTTTACTTAAACAGATCAAAGCATGTATCAGGCTTTCACCAGACATCAGCATAGTAAAAATAAATGACACCCTCTAGGGTTTTAAGACTCGGGCCATTTTAAAAATGATCTGGTTTTCACAAACTTCTAAAATTATAATAATTTAACCTACAGTGTACAAGAACAAAAATTCCACAATGTCATTATTTCATAAGCAACAATCAAGCCACAATGAAAACGTGTGTGAAAAACTAAGTACACCCCATGAGCTTGTAGAACTAGCTTTAGCAGTAATTACTTTTTCAATCTCTTAAATCAGTGAGAAGGAATTTGGCCCAAACCTCTTGGCCAAACATTGCTTCGGTTCATTTAGGGGTGTGGGCATAAGTCACTTGAGGTTTGCCAAAGAGTTTAAATTAAACTGAGGTCTGGACACCTTTTTTTTTTTGTTTAGCTATTCTGATGTCAGTTTGTTGGAGTGTTTGAGATGAGATAATTGTGCTGTTGATGGCAGGGCTGGTCTGGGACCAGAAAATGGCCCTGGCATTTTTGGTCATGGCAGCCCACCATGATGAGTAATATAATATGCGGAGACACATGACATGCCATAAGATATATACGCACATTGTGTTGTTAAAAATAACAAATAACGCACAGTAGCCTACATGGAGGAAAATAACCTTGTTATAAATGTCCGACAGTGAGGCAAAATACCCATGTAACATGATGGCACGTTAAAGTAGGATAAAAAACAGAGTGTGTGAGAGAAAAAGAAATGTAGAGAACATCACATTACTTCACCTTTATTTACATCACCATTATTTAAATATTTATTGTTTTTTTTTGTTTTACAAATACCAGGACTGGCCCACCAGCCATTGCCTGCTACAATGTATATATATATATATATATATATATATATATATATATATATATATATATATATAACAGACTGATCAATGGCAGTGTGACCAGCAGCTCCTGTGGCAGGTTGTATTTCTTGAGTTGCTGTAGGAAATAATTTCTCTGCTGGGCCTTCTTTCAAATTGGGCCTATGTGTGAAGACCGTCTGAGGTCCCAAGAAAGTTTGGTTCTTATTCCATGGAAGTGATCCACAGTAGACAGGGTTGTTGAGGGTGGTGGGGAGAGGGAGTGTTCTTTCAGGAAGTCCACCGTCATCTCCACTGTCTTAAGTGGCTTGAGCTCCAGGTGGTTTTGACGGCGCGACTGGACCACCTGATCCACCTCCAGTCTGTATGCAGACTCGTCATTGCCCTTGATCTAATAATTGACAGACCAAATTTGCATGGGTCCCAGGAACTTCTGGGGAGATGAATCATGTTTTACTTCATGATGAGGTATGGATTGGTTGATTTTGAGATGTGGGCTGGATTAAAATGTTTTATTTCCTTGTTTAAGACTCCACAGTTTCTTTGCTGACTCTTCATCACTAATTTATGGAGAAATGGTTTATTTGAAGAGCTATAGGAATCCATCCTAGGACAAAAGATGAATAGTATGTTCATTAACGATGGCCTCTACCTTACCCATTTTAGAGCTTTATCCTTCAGAAGGTTATTTGGAGGATCTTAGTAGTGTCATCAGGGAATGAACAGGGCGAACGGCCAAAAACAACTGTGAAGTAGAGTAGAAAACACCAACGCTTACCAAGCTCCTGAGAAAGGCTCTGGAGTAGGGGCGATGGCATCCAGGAAGATGGGAGAGGCAGAAGTGCTTGTGGTAAAGAATAGCTGGATTGAAGTTAGAACAATTATTTTTAAGTTTTCAGCTCAGATCTTAAAACTGATGGGTAAGATGATCCAGAGATTGGGCAATTGATGTTTGTTGTTTGACCAGAGACTGGAGTATGGAATCAAGGTGACAAAAAATAACACTTTGTTTGTAGAGGGTAGTCCGTAATTGTGCTGCAGAGTCTCGATGGCCAGATTGTTTTGTCATGTTTGTTAATAACAAGATAACAACAAGACAATGTAGCTCTCTGGGGAAGAGAGACAACCAAGTTGAGTGTCTGAAGACCGGTAGTAGGGAGCCTGATTACCACTCACGTGATCAAAACAATCTGGCATCTGCCTCAGGGAACTTGCTCCTCTTTAAGCTCCTCCTGATTAGCCTTAATGATCACCAGCCAAAGAACCCACGTGCCAGTCACACACTGTAATGAGAGGAGGTAGGTGAGAACCTCAAACACACCAACCTTCATACAGCTTTGTGGATATGAGAGTGTCAGTTTCTTAAGTCAATACAATTTTATTTTCCTTTTTATTTTGGCCAAAAATAATGCAAGCAGTATATAATAAAAA
Organism: Girardinichthys multiradiatus; assembly: GCF_021462225.1. Classification (NCBI taxonomy): domain Eukaryota; kingdom Metazoa; phylum Chordata; class Actinopteri; order Cyprinodontiformes; family Goodeidae; genus Girardinichthys; species Girardinichthys multiradiatus. The sequence goes on from NC_061807.1 coordinate 24,781,961, forward strand.
AAAAAAAAAATTTATGAAAGTATTTCTGTAAACAAATAAACACTTTATTTGTCTGGATACATTTATATTTTAGGTAAGTATAACTGCAAATGCAACTTAGAATATGTCTATGACATTTAGAAAGACACACATTAAGAGCAACACAATAAAATTTTTCCTAATATATGATTCATGTCAGCTATAAAATAAACCCAAATAAGAAAATAAGGTCTATTCCCTTCAGTAAGCCCCTCATATCTTCCCAGCACTGAACCTAAATGGCATATTTTCTCAAAATGAGACAGCAAGCTTTTTTAAAGCATGCAAACCTCTGAGGAGAGTATGCTCTGCTCTATCTCGATTTATCCGTCTACCAGCTTCTCCAAATTTAGGCCAGCCTGCCAATGAAACCAGAGCCCCACAACACACGAGCTGCCTCGGGTTCTATTACTTAAGCACCTTTGATCGATCAGCAGATGTATAATTCACGAGAGTCTTGGTGGCAAGGTTGTCAGTGTCAGACACACTGTGCATGACTGATCCCTCCCCCCTCAGGGAGAGAACAGTCAGAGAAAGAGTTAACTCACACAGGACGTCAGTTGCTACAGCCTGTTAGGAACAGATAATACCCGAATTAGTATTCAGACTTTATGCACATCTTACTGGAGGCTTCGTATGTATAAGTTAGCTATCTGTGGCAGTGTATTGATTTAATTCATTCTTCAAAAAAACGATTTTATGTACGTAGGCTAGTGAAGGATTTTGGATTTAGTTGATATGGGTTTGAACTAAGTCAACTGATCCTTTTCCCTAATCTTCTGGGACTGCTTTAGAAAGGTGATCCAGTCTTTTAGGGTTGTGTATGTGTCCTAGAAAAAGATCTGTCTTTCTCCTATTCCTGTTCTCATGTAGCTGGACTGTTATTTCTTGCAGCTCACCATGTGTTTATTTTTTTTTTGTTTTGAAACATTTTTGCAAAAATAACACAACACTTTTATTGCTACTCCTGGTAAAAAAAAAAAAAAAAAAAAAAAAAAAAAGTCTTCTAATAGAAATCTAATTTTACTGTAGTAGCATAATCACACAATGAAAAATGCACAGCTCCACCCTTTAGTTTAAGTACTTTCATTCAGAAGAAAAATCAAATTTTACATCATAACTGGGAGTCTATAATGTATCAGCCTCAATGGAATAGAAGGACCCAATACAATAGGGTAATACTACTCCACTATGACCTTATAAAATATTTTTCACTGTAGCATACCATATTTGATCAACATATTTTTTTTTTGGGGAAAATGGTGGAAAATTCCTTGTGGATAGTGTATGTCCACCACTGCTATAGAACCGACATAACTTTGACTCAAATATTGCGCAATGACCCAATAATAATATTCTTGCTCTGATCTACACACTATGCACTGCACAAAAAGCATACGGCACTATCCGATGCGACGATATGTCCGTCTATGGAACATATACATATAAGATATGTGGAGATCCACATGCATTCATGAGGGATTCTGTTTTTGCGATATTCGGCCTACAAAAATATCAGAACATCCAGATACCCATCTGACTGGCATCCCAAAAATATAATTATTGGATCCCCCACAGTTCCTACTTTAGCATCTTCTGCTTATCGTGTTCATGGACTCTTAACCATACGTCACATATGCCCGCCGTCTATCTGCATACCTGGATACCCATCCGAGAGGAATACAGAAAATACATGCATTTGGCTACCTTGGATCTTTGTATCTTTGGCATATCATGTTCACAGATTCACAACCTCCCGTGACAGAGGCTGGGTATTTATGGATTTATATTGATTATTTTTATTATTTTTATTTAACAAAGTTGATAACCCCATGCCTGATGTATCAGATCTCTGCATTGTGAAATATGGCTGTTAGGTCTTCATGTTAAAGTATAAACCATCTTAAATGTCTTTCAGATCTTAAATTAGACATTTCAAGATCACCCAGTCAGCTTTCTACATCACTATCGGAATTATGAAAGTCTTAAATCTTGATTTCTGTACCATTATCATGTTGAACAAATCACTAACTGGACTAACAAAAACATTACCAAAATTATCATTTCTATGAGCATTTTGGAAATATCAGTATTATGAAATGAACAGTTTATAAACTCTTTGTAGTACATTAGATGTTTTGCATCTACATAACTGCACATATGAATGAAATATTAAGCATAAAAACAGAACGAGAATTTTTGAAGATAATTTTTATTAACAAGATACTCTGTGATATTTCAAATGTTGTTGATGTCTCTTTGAGGCTGCCTCCTGCAGCATCTGTCACTGGGCACTCTGCAGTGAACCATTCTTTTTGTAGCCCATAAGTTTGTGCTAGCACCTATCTAAAATGTTAAAGTTTAATTGCCCTCCATTCAGCTGTCTGCACTGACTCACCTTGACATGCTGGGTGCTTGAAATGTAAATGTAAAATTAATGGATTGAATAATTAGGCTAATATTTACCTGTCCACTTGGGGCACTCAAGGAGTATTGGAATTTAGTTCCCATATCATTAGTTGATCCTTAGATATGAAAAAATAAAAATACAAGACTGTGGCATCACGGCAATAGGTACGTTGCTCCCTACTGATGCAACAGAACACTGTGAAATATTTATCCCGTTGTGTAGTTTTCAGAACAGGAAGCCATTAAAGTAAGGCTGATACTTTAAATGTGTGGCAGGACTTGATATTGCCCAAAACTGCCTCATTTCCTTGCAAATAGAGTGGTGGGTAAATGCTTTTATAACATCTATGGTGTGACAGTGACAGGAGATTTTTTTTCTAAATTCATTGATTTGTTTCTTATTTTCTTATTTATATTGTTTTTTATTTACATGTTTTGTTACAGGCATCTATCTAAAACTGGACTTCACAACCGAAAACATGAAGCATGTGGACTTTTCTGACACTATTAGATATAAATATGGACTTGTTAATATTCAAACCAAATCTATTTGATTTATTCTTACAAAAAAACTATTTGTTTGACAAAATTTCTGTACACTACTAAAACAGATCAAACCAAGACATAAAGAATTATAAAATAATAAATAAAATCAAAAGCAATAAAAGCGGAAATACAAAATACCGCAAAGAATGAATTTCATAGAGGTATGAAGGAATAAAACAATTGAGTCATTTAAAAGCCAAGAGGAGGATTTTAGAATCTATTTTTGGCTCACAGGCAGCCAATTGCCAATTTTAATAATAATAATAATAATGATTTTAATACAGTGTTCAGTATGGTTAATACAAGTTTTTTTTTCTTTTCAACCTCTTGTTGCTTGCCTTATTACTGTGATAAAAAAAAATAAGAAAATACAATCAACGTTAAGAACTAACAAAAAAAGTAACTTAATTATTTCTAACTTTATATGGAATTTTTTGATCCCACAATAATTATACCTTAAAATAATACCTAATGCAGCTCATACCTATTCGTTTGGAGGGCTATATCTCAGTCTGATGCGCTGAATAAAAGTGACCCTTCCTCCTTACCCTTGATCACAAAATGGCTCTGATCAAATGGAAGTGTGATATATTCTCATATTTCCACGTGATCAGAGCACCTAGAAAGGCTTACACAAAAACCAATGCTTGCTGTTTTGCTGGGTATAAATATAAATGCCAGTTTCTCTTTGCTGCTCTTAAAAAAAGACAGATGACTATTCACTTTCAGCATATTGGGTATTTTTCCTAACAAGAAAGGAAATGGCAACAAAAAATGGCTTCTTACCTAATCTTACCCATATCTATAGTCGGAGAAATGTAAAAGAAAAAAAATAGTTTAAAACAACAGGAACTGTGACAAACAAGGCTAGATGAGTACACCACGTACACTAAGGTGGATAGTAAGGAAAGCAAACCAAAATCTCACCATTATCTGTAAAAAAGTACTTTAGACAAAGGATTTGAAGGATTCTTCATAAAATGAAGGAGATTATGGAGAACTCTGAGCATCCTCTTCATGAGACTGTCCTACAACAACAGAGTCTTCAGTCAGAGGCTTCTTCAGATCTGCTGTAAGACAGACCACTACAGGAGATCCCTCCTGCCCACGGCAGCATCTACAATGACTCCTTGAAGAAACCTGCATAATATAAGCTACATTTAATTTCCTTTTGGGAGTAAAACATTTCACATTTTTTAATTGAATTGAGAAATCTTCACAAGGCATGCCAATAGTGTGGAGGGGCTGTGAGAGACATTGTAAATTTCACAGTAAAAACTCTTTAAAAGGTAATTACAGGGATGATACATGGTAGTTTGGGCTAAACTGAAAAAGCAAAATGAATTAAAGATGCAAAATAGCACCTCTTTCAAAATAAAAAAAATTATTTATGAGTGAACTAATCTCTCATGGCAAGAATCCAGAAGGATTTGTCCAGAATTATAATGGAACTTAATTTCTGCACATATTCTAGAGATACGCTTTCATCAGTTGTTTACCAGTGTTTTCTTGATAGAAAGGCGCTGTTCCTCCAGTGGCAGTAGATTCTCTATGCTTCATTCATCCTTCCATTTGTGCTGAACAGTGCTTTGCTTGCATTACATCTCCGGTGTTTATGGATATGCAGGCATTAATGTTGAACACTCTGTCAAAGCATATTTGATATCTCTCCTTCACTGTCTCATAATTCAAAGGAAGCACTTTATTATATTGGCAGCATAGGAGATATTGACATGGCATTTTGGTGGCATTATGAAGCCAGTTTAATATCATCTTACTGTGTTGTAACAGCATCAAATCATACATCATCTCAGGCCTGAGCTGAAGCACTAAATGCTCGATTGAGCTGATGCACCAACTTTTAAAAGGGTAGCTCAGTGTAAAACTGATAACACCTCTAAGGCGTAGAGTCCGTGAAAGCAACATAGATTGTCTTGTTTGTTCTTTGGGACTTTCATTATCTGCAAAATACACTTTATGTTTTTTAATGTAAGAAATAAAGCCAGACTTTGGAAAAGGCTGCCTTTGTGGATTTAACATTTGCTTTACATCAGTTTTGCTACACCGAGCTTTGCACACCTGAAGTTAATCGTGCTTTATAACAGAGTCTCATTAACTTACATAAATTGTATCTCTAACTATCAATGTAGTTGAAATTGGGTGCATAACCTTTGTTTTTTTACTGTGTAAAATAAATTCAAACACATTATTCCCTGGTTTAGGTCAGTTTTAGTCAGCAAACTAATTCCTGCTTACTAAATGGCAGAATAAGGGGAGTTTTGTATTACTTTCTCAAAAGTTGAAAGGTTACATTAAGTACTGTGCCTTTACACAGTTTGTGAAAGCCCAGCTGATGGTATCATGATGTTGTACGATTCTGATAGGTCAATTGCCAACATTTGATTAAACTTGATGAAAGCTGTGGAAGTATTTGAAGGCAGTATAATGCAAGTGTAAACAGTATCAGAATGTTCAGCCATCATTCTACTCAGGAAGGAGACGACGTCTGTGTCCCAGAGATGAACAAGTTTTGCTATAAAATGTGTGTCAACTCCAGAACACTACCAAAAGCCCGTGAAAAGATACATGCACATGCTGGTCAGAGAATGCCATTTTCCACAGTTAAATGAGTCTTGTACTGTAGGCTAAACAAAGAAGAAATTTCACAAAACATAAACTGAAGCTCAAAGGCAACTTTATTTGATTTAGTATTGTAAACAAATTTCATCCTATTTTCAGTTGTGATATTGCAGAAATGAAATCAGTGTGCAGTGTTTATCTGAGTATAAAAAAAGTGTGTAATTAGTGGTAATTATAATGATATGTATAGTTTTATACTGTACTGGCAGATAGAGACAACACTAATTTTCATTAAAAAAGTGGTACCAAAAAGTATTTCTGACAGAAAGTTGCTCCCTCTGCATGAGGCAAAGTTCAGTTTGTTTGCATAAAAAAGTCAGTTGTTCAAAATGTCTCCAAATTTGCCACTAGAACTACAAAATGTCGCCAAGCCAGATGGAGAATCGAGTTTAAAATGTATTTTTTGAAAATAGTCATTAATGTTATTCCAATATTATTAAAAGCACTTGAAAAATCTTGGACCTGCACATTATTTTAACATAGAGAGGTCTGCTCACAGCTCTGCTAGTAAAGAACTGGACTTGTAATGTAAAGTTTCTTGAGTTTTGGACCAGAGTTGTAAACTGAAGATGTTTAAAAAATATGCACTAATAAACCCAATATGTACAGAATTTTGCTTATTAACCATTTAGACATTTATTACACATTTTCAATAAAAAACTTGCTCACTGGGATTGAAACAACATCTTAAAACGCAAGACTTCTTAAGACTATGCACAAATGGGTCTTTCAAACACTTCAGGAAACTGTTGTGAGAAGCTTGTGGAAGGAAACCAAAATATTTGGAATTTAAAAGGCAATGCTACAGAATACATAGGAAATGTATGTAAACTCTTCATTTAGCAAATGGTAATGTTACCATTGGTAATCCTAATTGACTTAAAACAGGAAAAGTTTAGTCTGATTTAATGTCAGTGAGAAAACAATTGTCTTTTAATTTAGTGTATATGAAAATAAGGCTTCTTCTGTAATTTTCTTTCTTGTATAGCTTTATTTTGAATGCTAGTTTGATTGTGTCATCAAAAGACTTACGAATATAAGCACCCACTAACTTCATAAATATACATTCTAAGCATCTGTTTGGCAATCAAATTCCCTGTTTAGCCATGGTGAATCCTCTTTGTGAACATGCACTTCTGATATTATTTGGTTGCTTTCCTTAATGCCCAGCTTCATCCAGAGTATTGGAACCATTCTGCCCATGTTCCTGGTGCTGGCCTTCATGTACTCTGTGTGCATGACCATCAAAAGCCTGGTGCTGGAGAAGGAGCTGCGGCTCAAGGAGGTGCTGCGAGCTGTTGGTGTTCAAAATGGCGCCCTCTGGTCTGCCAGGTTCACAGAGAACATTGTTCTGCTCATAGTCCCATGTGTGCTCATAAGTGTCATGGTCAAGGTCAGTAGAACAGGGTTGCTCAATGGAAAGTATCAAAACGCAAAGCATGACATGTGAAGGTAATCTATGAAGTTTTTCAGAGCATGCTTAAAGCTCATCAAACAGGGAGTTTAGCACCTGGAAACAATGTTTCCTACAAATGAATCTGACAAAGGTAATTCAGGACGAATAGCTGTTTATGCTTTGTGTTTTGATTCTTTGTCTTTGTTAATCATAACTAATTCACACAGAATCAGATCATTATCTGCCATTCTTCAAATCAGTCTTCTCTGTCTAATTAATTAAGCATGCAACCAAAACTGCACTTGTGTTTTGTAATCAGAGGATGTAGTTTTAATTGCTCCACTTTTCTCAATCGGGATGTGAATGGTCGGTGCTACATGTTTTTGTGATTGCACTCAAAATTAATTATCTTTCAGCGCCGGAAGGTTCTATAGTATTTTATATCATGTTAAAGGTAATTTGCTTTGTAATAGTCATAAAGTGGGAGGAACAGAGGGCTCATTTTTAATGAAAAGAAGTAGATGGGCTGAAAAAAAAACTTTTTGGAAGGTTGACATGGTTGAAAAATCTGTCACCTTTTATTTTCTGGATTAATTATTTTACACACTTAGCATAAAACCAATAAGAAAAAGAAGAGAAAAAAGCTTAGATGTGCAACCTCTATGCCCTCATTTCTTCATTCCTGATGTAACTTAAAGCTAAATCATTCTGAATGAATATATGTAAAGGATGGCTTCAAAAGAAAAAGTTAAAATAACTACGTAAATATAGAGATAATTTGCCAACTGTAAGAAAAATTGTGCCCCCCTTTTAGAGAGCCTTTCTTTATATCAAATGTAAAGTCCTAAATCATATGAAACTAATTATTCTGGATTTATATTGAACATTTTTAAGTTCTCCTGAAATTGTGTTAATACACTATTGATATTAGTTTTAGTTTAGTTCTTTAGCTATTGTCTGCACACTGGCTAGATTTTTGGTTTATGGTTTATGTGCTGATTTTGCTTTCGTTGCACATGTTGGTGTTATTTATCTGTTCCAATAACATCCGCTAAAGAACTAATAAGGAATTAACCGCAAGCTGTTCTTATGTTAAAGAAACCATGTCTTTAGAGATCCACACCGTGAAGCAGCATTTCAATTGAACCCCTTTAGATGTTGCACATCCTTCAAAAACTCCTTCTTTCGAAAGGACATTTAATGAAATAAAAGTGATGGTTATTGTGGATGAGTGTAATCAATTTGAGCAGTTTAATTGGAAAATGTGGATGATAAATAAGAAACCGATACTCGAACAGCTGGGTTAAATGTAATTTCCCATCAGCCTAATGCGTTTGCAAGCTCTCAACAGTTTGTAAACATTAATAACAATAAATTGAGTTAGTTGCCTGCTGCGTATGAGCTAGAGAGGAGGCTGTGCATTCAGATCACAGGCCCATTCTAAATGATAATTTCACAGCCATTTTCAGCACATTAATAATAATGGTGTATCAAATGGTAATTATCAAAGGCTGTATCTGGATTAGGTCTGACAACAAACAGTTTTGTCACCTGCACCTGGGTCCATTGCCATTGTGCACTTGTTTTCTCCTCCATTATAGCAGAGATGATGCTTTTACTGTTTGGCACACAGATGGATTTATTTGCACTGTTCTCACACATGGCTCCTACATTGGTTCAGCTCAGTGAAGGAGGTGTTTGATGAAATTTCCTAATGCATCTCTCATTTTTAACAAAACAGAACCACCTTCATGATATATTCTCACATTTCCACTTGATCATAAATATTTTACTCCATTAATTGCCTTCTAAATCAACGGATTTGTCACTAAAGTGTGTAATATCAGTACTGTGTACCAACCAATTGAAGAACTAAGGAGATTCTTCTACTCCTAGTTCAGTTACCCCTTACAAGAGCTACATGTGCCCCTTCCACTGGCCAAAATGTGCAGCCTTTAATGGAAAACTTCAAGACACCTCAATTACACGCTGTGTGGGAAGCAGCACACTTGATGCAAGCTTCAAAGAAAAGAGGAACTTTGTGTGACATTTGTGTGATAGACCTCCTCACAACACCAGAGCCACAGGTCTAACAAGTTATCAGTCTCCGCCACTGACCTTTCTAAACCAGACACTTCTCCGAATGCAAGTCCAAACTTGGCCAAATGTAATTTACCTTCAAAGAAATGCCATTTTTCATTTCACCATTTCACCTTTCTGTCAGCCACTACACAGGAGGTTGACTATGAAGCTAATTGTTAAATTAATGTCTTGTTTAAATGCAGGATCCTGATGAGTGATGTGGGTGATACAGGTGCTAGGTTTCATTTACCCTGCTTGTCAAATTAGGATTTGGGAATGATGTCACCCTCGGCTTACCTGTGTTACACCAACAAACTGGAAAACCCTTTGGTATTTACTGGTTATTGAGCTTAATTGCTAGGTTAACAACTAATAGTAATACACACTGATGACACTGTTTTTTTTTTGTTTTTTTTTTACTACAGCATTTTATGCATTTAGATGCTGTAGTTACTGATGCTGTAGTTTACTAAGACTCCTTTCACACACTGGATCAAGCCCACCCCATAATATCCATGTCTTTCACACCCATTGTAATGTTTCCTGGTGGCAGCAGATTAGTAAAACCCCCCTCCTATGTCAAGATGTATATATATATATATATATATATATATATATATATATATATATATATATATATATATATATATATATATATATATATATATATATATATATATATATATATATATATATGCACAGAAGAGTTCATATATTTAAAGACCACTTTTTCAACCAATCATGTACAGTTTTTTTTTTGTTAGTACTGCAAATGTTAAATGCAACAAATACATTTTGTTGTTGAACTACAGCCTAAAGGACCAACAAAATTCCTTATTCTCAAAGCAACAAGCCAATATGTAAAATATGGCGGTATGGGTGCCTCTCGCCAGCACCCATACCCCTAATCCACAGAGACCCTAACCTGAACAATCTCGATAATCAAAGAGTTTATTATTGGTTTAGAAATTATGGATTGTTTCTTTCAGGTGCTTGTTGAGATCCTTTTGGTTGCAGCAGAGGATGCTGCACTGTCAACAGGCCCACTTTGGTCATGATGAGGTTCTAGTCTGGGCAGGAGGTCAAAATTCCCCACTTTAGATCCTCTGATGACCAAAGCAATAGAGTGAATATGTCCCATGTAGGCTGTTTTCTCTTCCAAATTCATCTTTTCCTTCAGGGTTAAGTTATGCTTTCACCATAATAATTAACTACCACCACCTAAGTACAGATGTTTTCTGTATTCTCAAACTCCCATACTCCATGATATGCAATAGCCAGTGTACTGTTATCTTTGTGTATGCCAGGAGACCTTCATAACCTTAGAGAGACCATCCAAAGACTGGTTAATTTTTAACGTTGTTTTGTAGTCTTGGTCTGTTATGAAAGGGGCCTGCTAGTGGTTTAAAAGACTTTGTGTTTAATTGATTTACTTTTACTCAGCATTCAGCTGTTAACACTTTAATGTTAGAGGCAGCCAGGTCTATTTTTTAGGATTGGATTCAGAAAGATTGGAATGCCAAATATTTGACTTTTTTTTAACATGGAAGAAAATAAATTTACACTCCTGAGTTCCAGTAAAATGCATCAATAGGTAACTTATTGCAGTAGATTAGTGATTCTACTAAAAGCTTTTATGAAGGCTGTTGTTCTCAAGACTGCTAGTTTCTTAATTAGGATTTTAGGACCTAAGTATAATGCTGGCGGAAGGACATAGAAAATGCTGTACCCAGGTATTCATCGTCTTTTCTGGTAATGCTCCTTCACCTTTCAGATTCCTCCGATCGCTGGCGAGCTCTCTTCCCTTGTACATGACCTTAGCATGGGTTTATTCAGTGGCCATGATCATTAAAGGCATTGTCTCTGAAAAAGAGGCAAGGCTGAAGGAGACTGTGCTAATCATGGGCTTGAGAAACATCATCTATTGGATGACCTGGGCAGTGTCCAGTCTGCTGCCGCTGGCCATCAGTGCTTTTCTTCTCACCATGACACTCAAGGTGATTTGAGAATGATTTAAAAGTGGCTCAGAAAGGACCTGTCTCTACTTTTTGGGAGACTGGATAATCCATTAATCTTTTAGTAATAATAATAGGTTTATCCTAAACAGCACTTTGACCTTGGAAGGTAATTAATTTACCTTGATTTTGTTTCTTTAATTTTAACATATTTTTTGCTGCACTGAACTTCTCTTTTATGAGAATTCATCTTTCACTATAGAACCATGTTCCTTACCAGTGCAAAGTCTTTTTTCAGTTAGTTACAGGAACAACTGTATTGCTGTTTTTGTTTAAAGTGAATGGATTGCAATCAGCTCTCTAAAATTAGAGAACGGTCCTTCATCAAACAGGTAGAGTAGAAGCATTGCATATTTAAAGGTCATATATGTCTTCATTTTCACAACTTTTCAGTTTCAGCTATGTACAGCTATGTACAGCCTGTAGACCACACTGCTTCTATTAATGTCAATGTCTCTAATTGGAATAAGTAAAAAGTAAAAGTGGGCAAAAAAGCGAGTACAAGGCAACAGAGACTGTGGCTGAAATAGGAGTGATTATTTTTCAAATTGAAAGCTTTAGTATCAATGCACAATACAGTGGCCACCCAAGCTAAGAGTAGTGACAGCAAAGCTTCCAGCTTGAATGTGAGCTAAAGATTTATGTGGTGATTTGTCTGGTCTGGTCTGAGGAGAAAGTTGACAGAAATGTTGTCTATGTGTAATTCCTTCAAGACCAAACAAATCAGCCTCCTATGGACTGACAAATGACAGATTGTGACAAAATATGTCATTTTAGGCACTGACGTACTTGCAGCATTCAAGTAAACATAGCAATTGCTGCCCAATGCGGTTACTTCGATGTGCAAAGGCATCAGCATGGTCAGACAACATCTGAATTCAAACGCTTAGTTCTAACTGTGGCATTAACTGTGGCATTAACTGTGTTGCGGCCTCTTCCCTCAAATTTAAGGTGTCGTACATTAAATTAAAGACTACATTACTTTTATATTCCTGGACCTAAATTTGTTCTAAACATAGAGAAATCCATCCTCATTCATCTGTTTTCTACAACAGAGCTCACTCACATCTCCTGCATAGATTATTTTTGTTGGAAAAGTGCTCGCTTCTTTTGTCACCACAAATAAATTTCACATATTCCATTTAAATAAGTATATATGTCAACTGAAGACGCCTTTTACTCTGCCTGATTTTTTTAAAGCCATACAAATGCAGAAATTTAATATAGCCTGAAACTTCTCAGTTCATTTTGATTTCCTGAAATTGTTGAAAATTCTCAAAACTTTCAATTGGGAAGACTACAACCAATAAGATAAACAACGTGTATAACGTGTCTCAGTCTTTGCTAATGAATCAAGCAGGAACAGCTGGATGGAAATCTGTTTGAACGAGAGACATTTCAGTCATTTTCTGAAATAACTCTGTCTGGTGTGTTTCTGAAATAAATCTGCCATGATGATCATACTCCACCCAACCTGCCTGTTTGATACTTCATAGTGTTTTTGAGAGTAACTTTACCCTCTATCTTTTTCACTAAACACAGTATGGCAAAGTCCTGCAGTACAGCGACCCCTCAGTAATCTTTGTCTTCCTGCTGGTGTTCTGTCTGGCCACCATCTCCCAGTGCTTCCTCATTAGCATCTTCTTCTCTAAGGCCAATTTAGCGGCGGCATGTGGCGGGCTCATCTTCTTTCTCCTCTACCTGCCACACAGCCTCTGCTATGCCTGGAGGGATGTCATGGGTTTCAGAGCTAAGTTGGCTGTGGTAAGTCCATCTTTATCTTTGACATTGCTTTTTTTTTTTTATATCTCCCCCAGCTGTTATCATAAGTGAGGGAGGGCATTATTCAGAGTTTTATTCCAAGGTTATATTTTTGCTTTTAATTTGAATTGGTGACAGTTGTTCATTCTATGTCTATTTACTGTTCCTTTTAATAAATATCCAGATGGTTTTATAATGAAAGGAAGTGAGTTCACCTCTTCCTCCAGTAATATATATCTTATATTTGTTATTGTCTTTGCAAGCTGGCAGATAGTAAAATGGGATCCGTTGAGCCTTCCAAATGAATTAAAGATTGTATTGACATTAAATGAAAGTGAAGCTCGTGGCAGGAAAGGCTTTTTGTATTCATGATGTTATCGTAGTTTTTTTGTTTCATTTGTTTGTTCTGGCATACTTTCACATGAGGATTCTCATAAAAGAGTTGCATAAATGAAAAGACAAAGAATCACATGAAGATTTTTGGTATTTTCTCCTGTTCTGTGTGATAAAGATAAACGGTGTACCATTGCTCAACTTTCAGCATAGCCTTTCTGCGTGACCTTTATCGCAGTTCTGCTATCATTTGTCTTCCACCTGCCTCTTGCAGACAGAAGGATGAGAAATCCTGATTCTTGATCGCAGTGCCCATGCGTCCTTAGAAAAGTTAAATCAACACGTTTTCTTTTTTTTTGCTGGCTGAAAAAATGCTCTATCAGATATGTGTTGCTGTTTATATGTTATTTCCTAAGGAAGATACTGTGATTTCAGTTGTTTTTCAAGTAAATATCTGAAAAGTGTGGTGTGCCCTCAGCTCTCCTGAGTTAATACTTCTAGATCCACCTTTTACTGCAGTTACAACTGCAAGTCTAACTGACCAAAACTTTAGGTGGATGTCCATGTTTTGGTAGGTTTGTAGTTACAACACACTCTTTCCATTGTCAGATGATGCACTGGTTTTATATACTTAATCCTGTTTTTAACTTTTTCACAATTTCCTCTCTGATCTGTCTGTAGTGTTCCTTGGTCTTCATGATGCAGTCTGTTCATTAATGTTTTCTAACAAATCTCTGAGGTATTTTCAGAGCAGCTTATTTATTATAATATTAAATGACACAGAAGGGGATTTATGTATAACATACATTTATATCTGAAAAAAACATCTAGTGCATGTGTTATTTTCTTTGCACTTTAAAATTATTTTATATAATAATTTTGGTTCAAACTCTGTTAGTATATCCCTAACCCCAAGTTAAATGTATTTGTATATGAATGAATTCTTGAGAAAATATTTTAGTAAGTTTTCATCTTCTAATCCTTTTTACAGCTGCATACTTGTTGTAGTTATTCATGTAAAACACAGCACCCTTATTTTCAGAATACTGAACACTAGAACAGACTAGAACAAAAACAAATCGAAATACCCATGTTGTGTTAGTATGTTGGAGCAGATTTCACAAAAGAGGTTAATAATATCTAAATGCTTCATTTTTACTTCAACATAGCGCGAGTTTGTGGTGGAGTCAAAAGGTCAAGGATAGGCAAACAACAAGGTAACCCCTTGTACTGTTTTTCTGAAGTATCTAGGATTGCAATGGTAGAACTCAACTTTTAACAAGAGCATCTGCTTTCTTTTATTACAGGAAAGGGATGGCGGCAGCTTAGAACCAGTTTATAAAACTCCAGAGTTGGTGGTTCAGTTTTGAAAACAAAATCAACTCCTGATAAGATTTTGCACTTTAATAGGTGTCAAAGAAAAAGCCCATTTGCATTTCCTTCCCCCATCCAATCCCTTTCAGTTCCTCTTTTTATTCAGCTCAGACAAAGCACACACCCCCCCCCCCCCCCCCCCCACCCACCCCCCCCCCCCCCCCCCCCCCCCCCCCACAATGTCCTTGATTTTAGAATTTATTCCTTGTGCAAAAATACGTCAAAGATCACGTGAATTTGTAAGGACAGTTTTTTTTACTTTTATGCCACAGGGAGTGCTTCAAGCAGTGCACAGAAGTAAAACAGAGAACATTCTGCTGTGCTTTGACCACTTCCTTTCTTTTATAATGACATAGAAATAGCAGAGGGGCTAAACTGCCTTTGTGCTAACCAGTGCCATTTTCAATTAGCCATTAAGTCCAGGAAAATCTCAAAAATTGCTAAGCTTCCAAAAACTAATGACGAACTTCTCAGGCTTTGCTGCAAAATCAATTAATTGATCTTTGCTTTTACGACATTGAGCAGTAGTTATATGACTCCACTGACATACACTTGAATCTACAATAGAAAGAACTGAGAAGGTTATTTTGACTATCAATTACATAGAGTTTGGGGTTACTTTTGGCATTTGTTCTAAAACAGACAGTACAAAGGCATAGAGGGAATGAGGGTAATATGTAATAACTCAGCTGTGCATTCTCATAACCTTTTCAGTTGTTGAATGCTGATGTTTATGTAAATGCTGTGCTATTTACTAAAGGTGGGGTCCAGAAAATGATTTTGTTTTTTTTAATACAGTGCCTTGCTAAAGTTTTATTGTGTTTAAACTTGTTCACTTTTTGTCACGTTACAAGTAAAGTTTTACTGTATTTCATTAGGATTTTAAGTAATAACCAACATAGAGTATACTAATTGTAAAGTGGAAGAAAAATTATACATAAAAAAACATTGGAAATTGTGATATGAATTTGTTAGTACCCTGTTTACTGTCTTACTCCTAAATTAAATCCAGTGCATTCAACTTTAGAAGTCATCTAATCACTAATTAGAGTCCTTCTATTCTCACTATGGATACACATATTCTATGAAGGCCTCTGAACAAACAGCATCATGAAGGCAAAGGGACCCTGTAGACAGACCAGAGATAAAGTTGTGGATAGGTTAAATGCAGGGTGGGGTTGTAAAACAACATCTCAAGCTTTGTACATCCCATCACAGAGAACAGTTCATTCCATAATCTGAAAACGAAAAGGGTCTGACACAACAGCCAACTTACCAAGACATGGACATGGGCCTAAACTGACAGTTCAAGTGTGTGAAAGAGAGCAGCCAAGAGTAACTTTGGAGGACCAGCAAAGATCCACAGCTCAGGTGGAAGAATCTGTAGACAACTATTAGACGTCCACTCTACACATCTGTTTTTATAAGAGTAGCCTTTGTTATCAGAAAGGCAGAAGAAGACCAATTTAAAGTGACAAACAATGTTAGATAATGCAAATGTGGAAGAAAGTACTCTGGCCAGGCCAAAACGGAACTTTATGGTCAATATGCAAAATGTTATGTGTGTTGGAAAACCAACACTGCACATCACAGTGAATTCAGCACCCTCCTTTGACATAATGTTGTGGCCAGTAATGTGCAGTTAAATCTAGGGTCAGGAAGGCACCCAAAAAACTGGGTATAGAATCATATTTAGAATTTTGACTTAATAATGAATGCAATAGTATTTGCTCATATTAATATACATGCAATCTCAACTATATGATACAAGTACAACTTATATGGTCAAGCAAAAAATAAAAAAAATACATGTGTTATCTAACACCACTGCTACATCTAGGAATGCTGTCTAAAAAAATAGGGAGAAAGCACAGACAGAGGGATGAGTGAGACATTTAGGCAATTTAAATGGGCGGCCACATTTAACCAGCCACACTTATAAACATACACACATTCATGCACTGGTTCACAGATCGGTGGGCAACTTGCCCAAGGTTGCTTAGCCCTTTGGTGGGCGAGAATGCTCGTATCAAATCAACAACTTTCCAACTGCGACAGCTGCATTGCAGAGCTCCATATAAATATAGAACTATACCCCTTGACTGTTACCATCTGCTTATTTGTGTTCTTCAACAGTGAATTCAAACCAGTGTGAAAAGCAACTTTCGTCCATCTAAACAAAAATTCACATTTCACAATCTGGACCTTTTTTATGAGAGATGCCATAAAGAGACCTTTTCCTACTTTGAAAATGAAATCCATTAAATCTGTCCACCTGCTTTTCTTCCAATAAAACATTATAAAAAAAAAAACTTTAACGGCACTTATCTTGCTTGTGATCTCATTTTTTCCTGAACTTTAACCTTAGATAGTCAACGTGAGAGTCTGATACACCATGAAAGACATCATAAAAGTCTTTAATGGTTTGAGCATGGTAACACAAAGCTGTATGATAACATGGGATACTGTTTGCCTGCACTGTGATGGAAGTAAAACAGTGTACTGCTTCAGTTATGCAGCCAGCCTGACCATAAGTGAACAATATTAAGTTATGCTTAACTCTAGGATTTCCGTGCCTTAAACTGATTAAATTATTACATTAATTAACATTTTGTTATTGTAAGACAAAAAAAAAATAGGTAAGCAAACTTGGAGGTTGAGAATAATTTTTTGCCAGTAGGCCTACCCAGCCTATGCTGACTGCCCATCACTAGCAGTGGCAACACCCTCCTGTGAGCATGCTTTTCTTCAGGCAAGCTGGTCAGAGTTGATGGGGACATGGGCCTACATAGACCTTTTGCAGGCAGCAAAAGACTTAAGACTTGGGAGGAGGGTCACCCTCCACCAGGACTACAACTGCAAACAGGCAGAATGTGCTACACTGGAGAGGTTTAGATTAAAGCACATGCATGCGTTAAAAGTGCCCAGTCAATGTCCAGACATAATTTTGCCACAGATTCATATTTTGGCTTAATTTGTACAGATGCTCTTTATTGTGCACAGAAAAATGGGAAAACATTTTATTTTCTAGATGTGCAAAGCTGGTAGAGATACAGATGCAGGTGCAATAGAAGTACTGTATACTGCAAAGTATTGAGTTTTGAAAAAACATATTTGCATTTCCATCCTCTTCGCTATTGTGCAATAAATTTGTCTTGGTTTGTGACATAAAATTCCAACAAAATGTATTGAAGTTTACAGTTATAATGTAACAAAATGTGAAACGGTTGGTCAATCCTCCTACTTTTAAGTGAACATGGTATGAAGTATATTACAATGCACTTTATAATCAAGCTGCTAATCTTCAGATTTAAAGGGAAAAAACAGGGTAAGATTGGTTGGTTGTGAGAAAAAAACAAAACATTATGTCATAAATTACAGAATCAAGTATGTTAGCTTTTTGCTGTTCCAAACTCTAAAATGTTCAATCTTTGGAATGCCTTGGAGATAGGTCTAAACATAAGAATGTTAAAAGCACTTTGTAAGGGAAGCTTCTTCAGACATAAATGCATTTATCCCTGCTGGGTACTTGTCGAAAATGTTCCAGAACAAAAAGAGCCACCACCTTTATTACTCTTCCTCTTAACAATGGATTTTGTCCAAAGCCAGTTGAATGATGTCTAAATCTCCAGTTTGACATGTGTTCAATAAGCGGGGGCTTGTTTTGTCTGCCTCCCAACTCGTGCCCTTTTCTCAACAGCCAAAAGGATTGGGCTCGTGTTGTTTTGTCAGCCGTTCATACAGAGGTCAAGGATGGGCGCCCACTGGCCCCGCTGTCAGCCCTCATCTGTTGACTGATTGGCAGATGGTCAGCGGAGGGCAACACAAGATGCTGCCAGCAGGGTTGGGAGCCAGGCAGGCTAGAGTTTTGGCGTCATCTGTGGAGCTTCACTCTCTCTGGCCTTCTCTCTCGCTCTATCTCTGTGTAGTTGTGTAACCTCGGCTATCCATGATGATTCGTCTCTCAAGCTTCAGCAAACACTTCTGCAGGAGTATAAATGCTGCGAGCAAATGAGGTGTGATGAAACAGCTGGCGGGCAACATGGCAATGTGGAACTAGGGGCCATGGCAGATGATGTCTCGCGCGGGCAAAGCATCATTTTCAATTTCCCGCTGTATGAAAAATCAGACAGATTTTTGTTTGCAGCACATGGATTTAAGTGTCCACAATCTTTCAAGACATCACCTAATTTCAGTAATTAAAGATGGTTTTTCAAGCATTTATTGTCTAAAGTTTTATGGAGCATTTAATTAATCAACCTTAAACAGATTTTTTTGGCAATGCATGAATTTAAAGTGCCTACCAAAACAATAATTTTAACCTTTCCCACATTTGGTGTTTCAGCCACAAACCTCAATGAATTTTGTAAGGATTTTCTAGATTAAAACAAATTATTGTGGGATTGTGCGGCGGAAGGAAAATGATACATGGTTTTCAAACTTTTTTATGCACACATTTGTATTCAGCCCCCATTAATCTGATACCCCTAAATAAAATCAGTATCATCGCTGAATAGATTTCACCTGTCTGTAATTTAACTTGTAAATACAAAAGTCCTGCGATAGTGAACATTAGTGAACAATTAACATCATGAAAACAAGCAGATAGCTCAGGGATCAAGTTTTGTAGAAGTTTAAAGAAGGGTTAGGATATAAAACAACATCCCAAACTTTGAACATCTCACAAAGCACTCTTCAATCCATCATCTGAGAACTAAAAGACTATGGCACATCTGTCAACTGACTGGGCAAGGGTAAGGCAATAAGAGCATTAATTAAAGAAGCAGACAAGAGGCCCATTGTAACTCTGTATGAGCAGCAGAGATACACAGCTGAGGTGAAGCAATCTGTCGATTGGGGGACATAGCAAACATGTCGAAAAAGGTACTATGGCCAAATGTGACCAGATTTTGACATTATGCTTATATGCATACCACTATGGATGATAAAAAAAACTAGCACTGCACATCACCCGAAAAACAAAACATCCCCAGAGTGAAACATGGTGTTGGAAGTATCATTCTGTGGGGATACCTTTCTTCAGCAGGGACAGGAAGGCTGGTTAAAGTTGTTGTCAGGCCAAAATGAGGCTGACGCAGAGTTACACATTCCAGACAGAGCTACAATGGACTTACATTTTATGATATGTAAGAATATCCAATTTAAAGTCCAGGCCTCTCATGGAGTCCAATTAGGAGTCAATGAGAAGACCTGTAAATTTATGTTCACCGTGGCCTTCCATCCATTTTGACTGAGTTGAGCTATTTTGCAGTCATGAATCGACAAAAACCTCCATATCTAGATGTGCAAATCTGGTAGAGACATATAACTGAAATCTTTAAAATCAGAGCAAAAGTTGAGTCTACAAACTCAAAGAAGCTGAATACATAGGCACACCACACTTTTCAAATTACATTTGTGAGAAAAATGAAAACGATTTATCATTACCCTTCTATATCACAATTATGCAGTGCTTTGTGTTGGTTTATCATATAAAATCCCAGTAAAAACAAACTGACATTTCTGATTGTATTGTCACAAAACATGACAGTTCAATGGATGGGAATACCATTTCGAGACACTTCAGACAACACCTTTGAGAAAGACAGTGGCTATGGCTCTGTACTAAGAGACACAACCCAACTCAACTACCAGTCCTCATGAACCTCACTTCCTAATTAGTAATCTCCTTGTTAAATTCAGAAATGAAAAGGAAATGCACTAATTTATTGTTTTATGTTGGTTGGTGAGCCAAGCTCTGTTGGCTGGGACTGCTCACCAGGCATCCGCCCAAGACTCCAGATACAGGCTTAGTTGTTTCCTCCAATCCAATCATCACAGTACAGTATGTTAACACAACCAGCTGCATACCCCTATTATATAGTCATCATGCAGGCGAAAAGGAGCAGGGTGAATTTCTTTGCAAAATGTCTTTTGAATAATTACACATTTGTAGCACTAAAAATTTTTGTTCTTGCTTTTTTTCATCCTCAAAGAGTTTGCTGTCATGTGTTGCCTTTGGCTTTGGGTGCGAGAACTTTTCCAAGTATGAGGAGCAAGGCATCGGAATAAGGTGGCACAACGTTGGCGGGAGTCCCCAGGAGGGGGATCCCTACACCTTCATCGTCTCCATCGCCATGATGCTCTTTGATGCTGTCCTATACTGGGTGCTAACCTGGTACATTGAAAATGTCTTCCCAGGTAATCATTTGAAGCAGATTTAAAATAATTTATGTGATTTTGAACAAAAAAATCATAAATACCATGTGTATTAAAATTTCCTTTTTTATCTTTGGGAGTTAATAAATGTATCTTGAAAGTACACTACACCTGTCTAAACAATATTCCTTGTGCCATTAGGAAAAGCTGTTGTATTTGCTAACTAACATGCTCAGTCACCATGCCAATTAAAAAAGGCAAAACAAGATTTTAATGCACAGCAGCAACATTTTCATTGCTAGGAATAGGTTGGCAAGAGTAATTAAATTTGTTGAGTCATAGTTCTGGATGCAACAGGTAATTACAGTTGATTTTTCTCTCTTCTAATTTAAAAATTCTGAATTATGAATGCAAACGGAACACCAGATATGTGAAGCAGACATCCAGAGCTGAAGGAACTGATCTAAACTAAATAATAATTAAATTCCTGTTAGATGTGGGATCAAACTAATGTCTCATTAAACCAGGAAGTTTGTTTCTGATAGCAAATGGGAAAGGCATTTCTCAAGAGATAATAAAACAATGCAGATTGAGTAATCATTAGAGAAATGTTTTAATTTACATTTAAAGTGTAACTACACCCCAAATCATTTTTTTTGCAATTAAACTCTATGAATTGGGCCTTAATGGTGCTATCTTTATGTTATTGTGCAATTCTTTTACATTATCATATAAACTTGTTTAATTCTGCAATATTTTTCCTTAAACACTCTTCATGTTGAATGGTGGCTACTGCAGTTGAATTTTCCTATTATTTTAAACAGTACATCCTGGTACATGTCTATGTTACAGCCCTGCAGATGCCCCCTTAGCAAGGCAGGAGTTAGAATTGCGAGCATTGATCATAGCTTTTTATGCTTTGTACCAGGGGTCCCCCAATTAAAATAGTAGGAGGTCAACTCCCTAACTCATCCAAACACCTTGGGGTCTGAACATTTTTAAATCAAAATATTTTCTGTCATCTTTATATAACATTTTTGTAACACTAGTTTTTTTAAATTACTGATCAATTATTCATATGCCCATGAAATCATATGCTGAACAGAAAAGAGCAATCCAATTCAAGTACCAATATTAAATACACTTTGAATGGCTTGGTCGAGCTGGGTCTGTGCAACTTGGTATAATTCTGCTCTTCTTGTGCTTGTGACACGCATGATAATTTCCTTAACCTTTTCCTTAAGTTGTTGTCCATATTTTCCATCTAAAATTGTTTCTTCCACAACTTCCATGGACTCTGTGCTCATTTACCAGTTAGTGAAATGCTTTTTGTGTTTTCCCAAAATCCACTGGACTGACAGTTAACACTTGTATGTTCGATGTGGTGCTGTAAGAGACTGTATGCTTCTGTCCATTCATCTTTAAATGTATGATTTCATAGTCCACTTTATGTATTTTTGATGAAGTCATCTTCTTTTACTCACTATACTCACTGTACTATCAGCAAACGTAAGCTCCCAAGCTATTAACTTAGCAACCCATTTTGAAGGTCCGCATAGCTTCTTCTTTGTCATTTTCTGGTAGTTGCCATGCATTACTGCCACCAGCTGGCCTGCAGTGTGGACCAGAATTTCATTGACCCTTACTGTGGGGCTATACCATATTAACAGGAGATGAGGTGCAAGTGAAATTAAGACACTGTTGGATTACATGCAGTAATATATAAATGGTCAAAATCAGATTGGGTCCGGATTGGACGGCACGTTTGTCCCGATCCGGATCCTCTACTTTATACCTTCAATCATATGCTTTACTTGAGATAATATAAAGCTACATGTAAAATGTTAACTTTCTGAAAGCTTCTTACTGCTTTGAACGCTAGCCCATGTTAGCAATGATGCTGCTAACATCATTTTACCATTCAGAAATTGGACCCATTCTGTCCTCCACTACCTTGGCAGTGCCGGCTTCAGGCATCACTGAGTCAGCGTCTTGAGCCAGCGGCTCGAACTCATAAGGCTAAGGTCCACTGGGCTCCACAAAGCCTCTCTCAACCTCCCAAAATTGAGTTAAGAACTGTCAAACGCATTATCAAAAACTGGAAGGATAGTGGGGATCCATTGTCTTCGTGGAGGAAATGTGAGGCAGTGAGGCTAACCGAAAAAAAAAAGGCTTCAATTTGCTAGGGAGCATAAAGATTGGACTCTATACTGTACTCTATACTGTACAATCCTGTGGGGGCAGTGCTATAATCTGGGGTTGCTGGAGTTGGTCATGTCTGGGTTCATCAACAGTATGTATACAAAGAATGAGGTCATCCATTCCCGTAGCTCTCAGCAGACATGACTTTATGGGATTCTTCTTCAATAAAATTGATTCTATTAAAAATAAAATCTTTGACATACTGCCGAAGATGATTACTTCATCCTCAGCAAGTGAGACAACATTGGAAGTAACTGTAGAACCTGATCTGTGTTTGGACTGCTTTGATCCTGTGGAGCTTCCTGAGTTATCAGAAATATTAGCTTCATGTAAACCTTCAATTTGTATGTTACACCCAATCCCGACCAAATTATTTAAGGAAGTGTTCCCTCTGATTACCAGCCCCATTTTAGGTATGATTAATCTATCCTTAGTAAATGGATATGTACCACAAGCTTTTAAGGTAGCTGCAATAAAACCTTTACTTAAGAAACCTTCGCTTGATCGAAAATTACAGACCTATATCCAATCTTCGGTTCTAATCTAAAATTCTTGAGAAAATAGTTGCTAATCAAATGTGTGAGCATTTACGCAGCAATGACCTCTTTGAAGAGTTTCAGTCAGGCTTCAGAGCTCATCATAGCACTGAAACAGCTCTGCTGAAAGTCACTAATGATATTCTTATGGGCTCAGATAATGGACTTGTGTCTGTACTTGTCCTCTTAGATCTCAGTGCTGCATTTGATACAGTCGATCACAATATTCTCTTAGAAAGGCTGGAATATTCTGTAGGGATCAGGTGAACAGCGCTAGGCTGGTTTAAATCTTATTTGTCTGACAGATTCCAGTTTGTTCATGTAAATGATAAATCATCTTTAAACTCCAGGGTTAATTGTGGAGTACCACAGGGTTCAGTACTTGGGCCAATTCTCTTTACTATATATATATATATATATATATATATGCTTCCAATAGGTCAAATTATCAGGCAGCATAGAATAAACTTTCACTGTTACGCTAATGATACTCAGCTTTACTTATCCATAAATCCTGATGAGCCCAACCAGTTATATAGACTACACACATGTCTTGAAGACATAAAAACTTGGATGACTTTAAACTTTCTGCATCTAAATTCAGACAAGTAGTTGTCGTCTTTGGGCCGGAGTCTTTAAAAAAAAATAAATAAAACTGCTTAGTCCATCACTTGACCTGGATGGCATTAAAATGACCTCTGGTAATAAAGTAAAATACCTTGGTGTTATTTTTGACCAGGACATGTCATTTAAATCCCATATTAAACAGGTTTCTCGAATTTCATTCTTTCACCTCCGGAACATTGCCAAAATTAGAAATATCCTATCTAGGAGTGACGCTGAAAAACTAGTCCATGCATTTGTTACTTCAAGGCTGGACTATTGTAATTCTTTACTATCAGGATGTCCACAAAATCCAGTTAAAAGCCTTCAGCTGATTCAAAATGCTGCAGCAAGAGTTCAGATGAAAATTTAAATGAGAGATCATATTTCTCCTATTTTAGCTTCCCTTCATTGGCTCTCTTTTCAGAATAAAATTTAAAATTCTCCTCCTCACATATAAAGCCCTTAATGATCTAGCTCCATCATACATCAGAGATCTGATTGTTCCATATGTTCCTAACAGAGCACTTCGTTCTCAGACTGCAGGTTTACTGGTGGTTCCTAGAGTCTCTAGAAGTAGAATGGGAGGCAGATCCTTTAGTTATCAGGCTCCTCTCCTGTGGAACTAACTCCCAGTTTTAGTCCGTGAGGCAGACACCCTGTCTACTTTTAAGGCCATGCTTAAAACTTTCCTTTTTGATAAAGCTTATAGTTAGAGTGGGTTAGGTTACTTATTTATATAGCGGCAATTTACAACATGTGTTGGGAATTGGCGCTATATAAATAAACTGAATTGAATTGAATTGAGCTGACCACCTGAATATACGGAATGACCAGGTTATTCAATCAATGTGTTTTTTATTTCCTGATGGCACGGACGTATTCCAAGATGACAATGCCAGGATTCATCGGGCTCGAATTGTGAAAGAGTGGTTCAGGGAGCACGAGGCATCATTCTCACTCATGGATTGGCCTCCACAGAGTCCAGACCTTAACCGCATTGAAAATCTTTGGGATGTGCTTGAGAAGGCTTTGCGTAGCAGTCAGACTCTACCATCATCAATGCAAAATCTTGGTGAAAAATTAATGCAACACTGGGTGGAAATAAATCTTGTGACATTGCAGAAGCTTATTGAACATTAATGTTTGTATTCTTTTGGAGAAAGTTCATCCTTGAGTTACTTTCCAGACGGTTCCCATGATTTAATGTTCTGGTTTAATGTAATCTTAAAATGGAAGCTTTTGTTTGATTAAAATTATGTTTTAATGAACTGTTAAAAGATGAAGTTTGCAATTCAGTCAGTTTTTTCTTTTTTTTTTCTTCTTAATTGTTTTGCTTTTGCTTGGTCTCAAATTTTTTTCTATATTTAATTTTATTTTATGCCTGGCACTTTCTGGGCTTCATTGTATTTTCTTAAGCCATCATGAATGAAAATGTAATTATTGTTCTTTGCAGGCCAGTATGGGATTCCTAAGCCGTGGTATTTCCCATTTACTTCATCTTACTGGTGCGGGGTGACACCAGTAACTGAAAACAACCCCGATCTGCTGACAAACTCTGGGGCAGATGACGGTAAACTTCTATTTCATTTGCAGTTCTCACTTCTTGGTGTTTCACTGTTTGTCAGATTCTAATCACCCCTGTTTATGTTCCGGTGGGAACATGGTTCTGATAAGAACTGGAGGTGAGTCAAGGAGGGTTGTGAACAAACATTATCACCTTATTTGTCACATTTGTTGATAATAGAGCTTTGTGCTTTGGTGGGGGGAGGGGGTGCTTCAAGTCAAGAATACAGCTAAAAACAAGAAAAGAAAAATCTTTCTGAGTACCGAGTTTAGTTTCCTCATTGAACCTGTGTGTGTGTGTTTGTGTTGCTGTGTGTGTTTTAGAGATCAAAATGTGTTTTCAGTTTCTTAAGCTAAGAATATGAGTAATCAAGCATAATTAAAGTGTCTGAATTAAAAGGAAATTCATTTTTTATGGGATTACCAGGGCTGCATGGTGGCGCAGTTGGTAGCACTGTTGCCTTGCAGCAAGAAGGTCCTGGGTTTGATTCCTGGCCGGGGATCTTTCTGCCTGGAGTTTGCATGTTCTCCCCATGTTCTCCCCGTGCATGCGTGGGTTCTCACCGGGTACTCCGGCTTCCTCCAACAGTCCAAAGACATGCCTGTTAGGTTAATTGGTCACTCTAAATTGCCCTTAGGTGTATGAGGGTGTGCATGGTTGTTTGTGTGTTGCCCTGCGATGGACTGGCGACCTGTCCAGGGTGTACCCCGCCTCTCGCCCATAGACTGCTGGAGATAGGCACCAGCTCCCCCGCGACCCACTATGGAATAAGCGGTAGAAAATGACTGACTGCATTTTTTATGGTTTACAGTATCATTAAAACAGTTGATGTAAATAATGTACATTTCCTGCAAACATTTCCCTCTTGAAAAGACATATTTTATTGTAATGGATTTATTTTTCAGTTTATGACTTATCTTAAATTAAATTTACTTATGGACATTTTTTAGTTTGTTTATTAATTATGTCATGTTATTCCTTTTTTTAACAGCATTCAAAAATAAATTGATGTAAATATTGATGCAAATGCTGTAAATGTCATTTTGACATGCTGTCATTTAAACTCATTTTGTGCCAATGTGTTTTTTTAATCTATTTTTTACTGTAGGATTGTTTTGTGTTTTAATGTGTTTTGTTTTTTATATTTACAGCTTTTATTCATTTTTTTCATTTTTTTGATAATGTGTTTTAATTATTTTGTTTTAATATTATTTAGATTACTTTATTGAGTTTTCTTGAATATAAGTTAAAAGAAAATATAATAAAACATGATCAAAACCTACATGCAAAAAAACACTGGTGTTAATGCGGATGTTATACCTATAAACATTTCAGCAACGAGCATTATGATCATGTAAGTCATTTTTCATTAACGTTTTATTAATATATATATTTTTTTTTTTTTTTTATCCATTTATTTGTTTTTTGCTCTTTTTAGACAATGTTAATTTATTTGCTCATAAACACTACAAGAGGCTTTCTCATTTTATTGGTGTCCTGATTCTTTAAAATACATTATTTTTTCCTTCTTCCTCTATATGGGAATATCTGTTTGTCTTCATGAAGGATATTTTGAAAGACCACCTCCCGGTGTGAAAGTAGGGGTGTCAATTCGCAATCTTGTCAAAATCTACAAAACCGGGAAAAAGCTGGCGGTTGACGGCCTGAGTGTGGACTTCTTTGAGAATCACATCACATCATTTTTGGGCCACAATGGAGCTGGAAAAACAACCACAATGTGAGACATATTATTTTACTCTCTTGTATTTTCCAACTTGTCTCAGCTTTTGTGCCTATTGAACATTAAAATAAACTGCTGACTTTACTGTTGCTGCATTTATTTAGTTTACTGCTTTTAAAAGAGTGATTTTACTGTGAGTACATCCATCAGAAAGAGTCTGCTGTTGTAACCGAGAGTGGGAGTTATCTAATTGCGGCTTGGGAAAAAGCTAAGAAAGGTTGGTTAGGGTTTTGGATGACAGAAAATAAATGAAAGCCAGTGGCCCAGAAATTCTGAGTGACAGAGAGAG
This sequence comes from Girardinichthys multiradiatus, assembly GCF_021462225.1. Lineage (NCBI taxonomy): Eukaryota > Metazoa > Chordata > Actinopteri > Cyprinodontiformes > Goodeidae > Girardinichthys > Girardinichthys multiradiatus. The sequence continues at coordinate 24,809,632 of NC_061807.1, forward strand.
CAAGTGATGCAGGACTAAGGGCTGCAGGGAAGACGTCTGCTCTGAGCCACTGGAATGAAACATAACGGGACAATAAGAGGAAGGACAGAGTAAGGACTTTTCACATACTAAAACCCATGGTCACTGGATTTTATGAATGACAACATCTCCTTATCCGGGAAATGGGATCTTACAGCTGATGTTTTTTGTGAGTAGGAAGAAGAAAAGGCTAAACCGTTACTAAAAATGCACGATGGTTTTATTTCATGTTTCAGTAATTTAGTTTTAATTATAATTTAGGGGGCTTTTGTATCATAAATATTTTGAGACAAAGGTATTTATTTAACTCAGGAGTATTTTTACAGAAAAAAAAAAAACTTGCCCCACACTACCCACTACAGAAAAGAGACTTTTAAAATCACTACACAGAAACTTAGAGATATTTAAAGACACAAGTTTCTTCAAACTGTCTGACACTGAGTCAGAGTGAACTTTTTCTGTTTCAATTCAGTTAAGATGACAAACTATTTCTATTTCCACATGCCAGAATAATTACATTTCTTTTTCTTTTTTACTATTCAAAGTCAGATGTATATATAAATTTCCTTAGTAGTCGGTAGAATTGCCTTGTATACAGCATGACATCAAATGTGTTGGGCGTCCTTCTACAAGCTTCTCACAGTAGTTTGTTTGAATTTTTGCCTATCCCTCCTGACAGAATTTTCAGTACCTGAGTCAGGTTTGTATTTAATTTGGTTGTTTGGTTAGGGTCATTTTTTCTTTTTTTTTTCAATAAATTCAAAGGTTTTTCCTCTTTGTAGGTCAATTCTGACAGGACTGTTCCCACCTACATCAGGAACAGCCCTCATTCACGGACATGACATTCGCACCGACATAGACAACATTCGGAAGTATTTGGGAATGTGTCCGCAGCATAATGTCCTATTTAATGAGTGAGTGAATTAACAAGGTTAAGTCATTCTGTTTTTCAGATTACAAAGTGGAAGGCTGTGGGTCTATGCACAACTGTGTCATCTTACACATAATGAGGCCTCATAATGACTCAGACTCTCCAGTTACACATGATTCAAAAATATTCATTTTGCCCATTTAAAAACAATGATCTTTAATCAATCAATCAATCAAGCAAGCTTTATTTATAGAGCTCTTTACACACCCAAAGTGACCAATGCTGTGCAGGTCTATAAAATAAAAGAAATACAAAAACATGAAATGAGCAATAAACATAAATCTAGAGTAAAGCCAGTAGAATAAGAGCAGTTAAAACAATAAAAAGATAAGAATAATAAAAATAAAAATAAACTATTGTTAAACCATCCTGATACTTCTGCTCATCCAGAATTAAAAGCCAAATTAAGGGATTTAAAATCATTCAAGGTACTGGCCATCCTTACAGTGAGTGGGAGATCATTCCAAAGTTTGAGAGTCGTGCCAGAAAAAGCATTGTCTCTGCCCACAAGTCATAGGAACATCAGGAAGCAGCAGATTACCAGACCTCAGAGTTCTGCTGGGAACCTGCTTGTGTTCATAAGAGTTGTCCATCCCAGTAGAAAGAGTTGCAGCAGTCCAGTCTAAAAGTAACAAAATAGTCAATCACCCTTTCAAGGGCACCATGAAGTAGACAAACAGCGTTGGATTTTAGGGATCAGCCTCAGATGGAAAAAGCTGGACCAGACTACTATAGTGACCTGTTTATCAAATTTAAAACTTTTATCCAAACGTACTTCTGACAGCAGTACAACTAAAATAATTTCAAATGATGAATTGCACTGCTACAAACACAAACAAACAAACAAACGCATTTTCCCCAAAACTCTAACTGACACCATGGTATCTAATGCAAAACTGATCACCTAAAAATTAATTCCGGATTCCTATGCAGTCTGGAAAAAGATAGAATTTGATTAAAATGTTTTTATTCCATCCATCCATCCATTCATCCATCCATCCATCCATCCATAAAACATGTCAAATTATATTAATAAATGGTGTTCTTTTGTTCAAAACTGTTTATTTAAGATTATCTTTGACATCTAGAGAGAAATGAATCACACTGACACATTTATTTCAAAGCAGACAGAAATAAGGCCACTTGTGCGTCTTTAAACATTAGCTGAACAGGTCCTACATGCTTTTCTTACTTCCCAGGCTCACTGTGGAGGAGCACATTTACTTCTATGCCAGGCTGAAGGGATGTAGTCGCAGTGAGGTTAAATCTGAGATGGACCAGATGATTAAAGATGTTGGTTTACCACACAAGCGGAAGGATCTTGCTAAGAACCTGTCAGGTGAGGCTCAGTGTACCATGACACATCTGGGATACATCTCAGATGGTCTGACTGACAGTATGCCGACCTATATATTTAGTTGTGGATGTGTGTACGCGTGTTTTGATTTATTTTTTTCTTAAGAAGAAATGCTAATAATAAGCTATTCCTCCTTCAACACCTGCATGTATCTGTATCCCACACCCACTGTACCTGTGCTCTGTAATTCATTGTCTGGGGGGTACAAGCAGGTTCTATTTGATAAATTGTCCCAATTGCTTGTGAGCAAAATCACTGAAATATGACTTTCAAGGTTGATCTATGCTGACATTTCCACTACATTAGCACTGCACTGGATGCATTTTGAAGAGGCCGCTAAGAGAGAGGAGCCAAGAATTATTGTTGTGAAAGTGTATCTGCGTCCTGGCCATCAGTCATTTCTCAGAATCCAAAAGGCAATAAAACACAGAGCGGACCATCTCATCATATTTATTCCATAATCACTTCCAAAAATTGTGTCCGTATTGAATTTGAAACTTGATGCTGACACATGACCGTGTGGTATTTTGCTTATGATAAAAGTAGAATGTCTAAGAGAAATACAAATATGACTGTTTCTCCTTATTAACATCTGGTTAAATTATAAGTGTGCACAGTGCCTTTTCAAAAGTATTCACAATCCTTCCGCTTCTCCACATTTTGTCATGTGACAACCACAAACTTCAATGTCCACCTAAACTGACAGACTAGAGCAAAGGCAGCATTAATCAGAGAAGCAGCCAAGATGTCCATGATAACTCTGTTATAAATTTGTTAACGGGACATAGTTGTAGCAAATGTTGAAATAAAGCCAAAGGTAGCCCAGTTTGCAGTTTGCCACAAGCCATGTAGGGGTCACAGTAAACATGTGGAAGAAGGTGCTCCTGGTCAGATGAGACAAAAACTGAACTTTCTTTAATGCTTCTCAGGTGGGATGCAGCGAAAACTTTCCGTGGCCATAGCATTTGTCGGTGGTTCAAAGATTGTCATCCTGGATGAACCAACAGCCGGAGTAGACCCTTATGCTCGACGGGGGATCTGGGAACTACTGTTAAAGTACAAACAAGGTATGAATTCAGAACTATATACAATTTTGAAGCCTTTAATGTTCATAGAATATCTTGGATTGCTTATAGCTCATTTGATCTCTTTCAAACTAAGAAACAAATCCTGAATATTTACTTTGCGACCAACAGGGCTAACTCTTAAATGTATGCTATTAAAGCAATCAGGCATTCAGAATCACTAGAAAGTATTTTGTTTTCCTTGCTGTCAGTAAAACTCAGCCGATAATGGACAGAAATTGTAAATAGAACAAACACAGGTTGAAGTGGAAAAGAAGACAAGTAGCTTTTATTGACAGACTCCCTAATGGTCTGCAGAATTAGTCAGCCTGTCAGTTTCTGTCTTTATATACACTGTGGTTGCTGAAGACTATAAGCAGAGCATGCACATTTTCTCTGCAAATGTCTAAATGTTTAATGTGCACTGAGTGACATTCTGCCCTCACTGTGTCATTAGCATCTGCCTCTCTCTAATCAAGCCCTTTTCACTCCAATCGGTAGCTGCAGATAACTCGGTTCTAATGAGAACCCCCACATTGCTCGAAATGACTCATTTTTGTTTCTCTCTGGTTTTATTTGAGCCACAGTGTTATTAAGCTTGTCATTAAGCAAGGGATGAGGGAAAATGCTACAGGGAATCTATTTGTATGAAAAAGTGGAGGCTGAAATTAGACTTCATGTTACAGTTCATCACAGCTTATTAAATGTGGAGGTTTTCCACATGGACAGGTTGACCACATGGCCCCAAAGTGGAATTAAGCTTAGTAGTGGCTGATTTGTTTGGTGGCACTGTACCCTATAATTAGTGGAAATTAAGTCCTTTGAATTTAAATTGTTTGTTATTATGCTTTTATAAGTTCAATTTAACTATCAGAGTAGGTTTAATTAGTCCGATATTGACATGTTTGTCATAACAGCTAATTTCTGTCAACATGTTGACACTAACATTATTTATGGACTTCTAGGTTTATTTTTGATTTTTGTTTTGCTTTTTCTCTTACATTACATTAGAACCTTACATTATTATTTTTTGTACTCATTGGAAGGCCTTATAATGACTTAGGATAAAAAGAAGAAAAAGAGAGAGAAAGAAATAAGGAAACAAAAGAGAGAAAAAAGAAGAAAATAGCAAATTGTGACTTTTTGGTCATTATCTATTGCTGGAAGTTGAATAATGTTCAGCTACCCCAGTCTTTATAGATTAGGCCTCTATGCCCAGGATCTAACCAGGTCTTTATTGTTTGTTTGCATGTTCAGTGAACTGGATTTTTGCCCTCCTCTGTGTTGTAAGAAAACGTAGCTGTGTACCATGGGTGGTTGATGAATTTAATTATGCTAAAAAGTGGCACTAAATTTAAGTGTTTTTTCACTGTTTTTCAAGAACTTTGAAGTCTATGATCATCTGTAGTTCAAAATCTAAAATGCCTTGACTAGTTAAACATAAACTGGTCAAATAAAAAGTTGACGCATGTTCTTTAAAAAACATAGATCTATGAAACAATTACTCCTTTTGTGTAAAAAAGAGCATTTGTTTTATATTTATGTGGACAAACATGGAAATTACATTTGGTAAACTGGTGAAACCTAAAGTGAATTAATCTAATACAGAAATATAACAACAGATTCTGTAAAACACAGCTTTAACTTGTTTTTTTTTTTAAATAAAAAAAAAGACAAAATATAGTGTCCTTGTTTTTAAAATACTGTATATTAGTATAAGTCTTTCAAAATTGCTTGGCAAGTTCTCACTTTCAGTTAGGCTTATCACCCTTATGAGAATCACTCACCAGTTTCCTAAATTTTAACTAGAAATATTCATAATATCATTTGTATTAATCTTATATGTTTATTTATGTTATATATGGGAGAAAATATGTTTCATAAATCAGACACTTGCTTAGTGAATGCTTTTTATGTTGCGTCAAACATATGAAGGACATAAGGAGCAGTTTGTAAGTCTCCAATACATTGAATACATATGAAGTATGGGTAATGTTTATGATGCACCCCAGTTGTATAAATCTTGAGTGTATTACATTGAAGTGCGTAAACTTTACAGTGTGTAGCAATGTAAAGATGAGTAAGTTACTTTTTGTCTTTGTGTCTTGTGGTCATGGTCATCTTGTTTTTGTTTTCTGCCATGCTTAAGGACTGCTTAACCATCTCGGGCTGAATGTTAAATGCTGTGTACACAGTTATACATTCTGCCCCCATGTGGTTGAATAATTTTTAGTTGATTTAATTAGGAATTAGCGCTCACTTTCCTATTAGATGAGCCACGCAAAGCATTAAGCAGTGAACAAATCTTCATCAGTGCAGGTAGAGCATCTGCAAAGGAAAAAAAAAAATTGGGTCATTGCATGTAGAAAGATGAAGCTGGAATGTTATTTATTTAAAGCAGGGAACCTTTAATCCCCTGCGATGGACTGGCGACTTGTCCAGGGTGTACCCTGCCTCCTGCCCATAGACTGCTGGAGTCAGGCACCTGCTTCCCCGCGACCCTCTATGGAAGAAGCGGTAGAAAGTGACTGACTGACCTTTTATCCCATAGACATGTAAGGGAGAAAGCATCATGGGGGCATAAAAAATACAAAAGCACATGTATATGAAATTACAGCATGCATATGAGATGTGATAGAAATTTGTGCAAAATGAATGGAAATAAATTCTAAATGGCTTTATGCATTTGCAGTAAAAACCTGATGGAATTGAGAAAATTCTAACTGAACCATTGTACCAACAATTTCCAGTGCAGACTCCGAGTACTGCAGCATGTGTTTTCAGGCAATACATAATTTTTTATGCCCCAAAGGCTAATCAATGTGGGGCTTAAGTCATTGTTGCGGAACAAATGGGATAAAAGTTTTGCAACAGGTTTTTTTTTTTTTTTTTCATGCAGTGCAACACAGGACATAACAGCAAAAATCAGCACCAAAACTGTCAGTCTGGGAATCTTTTTATGACATCACACAACATCTTACCTCATGGACATTTTACACTAACAGACAGGAAGGACAGGCAAAGAGAGGTGGAGATATTCAGCAAAGGTTGTTGGGTCCGGGGACTCAAACCCGGGATGGCCGTTTCGAGGACTACTTCCTCTATATGTGGTCGCGCGCTAAGCCCTACACCACCAGCGCCGCATCCCACTAACCCTACTGTCTGACTACCTTTGAGAGTGGTTATATATATATGTTAAAGTTTTACACTGAATGCCAGGACATCTGTTTAGTATAACCTAATGGACAGGTTCTAAATTATATTGGAAGAACTAATTGATCTGAGACGACAATCACCAACAGCAGTTAATAGTTAGGTTATATAATTTATCGCAATGCGGAAGTTCATTATATTTTTGTTCTGCCTTTCTTAACCACTGTGGAATCTATTTCTATCAACTTGATTTAGATTAAAGGAATCTAAATAAAAGAATCCAGTTTTCTAGCTCCTCTTTGCTGTATGCATTGCAAGTACAGCAATTTACCTGAACACACCCTTGATATATAACTGTATGCTGTAATGTGCAACAACACGCTATAAATCAATATATATATGGGTCTTCTGCAGTCCAAACAAATTTTTTTTTTTCTCCCAACTCGCAAGTGATTCAATGCTTTTCAGAATTCTTTTATTTACACGCACACACACACACACAAATTCATCTCTCAGGTTTGAGCATCGCATGCAAAATGCAGCCAGTCAGTTACTGAACTAAACTGCAATCCTTTCAGCCGTACCCCTTTTTTCAAGAATAATGTTTCTCTCCTGTATTTTAAATTGACTAGGTTGCGTGCATTCATGAACCTGAATATTTTTTTCATTTTATATAAAAGGTAAGCTGCGCTTGCAAGGCATAACATAATGCAGCAATGCTTTAGAGTGAAGAGATAGATTTGGCAGCTCAGCTGGTGACACGGCATACATTGGTGTGGAGAGAGAAAGAGAGAGAGAAGACACAGAAATAGTTGGACAAGCAAAATGGCTGCATCGAGCCACAGTTAATGACCTCTCAGTGTGTCCTCGTCCCCGGGATAATGTGACTTGTGAGGATACAGATTTAACTTTGTACAAAAACAGCCATACTCAGCACCGTGTATGACCCTTTGCAGTAAAAACCACCCCCACCATTTGTGAGGAAAGGGTGAAAACCCTGGTTTGTAAATTTAGTAAGCTGATGTCTTATATCTCACATATATAGAGATGTTTCTCTTTAGGTTGTGAGAACTGCGGATGCTGCAGGAAAACAGCAAAAAACTAAAATCTGACTTTTGTGAGCAGAGGAGAAAAATTACAAATATCTTTGAAATAATTATTAAGGTTATGATGATATATTTTCTCCATAATAATATATATAATTTATTTAAAAATATCACTGAGGTTAAAAGAGATATTTTAATTCTATTGAAGTGAGGTTTAGCGGTGTACTTTAAGCAATATGGAGTAACAGTTTGGGAAAAAAATTGGTTAGAAAATGAGTAAGGTCAAGCTAATATGTAGCTACTTAAATTAACAATTAGCTACTTAAGCTAAGAGCTACTGTAGCTAATTGCTACATAAGTCAACCGCTAGTTCAGATGACAGCTACTTAAGCCAATGCCTAATTAAGCTAAGGGCTACTAAAGCTAACAGCTACACCAGCTAATGACATTGTAACAAGACCTCAAGCAACAGCTCCCTTAACTAAAAGCTACTGAATTTAACAGCTACTCAAGCTTATAGCTACTTAGCCTAACAGTTATTTCAGTTGACAACTACTCAAGCTAAAGGCTACACAAGCTAAAATCTACTTTGCCTAGCATCTACTTCCACTGACAACTTCTGAAGCTAGCAGCTACTTATGCTAAGTACTCAAGCTAACAGCTTCAAGAGTAAATTTATGTTGTCTAAACAAACCCAAACTTGAAACTTTTCAAGCAGTCCAAGTATTTTCATGGAGCAGTTGTTTATATTTGCACTATTTGTCTTTTTAAAATGCCTGTGTGATTCGGGACAGTTGCTTAATCAGTTACCCTATTCTAAATACAATCCATTTTATACAATCAAATTTGTAATCATAAAAAAAATAATAATACATGTCATTTTCATGTTTGAAGTCACTGATTTTACTGTGTTATGCTGTTGTTAAAGGATTTAACCAGCTGAACTGTGAGGATATAATAAAAATCTATGTGCGAATAACTGTTCCATTATTATAAAGGTGTGTCTGTAGCATGTGATTACAATTAATTTATGCTTTAATAATTATCTTAACAAACCATTTCAAAGCAGCTTTCTTTCATTGTAATAGTTGTAACATGTTAAATGTTTCCTACTTAAAAACATGACTGGATCAAATAACAGATTTCTCTCTGATGCGGCTTTAATGCAGACAGCAGAGACAGGACCACACTGTGACTTCATTACAGATCTGCCTTTTTTTCTCTTGCTTTCTGGGGTATGTGATAATTAATATGTGTTATCTGATCCGACGTGATGTAAAAGGATTAGAACACCTGTGAATAATCGTGTGATTCATGCCGTTTTTGTCACTGCAGTTGCATTCAGTTGATGCCTCTCGAACCAAAGTACCTGGGGAACAAAACAGAGAGATGGAGTAAAATTTGTTTCCCATAGAAATGTTGGAAAGCAGGCTGTGGAAGGCCTTTATCGTCATTTTAATTATGTCCCAGTTTCACGCCTACACGTTTTTCTTGAGTTTGCTTTGTTGCCACGCACAAAAGCATGAATAAAAAAATAGATCACAGTGAAATCGACACTAAGAAGATAAGTGACAACATGAGACAAATTTTGATATCAACTAATTTTTAGGAGACTGTGTCTAAAAAAAGATTTGGATGGATTTGCATGAATGATACGGTTACAAGTCGTACCTGGAGTATGGTTTGTATTCTTTCTTTCAGCTACGATTTAAATCACATTTCTATTTTATTTCTCCTAAGGTCGCACCATCATTTTGTCAACACACCACATGGATGAGGCAGACATCTTAGGAGATCGCATAGCCATCATCTCCCAAGGAAAGATGCAATGCTGTGGCTCCTCGCTCTTCCTCAAGAAGTGTTTCGGCAGTGGCTACTACCTGACTCTGGTCAGAGATGAGATGGAAAAGATGACTAGTCAACGTAAAAATATCAAACAAAATCTGTCCAGGGAGGAACAAACAGTAAGCGTGTGTTAGTTTTGGATAATTTTTTGCCAGTCTCTCAGCATATGTGCCTTGTTTGCAGGTAGAGTAGTTAGATTTCTGTACAATCAAGGGTGAAATTGGAGTGGTGATACCACTTGGTTAAGATATAGGCATCTATCCTAACTAATGTGTTAAAAGTGTGCAAAGCAACAACTACACATTGTTCCTTGCACACAACACTTCAACCTTACCTCTTCTCACCAGATCTTCCATCAGTTTGTTTAAGTGGTTGTTCAGGTTAGGGACTCACAGTGAGAGTCAGATTAAACCTATTCCCACAAACATAACACACACATCATAATCCTTAAACCCAAAAGTTCTCCAATGTAACAAATCCCCATGCGCAATCACACTAAAATCTAGGCATCTATTCCTGGAATGCACTCTAAAATATAAATTGTGTAAGAAAATAAATATATTATTAATTCAGCTAACAAGTTCAGCAAGGTGCATGAAGTTTGGTGTGGAGAAACTTGACTAGCCTGCCAGTTTGTCCTGACCTCAGCCTTCTTGAACACCTTTGGGATAAATTAGAGTAGAGGCTGCAATTCTGTTTCTCTCATCTAACTATGCACACATATTTTATGATATTACGATATTATTTTATTGTATTATCTTATTGTAGAAATTGTAGGTCACTCAATATTTTTTGGGATTAAACATTTATTTTCTGCTGTATTGTTGTAAAGATGAGAACTATGGACACATATTCCATCACAGATTACACATTACCTGCTGATGTATGCACACAGCTTTATTTAGACTAATTAGGTAGAAACTTGCAGAAGCACATTACTTGATTAATGCTCCTGAGGAGTCCTCAAGGAGGCACTGCTCATCATTCTAATGGGTAAGGTACAATAGAGCCTTTCTAATCCAATTCTGATTAACAGGAGACAGACCGTCCTTTCAGAAGTAGTCCAGATGATGGCTTTGGCAGTCACACGTGGGACAATTCTGACCCAACAGGTACAAGGGTATCTTGGTTACTCGTATGCACCAACTGTCTTTTTAATTCTAACATTCTTTGTCCTTCTTCAAAACCTTTCGGGAAAGCAAGACGGTGATGAAAAGAAGTTCTGATTCAAACTGATCTTTACCTTTTCTGTTTTTACCTTTCTTAATCCTTCATCTTTTTAAGTAACTGACTTTAGAAATACCATTATACTAAACTGGACAAGATTCATTTAAACTTTATTGATTTAAATAAGATCCTTCATTTAGATATGTATTTGTATGTTTAGGCATCTATTATAGCTCACTTATTTTGTCTTTGTAATAAACGTTGGCTGACAGGTGCAAACATGCAGCAAATGGCTGAACGAGCCTCAAACAGCAAATATTTGCTGCAAACACATAAATAATGAAAACCACATAAATCATGAATGATGCAGACTCCAAAACATGCGATCACAAAAAAACCAACGCAACAGAAAAACCGCTGCATAAGTGCAATCACCAAAAATAGACAAAAGCAAAAGAACAAATGCTCGTACTCATCATCTTCCGCTTCATCCAGAACTGGGTCGCGGGGGCAGCAAACTCAGCAGAGACACCCAGACATCCCTCTCCTCAGACACCACCTCCAGCTCCTCCAGGGAGAGCCCAAGGCGTTCCTAGGCTCCTGGGCGGTCCCTTGGGCCTCCTCATGGTGGGACGTGCCTGGAGCACTTCCCGAGGAAGGCGTCCAGGAGGCATCCGGTATAGATGCCCGAGGCACCTCAACTGGCTCCTCTCGATGTGGAGGAGCAGCGGCTCTACTCCGAGCTCCTCCCGGATGGCTGAGCTCCTCACCCTATCTCTAAGGGAGGACACCCTATGGAGCAAACTCATTTCAGCCGCTTGTATCCGGGATCTGGTTCCTTTGGTCATGACCCAAAGTTCATGGCCATAGATGAGGGTAGGAACGTAGACTAACCGGTAAATTGAGAGCATCGCTTTTCGGCTAAGCTCTCTCTTCACCACAACGGACTGGCACAGTGTCCCTACTACTGCGGCAGCCGCACCGATCCGTCTGTCGATCTCCCGTTCCATCCTTCCCTCACTCGTGAACAAGATACTTGAACTCCTCCACTTGAGGCAGGAACTCCCCTCCAACCTGAAGAGGACAAGCACCCTTTTCTGGTTGAGAACTATGGCCTCGGACTTGGAGGATCTGATCTTCATCCCAGCACTTCACACTCGGCTGTGAACTGCCCCAGCGCATGCTGTAGGTCTTGACTAGAGGGCCCAGCAGGACCATGTCATCTGCAAAAAGAAGAGACGAAATCCACTGGTCCACATACCAGACCCCTTGTGGCCCCTGGCTGCGCCTAGAAATCCTGTCCATAAACGTTATGAACAGGACCAGTAACAAAGGGCAGCCCTGCCAGAGTCCAACATGCACCGGGAACACGTCCAACTTAGTGCTGGCAATGTGGACCAAACTCCTGCTCCGCTTGTACAGGGAACGGAGGGCCCCTAATAAAGGGCCCCCGACTCCGTACTCCTGGAGCACCCCCCACAGGACACCACGAGGGAAACAGTCGAATGCCTTCTCCAGGTCCACAAAACACATCTGGACCGGTTGGGCAAACTCCCATGAACCCTTGAGTACCCTGCAGAGGGTCGACTCTCCTCTCCAATACCCTTACCCTTACCTTGCCTTACCAGGGAGGCCCACACCAGGGAGGAGTGTGACCCCCCTATAGTTGGAACACACCCTCCGGTCACTCTTCTTATGAAGGGGACCATAACCCCAGTCTGCCAGTCCAGAGGCACTGTCCCCAACCGCCACGCAATGTTGAAGACACAACATCCAGAGACTTGAGGTACTCAGGGTGGATCCCATCCACCCCTGAAGCACTGCCACTGAGGAGATTTTTAACCACCTCGGTGACTTCAGCCTGGGTGATGAAAGAGTCCAACCCCCAAGTCCCCAGCCTCTGCTTCCACCAGGGAATGCGTCACGGCAGGATTGAGGAGAAAAAGGAAAAATGCTGCAAATACGAAAACAACACCAAATAGCAAAAACAACAGCAACTTAAAAAAGCTGCAAACTCGCTCCACGAAACTGAAGAGCACCAGAACACTAGAGGGAGTCGACGACTAATATTACTGACATAATATGCTGCTTTTCTATAGTATTGTGAAGTATTACAACCACTTGTATAAAAAAGTCATAATGCTAAACGTACCTTTTCTTTCTTCCCTTCAAGTTTCTTCTGGGCAGTCCTGTTAATGTGTTTACTGAGTGTCTGATCCCATATGACCTGTTAGTCGACTCCCCTTAGTTGTCTGGTGCACTTTTGTTTTTGTGGAGGGAGTTTGCAGCTTTTTATTTTTTATCTTGTTGTTTGTGCTATTTGCTGCTGTTTTCGTATTTGCAGCATTTGTCTTTTGCAGCGCTTTTCTGTTGAATTGGATTTTTGTGTTTGTGTATTTATGTGTTTGTAGTTTGCGTCATTCACGTGTTTGCACAAATACAAAGTAAAAATAAATTAATCAAACTGAATCCATCAATCCATCCATCCATCAAGACAGAAACCCACAGGACAGAACTATTGCAAACACACCTTCACACAAAGGGCAGAGATTGCAGTTTGAGTCACTTGTTTATCTTCCATTTCCTTTTGCAACTCCATAAGCATACCAAGAAAACCACCTTATTTTAGCATATTATGGTTAAATATTTCATAGAAAATGATATGGAAGAAGTAATCACATTTCTATAAGTGACAGCCCATTATTCCTTATTAGTCTAAAATAAGCAGACCACATCACTACACACAACCGCACATGCATTCAAAAAATAATTCAGTCGGAAGTGTAAGGTAGATCCATTTACTTCTCCACAAAGTACCAAGCCAGTAGTTGTTAAGCTTCAGTAATTATGTATGAGAGGCTCTGGATCAATAATGGATGTGTTGTGTTCTGCAACGCTGTGCGGACTGATCCTCACTAAATCCCCGCTTCAGAGCAGATGACAGAGAGGAGTGACAGTGTGTACCGACAAAGTATTTTTGTAAATGTCAAATCATCAGGTGCACAACCTTCCAAACATGTTTCTCTGTTTGTTTTCATGGTTTTGATATCTTTGCAAGTATTACACCAATACTGAATTTGACAGAAGATCTTTTATCATCGCATTTGTTTGCAATTTTCCAGCAATCTGCTGGTGTCTACTTTTAAATTATTTAAAGGAACGCAAAAATGCACAAAATCAAAAAGTATGATTAACATATAGGAAGGGAATACTTTCATCTCTTATGTTTTTTGGAAAACTTCACATTCTGTACAGTCTGTTCTTTTGATCAATTCTGTATTGTTTTTTCCTTAAAGCAGATCTTGCCTCTGTGACTCAGCTAGTGTGCCGCCATGTACCAGAGGCTACATTTTTGGAGAGCATTGGTCAGGAGATCACGTTCATCCTGCCCTACAGTGGAGCAAGAGATGGGACCTTTGCCACACTCTTCCACAAGCTTGATCTTGCCATGGCTGACCTTGGCCTGACCAGCTATGGTATCTCTGACACCACATTGGAGGAGGTAAACTTAATGTGAAATTTGACAGCACTGGAAAAGCATAAGCTGACTCTGAGAATTTTAGTAGAATTCTAACCTTTTTTGTTTTGCATTTATTAAGTAGGGTAAAAATCCCATGTTAAGAAATAATCTTTTTGTTTCACCAAATCACTGGTGTCACAATAATTGGTACACCTAACAGTCTCTATTAAATAAATGTAACTAAAGCAGTTTTTTTGCATACTTTACAATTTTATGTTGAGTTAAAAGGAACGTTTAAATCATATTTCATGACTTTCTGCTTCACAGGGGTATAAATATGGTATGATACAGAGGCCCATTTCTTTTAGACACCGACCCCCAGCCTAGACGATAACCCATATTTGTTTTGCTGGTTGTCATGCCTGGAAAACAACTTTTCAGTTTTTCAGTCCACCAAAAAAGACGTTTACTCTTCTGGAACTTTAAACTGGAACTGTATTATTTGGTCAGGTGAGATTAAAATCAAGATTTATTGACTCTTTTAAAGAGCAAGACAATTTAAATAATCTACCAGTGCTGTAAAAATGTGTTGTCACCGAGTATTTCAGAAGGATAGTCCCAAACATATGGTAGAATCGACACATTAAATGTTCTTCCATAGCCATCTCAGTCCCCTGACCTAAATCCTATAGAAAACCTGAGGGGTGAGCTGAGGAGAAAAGACCTTATAAGAGGATCCAAGACTCTGGATAATTTATTGAGACTGCTGATGAAGTCTAAATGCTGTCATATTGGACACATCAGGCAGCTGAACAAAGTAGCAGCAGGGATGTTTCTAAAATCAAGGTTGGGTTTCCTAACACTTTTCAGTGTGAGGTTATGCTACTGCTTAAAATATGTATTTATTTAAAGGTTTTCACACACTCTACCAGTCAAAACTTTTAGAACCACTTTCTCATTTCACTTTTTCTTCATGTTGATGACTATTTACATTGTAGATTCTCACCAAAGTCAACGGAAGTGTGAATGAACACACATGGGATTATGTAGTAAACAATAGTGTGAAATAATTCTAAACGTTTTTATATATTAGATTCTTCCAAATAGCCACCCTTTGCTCTTATTATTGCTTTACTCTCTGAGCTTCATGAGGTGGTCACCCGAAATTGTTTTCCGAAGAGTCTTGAAAGAACATCCCAGAAGTTCATTGAGAAACGGCCAAGTCAAAAGGCAAATGTTTAAGTCATCACAGGAAAGGGCGGCAACTTTAATTATGTTTTATATTTTAGATTCCTTAAAGTTATTTTACAATTTTCCTTTTGCTACATAATTCCATATGTGTTCAGTCACCGTTTTGATGCTTTCGGTGAGTGATTCCCACACTTCAGTGAGTGATTCGCTATTTTGAAGAATCTAAGATATAAAAATGTTTAGAGTTATTTCACACTTTCTGTTTACTACATAATCCCATGTGTGTTCATTCACACTTCCGTTGACTTTGGTGAGAATCTATAATGTAAATAGTCAAGAATATAAAGAAGACCCATAAAGTAAGAAAGTGTGTCTAAAATTTTTGACACATAGTGTATCTTTACCAAGTGTTCCAATAAATGTGTCCAAGACTGTATAATTAGGAATTTATGTTGGTTCAAAGATTGAAACCTTTTTGGTTTTTTTATTCCTTCCCTTCCTTTGTTCTGCTATTTAAATAATTTCTCTTAGTCACCTTTTAAGATACTATAAAATGGAAGCATACTTTGTTATCTAAAGCATTTTACGTAGTTTTAATGGCCAAAACATTTCAATCGCAGATAGTTGAGTTAACAATAATTCTTTGATGTTTCTCTGCTGCAAATCAAAGCTATAGTTTATCCAGAACAATATATTTAGAGCTAAATGTGTTTTTATTAATGCCTCATGGTCCAATTCAATACAGTTTCAGCCTTTTATTCAGCAATCTTTCCTCTTACAGTTTTTTGTTTTTATTGAAATTGGTGTTAATTTTGCTCCTTACACATTTCAGCCTCTTGCATCAGTTTGCTGTCAGAGTTGTTTTTCTAATTTGCCTGGATGCATCAGCAAAATGACATGTATTTGAACAAAAATTAACCAAGTAATATTTAAGTTTTGTATTATAACGGAAACTGCTTTATGATTCCCATGTTAGAGATATTAGCTTTTCTTTTATATATGGTCTAATTTTCCCATGCAGATGACTCATGTTGTGAGGGTGCCAGACAGACATGCTGTTTGATCATAAAATTGCACAGCTATTGGCTAATGCTCTTCATGTAACTTAGACATGCCAGAGACACTCATGGCCAGAAGGCAATGTGAATAATTCCTATTTAAATGTAATAAAATTCAACCATGACAAGCTTTTTTCACACATCCATTTCATCTTTTGAAGCCTGAATACACTGCAGTGATTATTTAGGTATTAAATAAACCTAAACTTATAGAAGTAACGGAAGTTAGTTAAAAAAAACATTTCCAACAGTTGAGAAGCTTGGATTGGGATACTTTTGGTAGCATTAAATAAACAGTATGACCATGTAAAATTACCATGAATGGCCGATGTACACTATGTGATATTTGAAATCAGATTTGGTAACACATGACTTGGTTTTTAAACTCTGAGAAACGAGTTGCATAAGTAAATAAAGCCAAGATGGGGACTCATTTATGAAAAGCCACGTGACAGGTGTTCAGATGAAGTTCATCTCACCAGATTCATTAATCAAAGCAGTTTTTAACAAAAGCATGGCAGATTTTACCATCTATAGCAGGTCTGTGTAGAACTCTTGTGTTCATAAATACTGTCAAATACATAAACCTGCAAATGAGTTTACACGTGTGTGTGGGATAGTTATCAGAAAAAATTCATCATGCTTGTGTGCTTGTAATGAGGTGTCCTGTAAATAATAGTTCAGACTCTTAAATATAATAAAAAAATGTTTTAATTTTGTTCATTTCACAGATATTTCTCAAAGTGGCAGAAGATACTGGCGTGGATGCAGAAATACCATGTAAGATTACAAAATATTTGCATGCTAACAAGCACATTGTATGTAATGTTCCAAGTTTTCTTTAACTCTTATAATTAATAATATACGTTTAATTGCTAATTCTTTATTACAATTTCCCGTTTTAAATTTTATATTCTGTGAAAAAGTTTTTGGCTTCAAAAAGTCCAAAAATCGTTTTAAAGTAACAATGTTCCATCGTTCCTTGACATGACAATGGGTGTTCCTAAGCAAGAAGAGTGTAACAGCAATAACTGTTGGTGGAATATTGGTGCTAAAAACATTGTGTATATTGTGTGTTTCACTTAAATGCATTTACACCACTCATGCATATAACCTGAGATACATCTACCCAACATATTTTAGCGATGGGGAAATGCCTCTCACATGGGAACCAGCACTGTCCACTGTGGGTGCTAGTCAAGAACTGTCCAAAAGGTTATTTAATCTTAGAATAAAATTATTTTTCTCATTGCACCATCTGATAAGCAGGAACTAATAATAGTATCAATCTCACTTGGCTGTTAGCATTTTTGTCTCAACCTATGCAGATGTGATGCCTGGTGGGTACAGTGCCTCGCAAAAGTACTCGGCCCCCTTGAACTGGTCAACCTCTTGCCACATTTCAGGCTTAAAACATAAAGATATAAAATTCTAATTTTCCGTGAAGAATCAACAACAGGTGGGATACAATCGTGAAGTGGAATGAAATTAATTGGATGTGTCAAACTTTAAAAAAAAATAAAAAACTGAAAAGTAGGGAGTGCAATATTATTCGGCCCTCTTGCGTTAATACTTTGTAGCGCCACCCTTTGCTGCAATTACAGCTGCAAGTCGCTTGGGGTATGTCTCTATCAGTTATGCACATCGAGAGACTGAAATTCTTGCCCATTCTTCCTTGTAAAACAGCTCGAGCTCAGTGAGGTTGGATGAAGAGCGTTTGTGAACTGCAGTTTTCAGCTATTTCCACAGATTCTCAATTGGATTCAGGTCTGGACTTTGACTTGGCCATTCCAGCACCTGGATACGTTTATTTGTGAACCATTCCATTGTAGATTTGGCTTTATGTTTTGGATCATTGTCTTGTTGGAAGATAAATCTCCGTCCCAGTCTCAGGTCTCTTGCAGACACCAACAGGTTTTCTTCCAGAATGGTCCTGTATTTGGCCCCATCCATCTTCCCATCAATTTTGGCCATCTTCAATGTCCCTGCTGACAAAAAGCAGGCCCAAACCATGATGCTGCCACCACCATGCTTGACAGTGGGGATGGTGTGTTCAGGGTGATGAGCTGTGTTGATTTTACGCCAAACATATCGTTTTGCATTGTGCCCAAACAGTTCGATTTTGGTTTCATCTGACCAGAGCACCTTCTTCCACATGTTTGTTGTGTCTCCCAGGTGGCTTGTGGCAAACTTTAAACGATACTTTTTATGGATATCTTTGAGAAATTGCTTTCTTCTTGCCACTCTTCCATAAAGGCCAGATTTGTGCAGTGTATGACTGATTGTTGTCCTATGTACAGACTCTCCCACCTCAGCTGTAAATCTCTGCAGTTCATCCAGAGTGATCATGGGCCTCTTGGCTGCATCTCTGATCAGTCTCCTCCTTGTTCGAGATGAAAGTTTAGAGGGACGGCCGGGTCTTGGTAGATTTGCAGTGGTCTGATACTCCTTCCATTTCAATATGATTGCTTGCACAGTGCTCCTTGGGATGTTTAAAGCTTGGGAAATCTTTTTGTATCCAAATCCGGCTTTAAACTTCTCCACAACAGTATCTCGGACCTGCCTGGTGTGTTCCTTGGTCTTCATGATGCTCTCTGTGCTTTGAACAGAACCCTGAAACTATCACAGAGCAGGTGCACTTATACGGAGACTTGATTACACACAAGTGGATTCTATTTATCATCATTAGTCATTTGGGACAACATTGGATCATCTCACTGAACTTCTGGAGTGAGTTTGCTGCACTGAAAGTAAAGTGGCCGAATAATATTGCACGCCCCACTTTTCAGTTTTTTATTTGGTAAAAAATGTTGACACATCCAAGAAATTTCATCCCACTTCACAATTGTGTCCCACTTGTTGTTGATTCTTCACAAAACATTTGAATTTTATATCTTTATGTTTGAAATGTTTCAAGAGGTTGACCAGTTCAAGGGGGCCGAGTACTTTCGCAAGGCACTGTATATTAATAAGGGATTGAATTTAGAAGCCTTTCAACCAGCAGCTATTACTATTAAACACAAATGATGACATACCACCTCTTCATAAAAATAACAATTTGTATATAATAATCAGAACAATGACAAAAATTTGTTACACTAAGCTTAATAAAGTTTTACATCACAGATTGCCTGAAGAGAGCCTGATTGTCTCAGGGTAGTTACTGTATGTGAGTGTGTGTCTGTGTATGTGGGTAGAGATGAACATCAAAAGAACAAGGATTTCATAAATTATTGTCATCCCCTTGTGGTCAGTCTGTGCTGCTGGGCCTATAGAACAAACAAATGGTGTACAAGATGGTGGATCTGGTTGACCACATGTTGCATGCAAGACCATGTGCCCTATATCAGTTGGTGCTTCAACACAAGCGGTAACTGTGCATCTTGTGATGAGTGTTACAGTTAGCATGAAAGGGAATGTCTAAAGCATGACTAATACTGCTCAGTGAAATTGCCTTCAAGATAAATTAATTGTGTCGATAATTCTTGATGAGCTACCTGCAGGCCAACATGGTCTGGTAACTCTGTCTCCCATGTCCACTTGTACCTTAATCCTCTCTGAGCATTTAGAGCACAAATTACGACAGTTGTTTCCTATCAAATGCAGAGCCAGAAAAGAATTGGGAAATATCTGGTGGATAAGAAACAAATATTCACTAAGCAACGTAATTCAGTTATGCTGCATTTATTATGATGCCTTAAACACTCAATTAGTATATATAGAGATTAAAGGTTTACCTGGTAGTTTGACAGTTTTTTATTTTTATTTTCATCCACTTCCTAGAAAACTTTTTTTTTCAGATTGTCGTAAATGTGCCCGTCCCTTAAAAATACCTGAGTTTGTACTCATATATGGCATAATGTGGCATCTTGCGAGACAGGGAGCTATTCTTATTGTTATTTATATCCTTAAATTGGGTCAGGCCAAAACAACATATCTTATTTGTATTCCCACAGCAGCAAAGGAGCCATTGGTTAGAGACTGGAAAAGAAGCTCTCGTGAATCTAAGAGGAACAGTGTTGCCACCGTCCACGCTAAATCAGACCACAACAGGCTGAGTGGCATGTTCTTTTAAATTTTTACTTCTTTAAATGAAAGACACAGTTGTGAATTTACATGATCATACACGTCCATCTCAGTAAACACAAGATCATTAAACATTTATTTCAGTAATTCAGTTAAAAAATTTACATTCATACATTTTAAAGGTTTATTCCACAGGATGATATATTCCAAGCACTTTTTTTTTTGTTTGTTTGTGGGTTACAGGTAATGCACCCCCAACATTTTGTTTCACAGAAACTTTGAATATTACATACCATCAATAAAAAATACTATACAGCCATGTATTTATAGGATAGTATATGCACTCAATACTTGGACAGGGCTCTTTTTGCATGCATTACTTTGAACCGTTTAGCAATAGTCCACTACTTTTGTTTCTTCCTCCTACGTCTTTACCTGATGGCTTTCAAAGTTAGATTCCAGCTGCAGTTTAGGCCTTGTGGGTCTCCACCAAACTCTTGAATGCACTGTGCTTCATAATCTTCTAAAGGCTGCAGTTATCCCTACTGTTTGCGCACAATTTTTCTGCCACAATTTTTCCTTCCACTCAACTCTCCATATTTATAAACACTCTGTGAAAAGCCAGCTTGTTTAGCAATAATGTTTGGTTTTTACCCTTCTAGTGGAGAGTGTCATTGACTGTTTTCAGGACATCTCTCAAGTCAGCAGCCTCTGCCATGAACATACCATATCCGTAGAAAACATATATTTTTATTGGTCTTATGTAATATTCAAATTTTCTGAAAAACAGAATTTTGTATTTTCATTTGTTATAAGTCATCATCTTAAATAACAGGACTAAGACTAACATATTTTGCTCTGTTTTCAATAATGTGTTTCACTTTCTGCATGAAAGTACTGAAAACGTGTAACTTTATAATTATATCTTAATGTATTGACCCACTCCTCTACACAGTACAAAAACAATTTAACACTCTCTGATTAAATGTTGGTATTTTTCTGTTGTCTTGCAGAGTTAAAGGAAAAATGTTCAAATAAAGTGAAAGGTATATGCTGTATTTGTCTTCATATAATCACAGCTTCTATTTGGAATTACCTTCAATCATATGCCTTTTTTAACCTGCTGAAAATGAAGATACATACACATGTATGTGTGTTTATATATCTGTGTGTGTCTCCATTCAAAGACAATAACTGTGTAATTTAATGGCAGATTTTAGTCAAGGTGCCAGCCTGAATGGAAGAGGATCCATGGTCATCACCGGCTGGAAGCTGATCAGGAGGCAGTTTCTGGCACTCTTCATCAAGCGCTTCCACCACGCCCGAAGGAGCCGCAAGGGACTCATTGCACAGGTAATGGTCTCAGTTTGTCATATTGATGAATTGAAGGCTTACCCTCATGTAGTTGCACGGGAGGATCAAGATAGGATTGTGTGAAATGCATGTTGGCTTCCCAAAATCAGTTAGTGACACGTATGATCGAGTGCGTTAATTTAAACTCTGGAGGGAACGCATCTGTCTTGATGTAGTCAATAGTTGTGGAAATTTAAGTTGTTCAAAAAAAAATTCACACTGAAAGCAGTACATAACGCATTGAAAAAAGTACAGCCGTGCCTCAGAATGATGCAACGTTGTGTTAGTGCACCGCATTTGCAGTAATCATCATCATATCCCTTAGGCACATGTCGTACATGTCTGGAGACAAAACTAAGAGTTAACCGCTGGCAGTGAGAGGGTCTCCAGAATTATTCAGACACACACTCAGTCTCAATATAAGGGCCCAGAATTTTTTCAGCAGTGTTTGCCTTTTGAAAGGACAACACATGTGGTACAGTCAGGGTAGCTACAGAAAAACATTTCGGCTGTATCAAACTTTCAGCTGACCATTGTGAGGAAAAAAATGAAGACAGCCAATTTGACTCTTCTGATTTGATTTCACCAATCAAGTGGTTTGATTAGCCACATATTAAAATTGAACAATTAAACAGATGACAGGCTTCTGTTAGCCCATTAAGTGAATGTCTGTATTATTTTCATTTTCATAAACATAATTTCAAAAGTCAAAACTAATAAAGAGGCATTATTTCAGCGAGTCAAAACCAATTTCAGGAAGTAGCAATTTTCTTGGCACTGAATGTTTTATTTTTTTTTCACAGCATTGAGTCTTAAATTGCCTTTGCCCTCCGTCTATATTCATTATACACAACACTGTGCTTGTATAAATCAAGTAATGATATCAGTTATGATCCCTGTCATTATAGTAAAGTAGTCAGGACAGAAACAGACAGCAAAGAACATCCTCTACAGTGTTGGAGATGCAGAACAGAAAGAACAGTGTTTCACCTTTGATTGGCTCTACTTGTAATTTGCTGCAGTACCAATCCGCATTAGTCACTGTCAGTCCTGGACGTCCCTCTGTAGAGGGTACACCGAGTTCGGTATGTGTGTGTATGTGTGTGTATGAGGCCACATTTATCGCTCATTTACCTAAAGGTCTTTCTTTTGCTCTGTCATGTCAACAGCTTTCATTGCTAGTGGATGTGTTTCTGCAGGGAGGTGAACTCTTTGATTACAAGCTTTTATGGAAATCTAAAAAAACACTGACATGAAAAACAGTAGAGATCATTCATGGTGTAAGAAGCTGTTATTAATGATGCTTGCAATGCAAGGTTTTGTATTATGGTTATATTGTGGTGGATGAGTTTAAGAGTTTCCATACCGATGACTCTTAATGTCATATTAGCTGAGATTTTCCTGACCCACATGCAGAATCACTCTAGGACACTCTAGGCAGGCTGGAGGAT
This sequence comes from Girardinichthys multiradiatus, assembly GCF_021462225.1. Taxonomy (NCBI): domain Eukaryota; kingdom Metazoa; phylum Chordata; class Actinopteri; order Cyprinodontiformes; family Goodeidae; genus Girardinichthys; species Girardinichthys multiradiatus. The sequence goes on from NC_061807.1 coordinate 24,832,752, forward strand.
AGTTTGAGCTTGCAGAGGCCGCCGGTAGATGAGGTCCTGGGTTTCTGCCCGAAGGTGAAGGAAGTGAATCCAGGGTAGTGATCCACGCGACCTGAGAGCAGCAAAAAACACGAGCTTGGTTACTTCAATGTTTGTACAAAACTTGCAAAGTTTCTGCCAAGAACTAGGAAACTGGTATGTCAGAGGCTTGATTTACCACTCAACGTGGAGCATCAGGTGAAGAATACTTGTCCTGCAGATCCTTAAAAAGGCTCCAGCTCCAGACAGCGTCTGAACACCACGCCCACCAGCAAAACCTCTCCGGGAAGACAGGAAGATTACACAGAGTAGCAAAACAGATTGTGACACTTAAACTGTTGTTATGAGACTAGATGTCTTTTTACAGTGTTTTTTTTTACTGGTTTTACAAATTAAATGTCTTTTATTTTTTTAAATATTTCAGATACATATATTGCACATTTATTTTGTTATTGTTTTCTAAGCATGGAAATATTTGTATTTCCGTAATTTACAGAATAGGAAACAGACTCAGAAATATTCAAAAATAATAATTGGTTGAAGTGTGTGATTATTTAATTTTCTTTTGGGATTATTAAAATGTTTTTGAATTGAATTGATATCGCAAATTGGGGATTTGTGGGTGTTTTAAAATCACATTTCTTATTATTATTATTATGGTTATTGTCTTTTTCGGTTGAGAAAAAGCTAGTGAAATTATATATTTGTTAAGGATCTAATCTTAAACTCTAACCAAAACTTTCTTTTTCTCATGACCTTAAACAATATTAGTTGTTTTATTTTTCCTTTTTTGTCTGGTACAAAATCTAGGACTGTTTTAATCTTAGATTGCGTGTGTTAGTGTGAACTCATTCCCCTGTAATCTCTATATATCAGTGGCGGATGCTGGTCTTTCAAGGAGGGGAAGCTCAATTTCAAGATCGCTGATTCGCTGATATGCTCATTTCGCTATCAATCAAAAAGGGTTTCAGCCTCAGACAGATCATTCAATCATCATGCAGAAGCTGAGTTTTCGGGCCAGCCGAGGCCAACCCACTGCCCCATAGACCCCCAGAGACGTTGAGTAAATTGACCTAGAGCAATAGAATTTGTTATGTGTGGCTTAGTTTGTCCTGTCACTGTTAAACTTCAAACATTTGCTCAAAAGAAATGGTGATTGGTGTCAAATAGCAAGCACTGATAATTTGTTAATAATTTTGGAAGATTCTAAAGTTATGCTTGGAAAGTTTTTTCTTTTTTTTTTGTCGCACTTATAATACTGCCACCTGTGGGAGTGGTGAGGCATTTCAGTATTTCTGTTGAATATTCTGCCTAGGTTAACCAAGATATATTTTTAAAAATATAATAATATAATTCATACTGTTCTCCATTAAATTTTTTATCCAACTGGCATCATCACATCCAATCCATTCTAATATTTCAAAGTTGGAGACCAGTTTTTATTATTATTATTATTATTATTTTAAAGGATATTATTTTAACTTTTCTCTTCATCAGACTTTTTGGCAACAGGTCATGTAGTAAAATGTAGAATTTTGGTAGTCCAAAATTCAGAAGGGTGGTTCAGGTGATGCAGGTTTAATACATTTTTATAACATGAGGTACCAAATATAATAAAGTTTTATTATGTTTGGTACAAAATATTCTCTAAAGAGAAATTGATGTAGTAAGTACAGCACAGCAAGAGAACAGGGCCACTACGTTAGAGCTGGATATATGTACATGTAGATATTTCTGCATTTTCTTTCACTTTCATATTGATAGAAAATGGGAGAGATGTGGTTCTTCCAGTATATTTACTTTGCCTTTACCTTGACCACTCCTGGTAACTGCGGATTTTTGGAATTACAATATGAACTGAAACAGCTACCTGAAAAGAAGTATTTTTTTTCTAATTGCCTTCTCCCACTTTGTGGTCAGTAAATATTTTAGTTTTCAACGTGCCAGGCAGCCGCTGTGAGAAGTCCATGGCTCCTCTTTGTTGAGACAAGGCTGTGGAGTCAAATTCTTTACAGAAGCTTTCAAATATGAATCACCTGTTCCTAGTCCTTAGAATTGAGAACTATGAAAGCTGTTTTTAGTCGAGTTTGGATAAGATCTCTTCCCAACCTATCTGCTAATCCTGGGAGAGCAATAAAGTCGGGCATTGGTTTTTGGGCTTTGCCCGGCATTTGTGAGCATGATGACTCCTCCTTAATTTTAAATAGATTTCTTCCTATGTCATACACAGCAGCTGTCACCTGGTGTTACTGTAGAGAAAATTGAAACAAAGAGCAACACAATTAATCATTTTTGTGGTCTGCCATTAGACCTTTTAGCCCCAGTTCTGCTCTTCAGTTTTCTTTCAACACATTTATATATAGTAAACTCAAGATTTTCAATTGTAGCTCCTCAGCCTGGTAAATTTATATGCTCTGCAATGAATCAGCTCCATGCAGAACCTCCCCCTTTTGCTGCGGGCCAACCTACAAATGATTAAATGTTACAGATATTTAGCTTTTTTTCCATGGCCCCTTTGTCCCCTATAACAATGTAATGAAAAGAGAATTACATGAAGAGGATAGGATGGGAAGACAAGGTTAGGCAAGAGTGTTTTTCTGTGTGTGTGCATCTGTGTGTTAAATAACTAGAGATGAGAGAATGGCGAGAATCTAATTATATCTGAGTGGCCAGATGACGGCGGGTGTGTTGCAAATGTTTAATCAAACTCATAAAGCATGCAGAGGAGCCCAAACAAGTTGGCATGGAGCATATTAATGTGTAAGCTTTGTTGTACTGGTCCTGTGTTATTGTTAAATGGATGAGCCACTTTTCCATTTTGTGCCCTGTAAAGGTGGATCTGTATCAATATCTGGAGGCCTCTTTTTATCTGACTGAAAACAGTTATTTTATCACCCTTCACTGTAACTATATATAAAACCATACATAACTTGTTTTCACAAAAAATGACAAACGTTAAAATAAAAAATATAATGGATTTGTGTCCACAAATAGCTTGAAACAACTGGTGTTGCAAAAAGTATTAATTTTACTGATTTATTTTTTACATTTTGTTGCATTACAACCACAAATGTCAAGGTATATATATATATATATATATATATATGTGACATATTTATACTGAGATTAAATCAAACACAGATTGACTCTGTTTGCTCATTCTGAAATGAAAATTTTTTGAGGGTGTGTTGGACCACTTGTTTGCTGAGTATTGGACTATCTGCACGTTGTTGGACGTCACTGTGCCCCTCCAATGGCATCGGCCATTTTGTACCCAGGGCAGCCCGCTCCTACATATCCCATCGAGCATTGCGACTGATATGACTGGGCGTCCCCAGTCTGACGTCACAGGGTGCTGTATAGGAGGCGCTCATGTTTGAAAACTTGCCTTCTGCTAGAAATCGGTCTGGTGATTGAAGCGCGTCACTTTAAGAGAAGAGCTCTGTGAAGAGTTTCATTCATTCTCTCTCGTTGGACAACGAACCATTCATAACTGAAGTTTTTGGACTAAGAAGGCCAGAGATTTCACTTTGCCGATCGAAGACGTGAGTTAACACGTAACTGGAGACACGGAGTTTCGGAGAGACGAACCGCTACCGTGTTTCATTTTCAAGTCGACTTTGATGGTCAGATCATATTTTTCCTTTTTGTCAAGAAGACCAAAGGACAAAGACTGACCGCTCCCCTGAAGTTAATTGTGGACGCACATTAACTTAACCCCACTTTTCCTCGCTCGAATTCCCTCACTTGGAAGAAGACGACACAAGTAAAACCCATCTTTTATTTCTTTATTAGAAGGCCTGGGCAGGGTCAGAGGTTGTAGAAGCGATCAGAATCGCTGGTTAGGATCTCATGTGTTCTGAATAATATGTACATGTAACCTTGCTTGTTGAAACTTTTGATGTGTTATGTAATATCGGGACCCGCCGTGTTCCCCAGAGCTGTTTGTGTTTACTATCTGAACGCGGGTGCGTTGCAAGACTGGACTGTTAAAACGACCTCATGGTAAAATTCTCCATTTTACCTTTGTCTTCAATCTCACTGTGCTAGCTTGCCGCCAAAAGTTATCAATCCTTTGTGGTCAGGAGTTAGGGGGGAGTTTTATGATCAGAAGACCATAAGGACAGTCGGAGCTGCGCTCCAACCCCCACCACTCGCCACCACTCATATCCCCCTCTCCCTTCGTCTGTTGTGCCATAAACTGCTGGTTGACTCAATACATACCCACTACCGTTTGTTGATTTTGCTTATTTAGATGTGTTACCCCTGTGTTTGTAGAATTTTGCATGTTGAGTAGGTGACAATTAATAAATATTCACATAGATAAAGAGAGAGCGTTTGGTGTTTCATTGTGTGCAAAAAGTGATGTGTCAGTCAAAATAAGGTTCAAGTTCCACACGTTTCGGCAGAAACGGTCGATTAAACAGTGACATCTCCGGCAATAGTTATTAACTATTACGGAGTATTTAACGGTTGTAATTGTCAGAGGCGTTGAGCCACAATTACAACACCAGAAACGTCTCTGGTCTCGATTCGTAAATGAGGATTTATGGTTAAGAAATTGATTTTGTCAGATTATGATTTGTAATTATAATTATTTATCAAGATTATTCAATCAATAATCATACTCCCAACAGGTGTAATGGCTGCTGAATACACGCCACATTTTCAAGTTTGTATTTGTGGAAAATATTGTGAACCATGTATCACTTTTACTTTCACCACACACCTATCCACTACTTTGTGTTGGTGTATCTCGTAAAATCCCAATAACATTAATTTATGTTTGTGGTTACAACTTGTAAAAATGTCAAAATGTTCATAGGGGTTAATGCTTTTGCAATGCACTGAATTTTTCTGATCTCTAATACTGATTTTAATAATTTTGGGTTGATTATACACCATGTTTTGTATTTTATCTTCTGTTTTATTGGATTTGTGTGACTTTCTCATTTTAATTCAAAAGGGTTCAGATAGTGCGGTGTAAGGGCAGTTAAATGAGGTGCTTTGACTCTAAATTTGTCACTGTCCCCCTAGGTGGTCTTGCCTGCTTTCTTCGTGTGCCTGTCTCTGATCTTCTCCCTCATCGTCCCACCATTCAGTGAATATCCAAGTCTGGAGCTACAGCCCTGGATATATGGTCTGCCCCAAACCACATTTTACAGGTAACAACTTAATCTAATGGAATATCGTGGTTTTTTTTTTTGTGCTGTTTTTCATACATTGAAATTATTTTCATTTTAATTTCACCTGTGATTTTTTATTTTACACTAAAAATATATATATTTTTTCAGCATCAGTGTGATTTATTAGCAAACTGCATATTATCATAATGGTTGGGTCACATTGTGGGCTCTCATGATGTAAGATATATACCATATATATACAGTTTGCTCATGACCTCAGACAATGTATTGAGTTTTACTTGTGTGCATTAATTAAGACTCAGGTCTGTTCAAATCGATTTGTCCGTTTATAGAGTCCAGAAAAGGTTGCGGAGGTAAACCATACATACCCTCCACAGCGATACTCCCCAGCTAATTTTGGAAATCCCAAGTCCTTCCCAGGCGAGATAGACTATATAGTTAAATGCAACATCAGCTGGTTGTCTTCCCAGTGGGATGTGTCCAGAAAACCTTAAAAGATGGGTGTCCAGGTGGCATCCTAATCAGATGCATGAATCACCTCAACTGATTCCTTTTGGTGAGAAAGAGCAGCAGTTCTCTTAGCTCCTTCTGTATGATAGAGCTCATCCCCCTGTCTGTAAGGCTGGGTTCAGCCACCCTATGAAGGAAGCTCATGTCAGACACTTGTTATTCAAGATTTTGTTCTCATTTGGTACTGATCCACATTTCATGACTATATGTGAAGGTTAGGATGTAGACATCAATCTATTTAGCTCAGCTCTTTCTTCACTCCAACAGACCAAAGCAGCACCCACATGACTGCAGGTGAAGCATCTAATATGTCTAGCCATTTCCAGCTCATCCCACCATAACTCCTTCAATTGAGACAGTCAGTGGTCCACCACCTCAAGGGAAAACTGTACCTGATTCCAGTTTTTAGTAAAAATCCTGAAGTGCTTGGGATCATAATTCCATGGTATATACAGGTCCTTCTCAAAATATTAGCATATTGTGATAAAGTTAATTATTTTCCATAATGTCATGATGAAAATTTAACATTCATATATTTTAGATTCATTGCACACTAACTGAAATATTTCAGGTCTTTTATTGTCTTAATACAGATGATTGTGGCATACAGCTCATGAAAACCCAAAATTCCTATCTCACAAAATTAGCATATTTCCTCCGACCAATAAAAGAAAAGTGTTTTTAATGCAAAAAACGTCAACCTTCAAATAATCATGTACAGTTGTGCACTCAATACTTGGTCGGGAATCCTTTTGCAGAAATGACTGCTTCAATGCGGCGTGGCATGGAGGCAATCAGCCTGTGGCACTGAGGTCTTATGGAGGCCCAGGATGCTTCGATAGCGGCCTTTAGCTCATCCAGAGTGTTGGGTCTTGAGTCTCTCAACGTTCTCTTCACAATATCCCACAGATTCTCTATGGGGTTCAGGTCAGGACAGTTGGCAGGCTAATTGAGCACAGTGATACCATGGTCAGTAAACCATTTACCAGTGGTTTTGGCACTGTGAGCAGGTGCCAGGTCGTGCTGAAAAATGAAATATTCATCTCCATAAAGCTTTTCAGCAGATGGAAGCATGAAGTGCTCCAAAATCTCCTGATAGCTAGCTGCATTGACCCTGCTCTTGATAAAACACAGTGGACCAACACCAGCAGCTGACACAGCACCCCAGACCATCACTGACTGTGGGTACTTGACACTGGACTTCTGGCATTTTGGCATTTCCTTCTCCCCAGTCTTCCTCCAGACTCTGGCACCTTGATTTCCGAATGACATGCAGAATTTGCTTTCATCCGAAAAAAGTACTTTGGACCACTGCGCAACAGTCCAATGCTGCTTCTCTGTAGCCCAGGTCAGGCGCTTCTGCCGCTGTTTCTGGTTCAAAAGTGGCTTGACCTGGCGAATGCGGCACCTGTAGCCCATTTCCTGCACACGCCTGTGCACGGTGGCTCTGGATGTTTCTACTCCAGACTCAGTCCACTGCTTCCGCAGGTCCCCCAAGGTCTGGAATCGGCCCTTCTCCACAATCTTCCTCAGGGTCCGGTCACCTCTTCTCGTTGTGCAGCGTTTTCTGCCACACTTTTTCCTTCCCACAGACTTCCCACTGAGGTGCCTTGATACAGCACTCTGGGAACAGCCTATTCGTTCAGAAATGTCTTTCTGTGTCTTACCCTCTTGCTTGAGGGTGTCAATAGTGGCCTTCTGGACAGCAGTCAGGTCGGCAGTCTTACCCATGATTGGGGTTTTGAGTGATGAACCAGGCTGGGAGTTTTAAAGGCCTCAGGAATCTTTTGCAGGTGTTTAGAGTTAACTCGTTGATTCAGATGATTGGGTTCATAGCTCGTTTAGAGACCTTTTTAATTATATGCTAATTTTGTGAGATAGGAATTTTGGGTTTTCATGAGCTGTATGCCAAAATCATCTGTATTAAGACAATAAAAGACCTGAAATATTTCAGTTAGTGTGCAATGAATCTAAAATATATGAATGTTAAATTTTCATCATGACCTTATGGAAAATAATTAACTTTATCACAATATGCTAATATTTTGAGAAGGACCTGTAGATACTTGATTTATGTTAAATTTAATCAGTCATTAATTTAATTAAGACCTTTTTAGATTTATGTTGAATCATGCTAACCTACATTTGAATTTTACAGGCTGGTGAGCATTGTGTATTGTAAAATCTTTATTCCATTAGTGAAGACCAAAACATGGGAATTCTTAGCTTTTTTGAAAAAATTAAGATCTTATATAATCCCCTTGAAGTGAACGTATCATTGAATTCCCAATACTGATTGATATAATGTGATGGAACATAATTCTTATTATAAATCTACTCATCAAAGTAACAGTCAAAGTAATTGGTCCATACCCCTAATAAAACAAAATCCATTCGATTTTTATCAGAAATACTTTAGCCGGCAAATGATCTTAACTGTTATCAGATAATGTCTGATAATGTATTTGTATTTTCATGCGGATTCAAAAGCTGCACATCCGTGGCAATATTAAACATCAGAGGCAGAACATCAAAGCAAAAAGATGCTGAAACTGTGCTCAGTATTGGCAGCAGATTTTTGCATTGCTAAGGTCACCAGTCTGGACACTGTCCTACTCTTGGCTGCATCTCCTCATCACAAGCATAACTGCTGACAAGGTTTTGCTCTGACTAAATGCATAAATATAACAGCAAAGTGTACCTCTGCAAATTACAACTGAAAAAGAAATCCCACCATATTATTATGCATAGCTAAAATATATTAGTGTTAGTATAGTCCCAAACGTTCCTATTTGTGGAATAGGTAGAGATGGATCAATGACAGATTTTGAGGCCAATTTCTGATAATTGATTTTGTAAAGCCTTAACATGCCCATACAAATTTTAGAAATGTTTTTGATAATTTTGCAAATTTTGCTTAAATTGAAAATGAAACTGTCTTAACAATGATTTCCTAAAAAACACACAAAGTTATGGATCTGTATCTTTACATAACTAAAAACCTACAAATACTGTCCATTAAAATCATGTTATTGGACATAGGTATCCTACTAAAAATAATTACAACATATCTCCATTACCTTATTACAAGGTAAATTAGCAGCTCACATGGTCGCTTTTGCACCATGTCACAAAATTATCACTTTTCTTATACCAAATATCCATTTAACATAAATAGCAGCGGTGTCTAACTTCATATTCCACTGGAAAAAAAAAAGCTCTGATTATCCATTATGTCTTAGCTTAATAAATCAGTTGTTTATTTATTGAAAATATAAAGGAGACGTTAATAGCCTAAACAGTTAATGATTATTTGTGTTTTGATTCAGGAACAACAAACGAATAAAATCTGAATTAACGGTTGAAGTGAAACATTTTCTACATAGTCCAGTTAATTGTAATTGCACGTTTGAGCTCACATGGATCCCTGAATAGAGCCAGTATATACTCTAATCAGGCTGCCATTATTATCTGACTATCATGGGCTTGTTTCTGGGCCAAGTCTCACTCAAACAATCTTCCCATTCTCCATGCTAACTGAACCCTCTTCCCTTTACTTTCATGGTACTGTGGGATTTAAAACGGTACTTCATAAAGACCGCGCTGATGGCCCTCGGCCAGCAGTGGTCACAGCTCAGCCAACCATTTGGATTAATACAGTGTTCATTGTCTCATTTAGGGACGTATCTGTGAAGGTCACACAGCCATTTCCTGGCCACCAGCGAGTGGAAGTGGTCCGCCTGTAAAAAAAAAAAAAATGGATTGTGTGCAGCCATCTGTTTTGTAATTAACAATGGCTGGGTTACTGTGTTATTTAAGATAATGAAACTACTGGATAGCTCCGAAATGAAGACTTGTGCATATACATGGAAACAGTGGAACTAATGAATAGCTCACAGAAGGAGGAACTAAGACGATATGTGCAGAAAGTCAGATGATGCCTGGGAAATATGCTGTACTTTTTAGATTACATCTTATTTTTTTAAAGATGCAGTGTCGTTTACAATTCTAAACTGTGTCAAAGTTATGAAGCTAAAATGCCTGCATTATGGAATTAAAAAGTGATCCTGGATTTCTTCAAATTCAAATTATTTAATTGTACAGAGCTTCTTATTCTTAACAGAAAATTAAATTGGTCCCTTAATAAACAGGTTCCACATACAGATGTTAAACCTGATAACCACCTGGATTTTTGTGCAAAATAATGCACATTTTATTATGGGAACAAATGAGTAATAAACAGGCTCTGCCAACACAGAAATACAGGTAAATCGGGTTTTTGTTTTCACATTACCTATTTTTCCTGACTGACATTAAATCAGACCAAGCCTTATCTGTTATAGGTCACTTACCTAAATTACCAAAACGATTTCTATTTGCTACATCGCAGAATAACTTGTGAGAACATGTTTTTACATACATGTTTTTGCTGTTTTTCAATGTCAGAAGTTTACATAGTTTTCTTAGTATTTCAGAATCAACTTTATTGCCAAGTTCGTACAAACAACAAACAAGGAATTTGACTCTGGAACACTTTGCTCTCTGAGTTTCTTTTTTTGTGTGTTTTTTGCGTTATAAAATATATTCTGCATATATCTTTATGTCCTTAAATACATATATACAATATACACATATACAAGGTGAAATTGCGACTTCAGTATGAGGTTGTTTGGTACTCTATTTAATGTTCATCATAGAAACAGCCTGGGGGAAGAAACTGTCTCTGTGGCGGCTGGTTTGAGTAAACAGTGCTCTGTAGCGACGGCCTGAGGGTAAAACTCTGAACAATTATTGTGCAGGGTGTGTGGGGTCTGCAGATATTTTAACAGCTCTTTTCTTGATCCTAGACCTGTATAATTACTGGATGGAGGGAAGGTCAATCTTGATTATTCTTTCTGCATACCTGATTATTCATTGCAGTCTGGACCTGTCCTGTTTTGTGGATGAGCCAAACCCCACTGAGATGGATGAAGACAGGACAGATTGAATGATGGCAGTGTAGAAGATGACCAGCAGCTCCTGTGGAAGGTTGAACTTTTTGAGTTGCCTCAGGAAGTACGGTCTCTGCTGGGCCTTCTTCTGAACAGTGTCTATGTGTGAAGACCATCTCAGGTCCTCAGAGAGGGTGGTTCGTAGGAACCTGAAGTGGTCCACAGCTGACACGGTGTTGTTGAGGATGGTGATTTATGGGGATGGTGTTCTCCAAAAGTCCACCACCATTTCCATACTCTTGAGTTCTGACAACACCAGCGTACCAGCCGATCCACCTCCTGTCTGTATGCAGACTCATCACCGTCCTGGATCACACCAATGACAGTGGTGTCGTTGGCAAACATCAGGAGCTTCACGGACGAGTCTGATGAGGTGCAGTCATTTGTGTACAGGGAGAAGAGGAGTGGGGATAGAACACACCCCTGGGGGGCACCAGTACTTATTGATCTGCTGCGGGACGAGATACTCCCCAGTCTCACCTGCTGCTGTCGGTCCGTCAGGAAGCTGTTGATCCACTGAAGAAGGTGGAGGCTGGGACGTTGACCTGGGTGAGTTTCTGGCGGAAGATGTCAGGTATGATGGTGTTGAAGGCCGAGCTGAATTCTACGAAAAGGATCCTGGCATACGTCCCTGGGCGGTCGAGGTGTTGCAGGATGAAGTGTAGACCTAAGTTGACAGCATCATCTGCCGACCTGTTTGCTCGGTAAGCAAACTGCAGGAGGTCCAGCAGGGGGCCTGTGATGTCTTTCAGGTGCTTCAACACCAGCCGCTCAAAGGACTTCATGACCACAGACGTCAGGGCTACAGGCCTGTAGTCATTTAATCCTACAATGGTGGGTTTCTTGGGCACCGGGATGATGGTGGATCGTTTGAGGCAGGAGGGGAACTCACACATCTCCAGTGACTTGTTGAAGATCCGGGTGAAGATCGGAGCGAGTTGATTTGCACAGGCATTCAGGCATGATGGGGAGACGTTATCAGGTCCTCCAGGTTTCTTTGTTTTCATGCGCTGAAAGAGCCTATTTACATCTTCCTCGGAGATCTTTAGTGCAGGCAGAGGATCTGAAGGTAGGGGGTTGGTTGTTTTAAGGGTCGAATTTGTTCCTGAATGGCATGTGGAGGAGATGGTTTGAGGTACGGCTTCCTGTCATGTCTGCAGTAGAAGCCATTCAGACGGTTGGCCAGGTGAGGATTCTGTTCAGGATGGGTGGGAGGGGCTCCTATAGGCAGTCAGGTTTCTCAGACCGGTCTGTACAGCCGAGGTAACACCAGTAGAAAGGCTGTTCTTAAGCTTCTCACTGTAGCTTCTCTTGGCTGCTTTGATCTCCTTTGTTAGTTTGTTCCTGGCCTGCCTGTACCGCGCCCAATCTCCACTGCTGTGAGCTTCTTCCTTATCCCTACGCAGGTTCCTGAGATGTGGAGTAAACCATGGCTTGTTATTCCCAAAGGTGCAGAAGATCTTGGTCTGCACACACATGTCCTCACAGAAACCGATGTATGATGTCACCCCATCAGTTAGTTGGTTTAAGTCAGTGGCTGAAGTTTCAAAAACAGTCCAGTCTGTGCATTCAAAGCAGGCCTGTAGTGTCTGCTTTGGTTCCTCAGTCCACTTCGTAACAGTGTGAACCGTGGGTTTGGAAGCTCTTAGTCTCTGTCTGTAGGTTGGGATGAGGTGGATTAGATAATGATCCGAAAAACCAAGAGCAGCCCTGGTAACAGCATGATATGAGTCCTTTAAAGCTGTGTCACAATGGTCCAGTGTGTTTTTGTCTCTGGCGGGACGCTTAATATGCTGTCTGTATTTGGTGAGTTCATTGGAGAGGTTTGCAGATTCCTCGCTTCTTTCCCAATAGCTTCGCGCTGCGATCCGCTCTGAACAACTGGAAGCCCGGCATCAACAGTATGTGGTCCGGGATGTTTTCACTCAGCCATGTCTCGGTAAAGCTGATCCCCGGAGGTCCGTGTTTTAACAGGTGAGATGAAGCAGCTCGTCCATCTTGTTACTTAGAGAGTGGACATTTGCCAGATGGATTGAAGGCAGTGGTGTGCGAAGTCCTCTTTTGCGGAGCTTTACCAGCGCGCTTTCCCCTCCGACGCTTTCGGCGCAGTATCCCATAGAGTGCTTCGGCTCCCTTTGTCAGGAGTTCGGTGAAGCTCGGATTGATGAGTGATGGTGAAAAAATCCCGAGAGAGGACTCTCTGATGTTGATGTTGATAAATTCCTCGCTGCTGAATGAGACCACAGAATTATGGCCCGAGACCGCAATACTGTGGCTTGAAAAAAAAAAAAACACACAAAATACACAAAGAAAGAGAGAGCGAAGCTCCGAGTCTGCCATCGCCGGCGCCATCTTGGTGGGAATTTGTTAGAAAATAGATTTAAAAGAGATTCAATTTGTTAGAAATAGAAAGTTACATGCCTCACCATCAATTTTCCTTTTTACATTCATTTATTCATCTTCTACACCACTTATTCCATAGTGGGTCACGGGGGGGCTAGTGCCTTTCTCCAGCAGTCTACGGGCGAGAGATGGTGTACCTCCTGGACAGGTCGCCAGTCCATCGCACATTTTTGAGCACAGCAAATGGTTTAAACTCCAGTGGCCTTTCAAAAATGGAAAACAATTCAAATTTCAGAGTATGTTCTAAAGCAAGTGTAACCAGAAACACCTTAAAGGACATTGTTTCAAATAGTCCTCACACGTGTCGTGGTTGGAAAGGTAGTCAAATAGTGATCTACAAACAGGCATTCATTTGGCTAAGACACTGGAGAAAAGTGAAATGGTGCTGCTGCTAAACATCAACTCATAAAATGCAGTATTTAGTTTAATAATATGATCCATGGATGCTAGCAGATATTTTTTAGCTGACAGATAAAATAAATAGATGAGAACTTAAAACAGGGTATTTTTATAACCAAAAACTTCATACTCACACACCCACAGTCGCTGCTGACTCATCTTGAATTAGCTGTTATAGCTGGAGCTTTAACTTTAAGCTTAGAATCAGTATAAACAAGTCTCTCTTAATCCTTTGGCAAGAAGACTTTTGAACATACTTTAGAGTTTTTATTGAGTGAATAGAAATCTTCATTTTCACAGATAATATATTTCTTGTTTACAACAAATGACAGAGGTGCTCTACTATTCCATATGCTGTGTCATTCTTAATATATGGCGAGTAAAAATGTCCGATGTGCTTTGAATATTTGGAATTTTTTTATAATATTGTGCAAAAATAGACGTTTCAATATTGTTCAACCTAAAAATATAAAGCGTCATAGTGCTTTTTGTGATTTCTTCGTGTTTCATACCTTCATAAGGTTTTAAAATGTTTTTTAGGCTATAAATTATGATAACATTTCACTATCCAAGGGAACCAGAGTATCAAGAGAAAACCCACATAAGAAACCACTGCAGTGAATACATTAAAGAAGCATTTTTTGTATGTGTCAGTTTTGGATTAAAATACTCAACATCTCAAACATTTAACTAATCCATTTTCTACATTCTATACAAAGCTAATCTTTCTTTCTATGTCGTGAATTGCCTTACTCAATAAATGCATTTTTATATAATTCATTCATTTGTGTTTCTTAGTTGACAACATCTGACCTATCCTGTAAATATAATAATGATAATGTTTTTATTACTAAGTCTACTAACATTATTCCTTATATTACTCTAAGTTATCAACTCATTTGCTGATCCTCATACAATATGGACTTATGGGCCGACTGTGGAAAACACAAAAAAATTTCCATCCTAAGTGTTTTATTATAAATATGCATCCATTTCTTATGTTTACAGCAATGACATGCCAGAAAATTTGGAGGTGGCTAAGGTGGCAGACACTTTAGTGAACAGCCCTGGTTTTGGGACACGCTGTATGCATGGAAATCCGATACCGTAAGTAGTCTGGATTTTTACAACTTGATATCACAGATTAATCAAGCCAGAAATGAGTGTCCAAGAGTTGTAAAATTTTTGTCTTAGCTATCTGTGTCTGTTTATTAAAAAGTTCAACTCATACTTGTACCTAAACCAAGTAATCATACCGTGAAATATTCAACAGAGAATAAAATAGAAAAACAATAAATATTTTTTTCTATATAAATCGTAAGAACTAACTGACATATTTCAGAATTTACACCCATGTACTTTACAGTTTTGTGTTTTTGAAATGATCCAACAATGACTACAACAAGAAAGCTGGAGGACTAACACTGGCTTATCAGCCCAAAGATTAACTTCATCCACTGACTGGGGCCAATATGTATGCGTTTTGTGGTTCAAGTAACACTCACATGAACTTTATCTGTATATAAAAAATAGCTCCAAGCAAAAGAGTGCTCATAGTTCTTGTAGTTTAACCCGAGGTCAAAACCTCGGATTTATTAAGTCAGTTAGACCCGAACCACAATAATGTAAAGATGCTATAGCATCTTCAGAAAACATGTATATAATTAAGTTAAATTTTACATACAATTTTATTGAGTATTTATATCCATAATTCCTAAAAATGCTTAATTACCAAGATAAATAAAGCACTTCACAATGACTAAATAAATAGTTACAAAATGAATTGTTTGCAGGTATAACATGGAAGTAGGTGGAACAAACTGTCACAATATGGTGTATGAAATAGCAAAGGGGCAAAGAGAAAGACTACCAATTAAGACAATCAAAATGAAAGTAAAGCCAGAAAACCAAGATGAAAAATAAAACATCACCAAACCCAACAATTAGACAGCATGATAACATTAACAATGTGCTCTTAAATATGTCACTGTAGGGGTCTGGTGCTGTATAAGAAATAGACAGTGAGCTTCTCTTCCTATTATTTTCCAGAGCCCTACCATGCTCACCGACTAACTCCAATTGGTTCACTCCATCTGTGGATCAGTCAGTCACGGACATCTTCCTCAATGGGAACTGGAGCATGTCTAACCCCTCGCCTTCCTGCCAGTGCAGCACTCCTAACCGGATGATTATGTTACCCGACTGTCCACCCGGAGCGGGAGGTCTCCCTCCACCTCAGGTTAGTTTGTCACTAAGTACATTTGGATTATTTCTACCAATAAATCAGTCTGTTACCCTCTGAGGTTCTTTTACCACGACAGGGCCACTGTCTGGCAAGCAGCACTATAGTGAATATGTGATATAGAGCAGCAAGGGAATGCAAGCGTCTAAATATAAAAAACAACAACTAAATCAGTGACAGTGCAGTACAATGAAAATGATTATCATGAAGGCTTTTTTGCATGTACCCCGAAAGTCTCAGTCAGCACCATTTTGATTTGAAATGTAAAGGTTTTTACCAACAGGAAATTTGCATTGCATTGCAAAATGGAAATCAGACTTCTGTGTTGGCTTTTTGTTGTGAACTTGCACTCAAGCATGAAAGTGGGACCAACTAAAAATATCCAAAAATGTTTTGTTGTTCACTCAAATAGTTTTTTTTATATTTATAAGATTTAACCCTAAAATTCACCTGAACAGTGTTCTTTACCTTATTAAGTACATTAACTAGCAATATATTCATAATCTTTAATCTCTTTAACATTTTTTCACATTAAACAATGTCAATGTATTTCACTGGTATTTTGTGTAATGTGAATACCAAAATGCACAATTAAGAAGTGGAGGGAACAGGATACATTGTCTTTAGAAGCAAGAATCTGAAAAGGGTGGCGTGCATTTGACCCTTTTTACAATGATAGTTTTAAATAAAATCCAGTCAACAATGGCCTTCAGTGTCTCTAACAAACCTACAGAGGTTTGTTAGAGACCATGAGTGAACATATACCATCATGAAGACCAAGGAACATAACATATTACTCAGGGATAAAGTTATAAGACTAATGCAGGGTTATGTTATAAAACAATCAGTCAAGCTTAAAACATCTTGCTGAGCAGTGTTCAATCCATCATCATAAAATGGGAAGAGTATGGCAGCATGACAAACCTACCAAGACATGTCGTCCACATAAACTGACAGCAAGGACAGCATTAATCAGAGCAGCCAAGGGGTTCAGGATAACCCTGGAGGAGCTGCACAAATCAACAGGCAGAAGAACAAATATTTTCTTTCCTCCCTCCACAAGTCTGGCCTTCACAGAACAGTAGCAAGCAGAAAGCTATTGTTGAAAGATATGTATAAGAAGTCCCCCCGAAGATTTGCCTTAAGCTGTGTAGGGGTCAGATGAGACCAAAATTTAACTTTTTCCAACATGCAAAACACTAACGGTGGAGGCAAACAAGTAATTCAAATCACTCTAAACAAACTATCCCTTTGATCACATGTTGTTGTGCAACAATAGGTTGGTTTGGCAATGAATATGTATTAGTAAGTGCCAAGGACAATTATTAATGAAGTTGGTAATTTTAATCAAAATGATCAAGTCTGGGTACCAGCTTAGAAGCCAAACAGCTCCCAGTCTCTGGCAGTAATTGTTTTACGAATACCTATGTGCTAAGGTGTGTTATTACAATGGATGGAGTGAATTTGCAGCCTGTTGTTCTCAAATAGCAAGTATTGCACACAAACAACTTCTGCTCTTGGTCTTGCGGCTAGAGTTGGCGGATGCCCGGTACTGGTATGCTTGTTCAGCACACAGAGCTGCAGTCTTATCGCTGTTTTCCTTAGCATTTGGGAACACCGCTTTGTTGACTTAATCAGAGACAGACCCATCTCTTCTTGGAGAATCTATTCTCAGATTCTTTCTGCAGAAGTTCTGACAGTTTCAGGTGGCTAGTCCTATTTTCAGCTAGGGTACGATCAGATGTTACGCAGACAGCAGGCCATACTTACTTTGGATGCAAGGTTAGTCTCCAAAATGCAGTCTTTGTACTCGTTCAGCAGGGTCCAGATGTTCCAGCTGTGGATCTCCTCCTTCCTTTTAGCTCTGCATGAGAATGGGTTAATGCTGTGCATTCTAGAGTTCAGAGTTTTTTTACCTTGTTGGATTGGTGGCAATCCAGTTCAGTCATTGTTTCCTCCCATGGCTGAGTCCAACAATATGGTGGTGCCAGTCTCATGCTGTGGGGATGTTTGGGGATGTAGGGACAGGGAAACTGGACCTAATTAATAGGGGTAATCCTGTGTAAAATGTGGTTCTACAAGGTATTGATTTAGATGTGCTAAATACAAATGTACACCAAACCTTTCTGAATTTGTCTTGCAAATAAATATGAAAACCACATATTTTATAGATATGCACTACACTGTTGTTCGATCACATAAAATCCCGATAAATTTCTCTTAAATCTGTAGCTTTCCCATGGCAAAATGTGAAAACATTTAAGTGGTAAAAATACTTTGACAATGCAGTGTGTGGCAGCATATAAAAAGTGTAGCATATCTTAAGATGTTTCACCAATGCAGAGCCTAGACATTTTTTCTGCTAATGCCGTACATCCAGGGAGCTTAGTAGGTTTCATCCTCCAGAAAGCCAATACCAATTCTTTAAAGACCATTACATATAACAACAGTCGTGGACAAATGCAGCCAGGGCAAATGTTGCATGGTTTGACCTGAAATGATATGAGCCAAGCTGGGGATTGATGGGCAACTCTGGGACACCACGTCACTGCCAAGCAGCCGCCACCTGCTGACTGAACTAATCATGATGTGGAGAACAAGTGGGATTTCATTTAGAGTCAAATGATTTGCACTGCTGCTGCCCAATGATAATGAGAAATCTAAGGTTTAGAGAGAGAGAATAGATGGATTTTTTTACATAAGGTCGATTTGGTGTGTGTACATTGGTTTTGTTGAATATACCGGCATTTTTATTAGAATTGGATTTAAACATCTAAAATGATAACCTACTCCTTTATTTTCCAACATACAGTTTTGGCTGTAGGATATTCAGCATGTGGTAGTTTTGTGTTTATGCTGCATGAACTAGTGAGCATGGTTTTCCTGCAACAATGTGACAATCACACTATCGCATATTGTTCCACACAATTGCTTGTAAAGCCTAACAGGCATCCTTATGATACTAAAATACAACTTTTCAAGTTTTTTTCAACAACTTTTCATCAGCTTTAAAAAGATCCCTTAGGAAATAAACTGTAGCTCACACAGTTTGGATTGTGGGCTGCTGGGCAGAATTGGTGTAACAGGATTTTAGAAGTAGGAAGGTGTGGCAGCAAATCCTGTTCTGTGAGGTAGGTGTGGAAAGGAATGTCAAAAACTAGGTAGTTTCCATTGACGAAAACAGTAGTGTTTGCATGTTGCTTTTTAACTTCTAAAATGTTTTTGTTGTTTTTTTGGGTAAATTAAAAAAAAAAAAAAAAATTTCCAAATGTCTTGGTTGTATTAGATGATAGCTACCTCTCTTGTTATGTGCAGAATCAATTAAACATAGTCCACCATTCTACTAGAAAACAATATAATACCTACAGCAATCATGTAGTATGCAGGTGGAATGTGGAATAATGGCTGTGTTCCACTGTAGGTGTTGCTGATGTGGGCATCTTATGGTCTTTTTGGGGCTTTAAGGTTGTTTTTTTTTACTATGCATTCACTGTTCTCTGTGATCAGAGTGGTACAGCAGCTGTACCAGACAGTAATACAGTGAAATGTGTAGCTCTATAAATGTGTCAGAATCCTTGATGAGAGGGGGACTTCATTAAAAGTCCACAGTAATAAAGATGCTTATGCATCTTTTTGACCAGATTGCGTGAGCTTGCAATGAACACATTTAAAGATAAGTTATTTTAACCTCAGCTTCATCAAAGTTTTAATTATAGAAAGGAGCATTAATGTTGCTTGCCTGATCAGTAAACAGATAAAAAAAATCCTCATTAGTATATTCATGAAACAGATAATTTACATAGTACCCAATTAGATATTAAAAATGTACAATATTATTAAGGTATCATGTTACAGATGATGTATGCAAGATTCCCATGATACATATAATTAGTTTGCAACATCATAATGAATAATACATAAAGCCTTTATCACACAGCCTTAACACATGTTTGCTGACATCCTAGCTTTGGAAAACTTTTTTCTCATTGCTGTGTTAAATCTTTATTTGCCTGAAGTTAAATATGCAACAACAAAAAAAAAAAAAACTTTTCCATTTTCACTAAAACATGCATATGCAAAGGAGTTGCAGAACAGAGCTATTTCAGAGTTATTTGCATGATTTTAACATATATATTTGTGTTAAGTTTCAACTTATGGATAACTCAGGCGCGGCTTTTTCTGTTTCAAGGTTAGATTTAGAACGTTGAGGATATCATAGATTTACACAAAAAAACGAATAAATAGAATACTCCCGAGATGATGCAATGTCACAACTGGGAGAACTAAACATGGGGGTGCCGCAAGGATTGTTACTGGGGCTGGTACTGTTCAGCTTATATATCATTGACCAGTACAGAAATGACACAGACATTCACACACATGCGAAGGACTATTTCTCTCAAGCAAACAAAAACACAAACTTCAACCCACTGTAACTGTTATGGGAGAAGAAATTGCGAATGTCGGTTTAAACATCTGGGAATAATTTTATATTCTAATAATAGCTTCAAGAGACAGATTAAGAAGGTGTGCTATACTCTGAAAATACAATTTGTCCAGTTTTACATGTAAAATTATTGTAAGTCTGATAGACGTAGGGTAGGCAGAGAGGTATAGTCATGGGGTTATAGTCACACTTACACTTGTTTCAATGTTTTTTTTGTTTAGTTCTTTTCACATTATCATTTATATAATGTACTCTTTTCCTATTGTACTGTTTACAGTCATGTTCGATAAATTTTTATAATATTGAAAAGTTCATTTCAGTGACTCAATTTCCTAAATGAAACAGATTTATAGACTAATTACTCATATTCTGATGTTTTCAAGCCTTTATTTCTTTAAATTGTTAGGGTGTTCCATGTTAACCTAATAAAAACATAACATTCAAGATTAGAATATTCCATCAGAAATGAATGTTAAATACCTGCTTAAAGATCAGTCAATTTCTATACCGCTTCTTCCATAGTGGGTCACGGGGAAGCTGGTGCCTATCTCCAGCAGTCTATAGGTGGGAGGCAGGGTACACCCTGGACAGGTCGCCAGTACATCGCAGGGCAACACACAAACAACCAAGCACACACTCATTCACACACCTAAGGGGAATTTAGAGAGACCAATTAACCTAACACGGTGGCGTGTCAGGCATGTCTTTGGACTGTGAGAGGAAGCCAGAATACCCAGAGGGAACCCATGCAAGGACGGGGAGAACATGCAAACTCCATGCAGAAAGACCCCCGGCCGGGAGTCGAACCCTGGACCTACTTGCGGCAAGGCAACAGTGCTACCAACTGGGCCACCGTTGTTATTTTTAATAGGTACTTTTCAGCTGACAGATTAACCTCACAGCAAGGCATTTCCTAACTTATTGAATATGATGGTGTGTGTTCTGTACACACCTTAACTTGAAATTGTGGTGAATTAAAGGCAGACTTGTCAGTGCCAAAATTAAGACTATCGCCCACGCAGCGGTGGCTACTTCCTTGTTTCCAGAAGCTATATCCAATCTGAAGCCAGCTGCTGATCTGATTAATGATAGGCCGGGGCCAGTAACTGAGCGGCTGGCGCTGGCAAATGAGAAGGCAAGTACTCACTTGTGTTAGCTTTGGAGAGGCCCATTTCCATTTCGGGATCAACAAAGTATTTTTAATTGCATTAAACATGACCTCTTTAAATGTAGCTTTTCATTTTCCTAAAGGTTATGGATGTACATTTTTCCCCTCCCCTCGGCTGATTAGAGATAAATACAGTATGGTATAAAAACAGTAAGCTCAATTTACACTTTGTAACATTGTTGGGGCCATCCATTTTGTTCGCACATTTTGACGCACGCAGCTCAACAGACGTCGCAGCTCTTACGTCACTGGGAGCATAAACCGGCTGAGATGCAGAGGTTCATTGCCATTTCCCGCCTGTCTCACGGGACAGTGCAACGGAGGCGCATATCTGGAGAGACAAAAGCTCGCAGGCGAATTTTTGCTCCACATGGCCATTCCCAGAAGAGCTTGAAAGCTGGAAATCTGTCTGATACGAGAAGATCAGAGGATTTATTCACCCATTGAATACCACGCCGACACCCGGTGCAGGTGAAAACCCACAGAGGTTTTTTGTCCAAGGAGATGAGTTTTCCTCCTTGTGTAATGCAGTCAACTAACGGTTCATCTTTTCCCCACCTGGACGGATGAGAAGTTACCGTTTTTTTTCTTTAATTTGATCACGGGCGCATGGTCCCCTCCCCTCCTTTCCTTCAGACCTGATCCTTCCTCGACTGGTGGAGAGCAGAAATCAATGTCAAAGTAATTTTGTTCTTTTCATATTAAACCGGATAGGTGCATTTTAGAGGTCTGGGCCGGATGAGGCAGTTAAGGTGATTTAGGATCACTAGTAGTTAGTCTCAGGTATTAACGTCTTGCATGCAATACTGATTGAATTGTTTTATGCTGAGCTGTATTTTGATTTGGTGCGCAAGCGCTGCTGAATTGTGCGTGGTTAATGTTTTGTCCGGCTGATCTCAAATCAGCCAGGAGTTAGAAGTTGGACTTATAAAAGTTTTTCTTTCAAAGCAACTGCGGTCTAGGCCTTGCCTGACCATTCTTTGTTCTAGTTTTATTGCTGGAGTTTTTCCACTGAGTTCCCGCCTCAGAATTTTATGACCCTTTGTCAAGATTTGGGGCAATCAGCTGGTTGTGGCTAAAGGGGCGTGGCCCCACCGTTTTATCAACTGATCACTGCAATCGAGACATCAGAACCAGGAGGACTTCTCTTTCCATTTAACCCAAATTACACATTTTGTCCATAAAACTACTGGTTTGATCTTCATAGACATTAAATGTGCATATATGTTTTTCTTTTATTATTATTGTTAGGTAGTCATTGTTATTTCCTTTGTGTAGAATAGTGCTTGTTAGTTAGATGAAGGTTTTTGGACCAGAATAATGGTATATCAGGATTATTTAGCTTCAATAAATCTTCATATATATAATTAAGAGAAGCGTTGTGTTTATTTCGTGCAAGAGTGATTTATTTGTTAAAACAAGGTCGAAGTTTCCCCACCTTCAGTGAAGTGGTTGAATAAACAGTGACAGTTGGTGATTAATAATTTGTAATCATTAAAGAGCTTTGACCCCATAATCACAACACCAGAGTACATCTCTGATTTCTATTCGTAAGTGATGATTTTTGGTTAGGAAATACATGTTTTTTCAAATTATGATTTCAAATTATAATTCTTGATGAATATTAATTAATCAATAATCATAATCCTTACAACATGGACATCAAAACAACAGTTGAAGGACTTCACAACAAAGAAGTGCACTTTCTTGTTGACAGTCCATGACAATAGTATGAGAAAATAAACAATTAATTGCCAATACAACAGCAATTTAAATTATTAAATTATTAATATGTTGGTATAAATATTGGGCATATGTGTAGTTACGGAACTGCGCCATCTACTCTCAAAAAAAAAAAAAAAAATGGCATGTTAGTTGCCGGCCTATCCAAGGCTTTCACCAGCCTATCCAAAGCTAACACAAGTAAGTACTCTCCTTCTCATTTGCCCGCACCAGATGCTTAGTTACCGGTGCCAGCCTATCATTGTTCAGATCAGTAACTGGCTTCGGAATGGATATAGTCTCCTTCAATAAGGAAGTAGGCACCTGGGTGCGCAATATTCTTAATTTTGGCACTGATACCACTCCATAGACTGGGTTCACCAGTGAGCTCTTTTAAATCTCTAGGTAGGGTGCTGGTTTGTTATGTCTTTCAGTTACTGGTATGACACAACATTCCACTTGACTTTATCTTCCTACTGGGTAAACCACCAAATCCCCACTTTATGATCTCAAATTCTAGTTTTGTCTTAGGTGGACACTGATGTCCAAGTTTGGTGTTCTAAATGTAACATAATCACAACTTTTAGCTGCATTCTCAGCTGCCAAATGATTGCTTTTTTCCTTTTGCGCTTTTTTTCGCGTAATTTCATTTCACAGATATGAATATAACTATTGTGAAATACAAGCTGGACCGCCGAAAAGAAAAAGTTATGAAAAGTATATGTGCAGTGGGAATAAAACAAAACAAGTTTAAAAAACTGATTCTGCTACAGTAAATCGAATCAGTTGAATGACATTTCCTTCTGAATTGATGAAGATTTTTTTGTAAGGGTCATGTTGCAAGGACAAATGTGAGAGTATTGTGGAAGAAATAAGTCAATACTTTCCAACAACAAGCAGTACATTTAATAATTTTGCCTGAAGCTCCTTTATTATATACAATAATGTTCTATTTCACACTTGGCATGGATTTCAAATCCTTTGTTGGACCCATGCGATACTAAAAAGGTAGTCCTCTCTGTGATAGGAACATCCAGAGCCCTTTTAAATGAGCAGCTGTCCAGGAATCATGTTAAAGGATGATTGTTGAGCCAGTCAAACATGAGTGGTGTCCTTTCTGTAACCTTTTCCACTGCCACTGATGTGCAATTCTAGCATATAGAGCATTGTTTCTCTCTGGTACCCTGCTGTGCTATCAAGGTCTTTCTCTCAATTTATTTTTATTATTATTTGATGTATTCTTCTCATTACTCAAATTTCTGCTTCTTGGTAACTTAACAGGAATACTGCCTTATGCCATCATGCTATTAGTGGCTAGTAGTTTTAGTATTGTCAGCCCTAGTAAAAAGGCCATTTATCAAGGCCACAACTTCCATCTTGTTACCTCCACATGCACATTCCTTATTTATTCATAGGGTCTTATTTCTTCCATTTGTGATCCTGTAAAAGAGAATTTAATGGTCTCTCGTTCTTGCATGGAGACAACCTTGAGGACAGAGAGTTACCATCCCACAAAAGGATTATTGCCAGTCATCTCCCACCCTGTGTGAAGGTGCTCAAAATGCCTTTCTCTGCCCTCGATACCTTCCTTTTATATAAAAAAAAATACTGTGCTTTATTTATTTGGCAAAGGTCAGTTTTTGTAACACAGTGAGCCAGTCAGCCCTCAAGCGTTTTATTTCATCATCAAAAACTGGAAAATATTTGTGATAGTGTTTGATTTTGGATGGTAGATTGACTGTGATACAGCATGATTTGTGGTAAAATAGAGAATTTTTCTATGAAGCATGATCATACATTCTAGGCTGTGGATGAAGCAGTTCTGCCTTCTCTCTACACTTCATCTATTTCCTCTTTAATGACAGTCATCTTTTGGGTCATATACATGGTGTATTACTCAACACCAGAATGTTTTCTGCTGACAGTTAACAGATAATGAACACAGTGACAAATATGCTTTATTGCAAAGGTTGCGCTTTATGGCTCAGTGGCAATATGGATCCATTGTAATACTTTTATATCATATACCAGATGATCTGGTTGCCTTTAATATTATTTTTAAAAACAGCCGCAAATTTAATGTCATCTTTGTGCAGAAATACAAAGTTTCCGTTGCCTTCAATTCAGGCATAGTTTAATAGCTTCTAGAACCACCTTTAGCAGCAATACCTTAAATTACTAGTAGTTGTATGACTATTAATCTCCAACATGGAGGAACTTTGGCCTACACTTCTTTATAATGTTGCTTTAGTTCATTAAGCCGATTTTTTTGCCAATCTGGTGTAGATTTGCTACTGTGTCTGAATTAACTGTGTTCTACATGACCCAATTTAGGCTGAGCTCCAGATTTTGACTGCACAGCTCATATGAACTCAATGAATGCAAGGTGCCCAGGTTGCATGGTTCAAATCATTACCAAAACTATGCTTGACAGTTGTTATGAGGAGTTTGTATGGACCAAATGGTTTTGGTTTCATCATACATAATGTTGTACATTGTGAACAACAACTTTGGGATGGGGCAGTCCTCTTACCCCCCTGTTCTATCTGCCCATTTCCTGTCATTTATTTATGAAAATCATGAACAAAGACATCTAGTGCCACAAAATCTAAAGAAACAAATCTGATCTGTTCAAAGAACCTTTTCCCAGTTAGCTTTTCAGTTCACTCAGTAGCTAAATCTATGCTACCATTTTCATGATCCCTGGACTTAGGTTTAGTTTTGCGTTGGGCCCTGTGTCTTTATCTGTGCTTGTATGTCTTTCATGCATTTTTGCATTTTGGTTTACTTGTTTTGTAAGTAGATTATTATCAGATCTTTGTTCCCTTTGTTGTTAAGATGGTCACATTATTATAGTCTCCGTTTGTTTCTCTGTTTCTATGATCTCTGATTCAGACATTACTTTCCCTTAGTGCCATAAGTTCCCTGCTCTCCCTCAGGCTATTCCAAATTCAGTGATTAGACTCAGCTGTTTTACAACCAGCAAAACATTCTGGTTGTTACATTCTGTCATTGTCAGATTATCCTGCTATGCACCCCTGCTGTCCTCATGTTATTCTCACAGTTATTTTAGTTTTCCTCACTGTTCTTCCTCCATGTTACCTTCCATTTGCTTGCCTGTGAATTCTTTATTTATTCTTTATTACCTCCGTCAACGAGGTTATGTTTTTGTTGGTGTTGGTTTTTTCATCTGTTTGCAAAATATCTCAGAATTTTATGAACAGATTTTCCTGATATTTTCAGATATAGTGTGTATTAGGACTAGGAACAGATGACTATATTTTGGTGGTGATTTGGAGCACCTTCTGGATGCAGGATTTTTTTGTAGGATTTTCTTATCCTTATCGTGGCAGGACAATTTGGAATTCCCACATGGTTTGTGACCCTGTTGACAGGGTCACAAACCATGTAACCATGTAACATGTATCTCCCTTGGTGAAGGTCCTTTCTCTCTGATTGAATCTCTAGTTGCTAACACCTTCATTTTAAATTAATTTTCTTATCGTGTCAGCCATAGATAAACTTGAGATTCGATTTTAATAATTTCCCAACCTAATAAAGACTATCTATGTACTTGAAACTCTTGAATTTAAGTTTTTTTTTTCTTTAAGACATTGCTGTGTTAAAAAAATGAAATAAAATTCAATCTTATGCACATATGTGTGAAGGTACTAATCATACATAGGAACAAGATTTAACCTTATCACTGCACTGCAAACGTGTGCACCATGATCCACTGTCAGAGACTCTAAATTAATTCAAGTCCATGGCAAAGACCCCCCATGAAAGTAGGGCATATCATGAGGATGTACTTCCTTTGACCTGAAATACTCCCTCGTTGAATAAATCATGACGAAGTGCACCAGCTCCACACAAGTTTTTTCTTTTTATCTTTTATCCTGCCAATCCTCAGAATACGCCCTTGAGAAACTACAGAAAGTAAGAGAGGGGAGAAAAAAACTAGATACTGCACTGCAGGAGGTAGTGTGAAAACATTGTTTCCATGGCAATGGCAAGCAACAGTAAGCCCGCTATCAGTCCTGAGGTACTGACTCTCATTCATCTGTGAGATTTAACCTTCACAGACAAATAGGCAGCCATGCATGCAGTGGAATTGATAAAGGGAAAATATTCCCCACATTACAATTGATGTCTTTATCATTTAGAAACTGATCTGACTATAGCCTACCTACAGATTACTCTGCCTAGCCACTTCTATCAGGCTGCTGAGGTCAGCTATTAACTTCTCATTTGTTCAGAGATAAAGAATAGGGGTCTGTGTGATGCCTACCACTGCTTTAACTTCATTAGCTTGATGAGTTAAGTGTCAAAACCAAAGTCCTTAATGAGAATATTTGCAGGTGTAGATGATAAAGTGAATGCATAATACAGCATGAGCTTGAAGCTTTTTTGCTGCTCTATCTATCCATCCAACATGTTTGCCTTCTCCAAGATTGTGTTGTGGGGGTAAGAGTTCCAGAAGGGAAACCCAGACATCCCTCTCCCCAGCAACATTTCCAGTTTATTTTGGGTGGTCCCAACATGTTCTCAGGCTAGAAGCGATAGATATAGCCCCTCTAAACAGGCTAGGTATACATTGGAATCTCCTCACAGTGGAATGTGCCTGGAAAAACGTTCCATAGGTAGGTGCCAAGGAGGCCTCCTGATCAGATGCCTCTTTTCAGTGTGGAGGAGAAGTGATTCTGTTACTAAGGCTGCGTCCCACTATCCTGTAAAGGAAGCTCATTTAAGCTTCCTATATCCAGAACTTGTTCTTTCGATCATGATCCGTATTTAATGGCCACAGGAGTGGGTTGAAGCATAGAGAGAGAAGTAAATCAAGAGCTTTGATTTTTGGCTCAGCTTTTTCTTTACCATGTAAGACGAGAGTAGTACTTGCATTACCAAAGACAAATCCTAATTTCCCACTTCCACTGGATCATCACTCATAAACACAAGATACCTAAACTGCTCTGCTTGATGCAGAGACTGCACTTCAGCAAGATCCACTTACATACATTAAGAAAGACCAGTGTAACATTGCTATGATTTCATTAACAGGCTCTTCAGTTTTTTGTTTCAGTGTATGTATTGGCGGTGTGACGAGATCTCATGGTACGACGTCTGCGATATTTAAACAACACAACACTTGGTTGCATTGAAGAAGCTTCCGCTAGTTTTAAATTGTTTATCTTGTAGTATTTTGGGTTGATGAGATACAAATGATTTGTACACTATGAGAATACCGTGACTGAACAACTGCCAGCCTCCACTTATGCTAAATTTGACATCTAATCTTCAGAGCTTCTTATTGGCACAGAACTTGAAGGATATTTTGTGTATTTTATGGAATCCGGACTGCAGTTGTTCATCTTCAGTTTAAAATACAAAATACCTTAGTTAGACTTACCAAACCTAAACCAGATTCATACATATATCAAATAAATATATTTTAGAGTTTTCAATTTATGACTTTATGAAGTAATTAAATCGGGGAATCTAAATAAAAATTTGAATCAAATGTATGTTAAAATCATACATATAAGTTATTTTTTTCACTACTTTTTGCTTCATGTGCTAAAGTACACGATGAAATAATTTAATTTGCTGCAATGTTTCACTTAATAAAACCTAACATCTGATTGGTCAACCTGGAGAATCACCTATTCTATAGATTGAAAATGCAGATTTATATTTTTCTGCCTGACTGACCAAGCATTTTATGCTGTACCTTAGCGGCTTATTGAACTCAGAGTCAGAAGTTGTGGGGGGGGGTGGTTCTTGACCCCCACTACAAGGGCATTTAGGAAACAAAATAAATAAAAAAGGGTTATGTAACTTAAAGATTAATCCTACATTTTTATTCCACCCCCCACCGGGACAGCGTCTGTATAACCATAGCAGCATGTGACAGTATCGCCTTCTGTGCCATTTTTTTTTTACTGCGTTTGTGTCACGTACGAAGCAACATGCCAATAGCTGTTGTAACTGACATGACATCGTCCATGGCGGAAAATGTTAACTTTTTAAGCTTACACCTCTAAATCAAACTTAGTCTTCAGAACTCTATACTGATGTAAAAAACTCCCTTAGAAAAACAGATCAAATGCAGTATATAGATGAGTCAAAAATTATTCTGCACTCATTAAACATTATATAAAACACTTTTTGTGCTTTGTGAAACATTGACTGTGAAAGTAATAAAAAAATTACCTATGTTAAAATCTCTTGATATTGTGGAACCAGATATTATGTATGATTCCTTCTGCATCCTCACATCTCCAAATATACTCTGTATGTATAGCAGTTACAGAGTAGCTACATGTTTTTTTCTTTTTTTTTGCTCTATAATTTATTCAATAGAAATATCGAAAAGTCTCAAATTTGTATTAGGAAAATATATAGGAACCCTGCAAGCCACAAACGTATGATCAGAAGGAAATAAACGTGTCCTTATTTGGTTGCGAAATATAACAGAAGGGGTCTCCCATCACCATATGTGCACAATCTCCAACAATGAGATTGTTTTATTTCTGGCTTGAAGCTGCTTGTTTGTAATTCAGTGTGTGCTTTGCTAATATCTGACAGATATGTTGGGGTTGGTTTCAGATGATTGTGGGGTTGGGATCATTGTAGACACATATTCAGTTTCAGAAACACACATTGACATTCAAATCCAAGCAGTTACACAATGACATGCAATTGTGCACAATACCTACTATGTTAGGTTGAAGGATTTCTGCTTGTACTCTGCCCACTCACAGGCTTGTCAGCAGAATTATTCTGCTCAGCACTTGTCTAAATGTTTAATTAAAAAGACTCCACAGAATTCCATTTTAGCTTTAACTTGGTGGAGCATAGCATCACCAGCACCAAGAATCACGTGAACACAACTGATCTACTTATTTCTGCTGTGCTCGACTATGCCCACTCATTCAACAGATTTGATTACTTCTTAGTTTACATTTGCCTCACCTCGACTCTCCATCAAGCTGCATGGAGAACGGATGACTGGAACTGAAAGCCGAACATACAGAGGCTTGCTGATGGAAGCCCAGGTATTACCATCACATAATGTTTCCCTTTCAGTCTTTTTGATGGACGACGTGGACCAAGGCCAAAATAATTAGACACACGCGGTCTAAACTCATGGTGTGCACAGTGGAGCATAGAAGCTCTTACTTTTGGTTTTTGTCTGTCTCTCCATTCCTGTGGCTTTCAGAAAGAGAAGCATATTTGTTCAGAGATAAGCCAAGGTTGTTGTGCCATTCATCCACCTTATCTCTGATTCATAAGCCAGATGGGGCCATCTTCTTCCTCTGTTTTCTCTTCCCATTTCTTCTTTGCCTTCTGATTTGAGTTATCCTCGTTTACTTCTTCAAATTTAAATTTACACTAAAATATTCTGCACAACTCTTGTGTTTTCTTTGCCTTTTCTTTAGTAGTATTCATACCCACATTTCCTTTAGTTTGACACATTACAACTACAAACATTAATGTCACAGTTTATGTCATCGATCAATACAAGATAGCAGATAATTGTGGAAGAAAAGGGTTTTCAAACTTTTTTAAGAATAAAGACCTGAAAAGTATGTCATGCATATGTGTTTCTCCTCTTTTACTCTGTTAACTCTAAATAAAATTCAGTACAACCAACTGTCTGCTCTGTGAGATGTTCAGAGATTGCCGACCAATCTCTAAACATCTCACAGGGTGCAATTCAATTAATCTTATGAAAATGGAAAGTATGGCACAGCTGAAAACTTATTAAAACATGACTGTCCTGTCAGTCTGCCTCTGTTATGCTTTGGGTTTGAGTTCTGTTGAACCTCTTTGCAATTACACGTTCTTCACTTGCTTTATTTCAGTTCATTCTGGCTTGTTAGTTTCATGTGGTTGTTTCGTTCTTGGTACTTCCCTGGATTCCTGTGTTAAATGTGTTAGTTCATATTTCCTTATAGATCTTGTTGCTCCCAGTTTATGTTTAGTTAGTTTAATTTTTGTCCTCTTAGATGTTTTGTTATTTCCCTGGATTCCTGCTCATTTGTGTTTTAGTCACTCTCCCTCAGTTTTCATTTTTTTCCCTTCTACCAGGGGACAGAGCAAACGTCAAACAAAATGTTCTGATCTGTGGCTCTACATTAACTCAGGGGGAGCTGAATATAAATGCACACCACAATTTAAAAGTTTTTCTTGGTATAAAAAAAAAAACATCGATGCTTTTCATACTATTTAACTTCTCAATTTTAAGTGTCTATCACATCTGATTAAATAATATAGAGAATGAAAATAATAATATAATCAGTGAACCAGGAAGCAGTAAACTTTAGGTCCATCAGTTTGCAGCTAGTAACACCATGATCACAGAAGAAGATACGAGTGCTTATGTTTGGGTCTGTCAGCTGTTTACTTGCTTAAAACCAACTAGGGTTCTGAGAAACTTTATTTTGTAAAAATGAGACAGTTCCAAATCAGGACAAGGTAAGATATATGTGGCTGAAGGCAGCAGATAGTGTATTCTGGAATGCAGAATGCATTTATTTCAAAAGCTTATGTTGTTTTAAACTAGAAGAAAAAGATTCTTACTTTAAAGAGCATTATTTCAAATGTACTGAAATACATCTGAGTAAAAGGTTTCTTCTATCTTCAGGGTCATGACCGCTTCATGGTTGTCTGTTAAAAAAGTCTGATTTCTGAGGTCTTATTATGTTACAAATACACTAAAGTTTTGTGGTTTTATTTTGTCGATAAGATGAAGATGTGAATGTTCAAGGGGTATAAACATTTTATCAAGAAAATGTAGCTACCTGGCATTAATTGAAATGGGGTTCTATATGTTAAG
Source organism: Girardinichthys multiradiatus (assembly GCF_021462225.1). Classification (NCBI taxonomy): domain Eukaryota; kingdom Metazoa; phylum Chordata; class Actinopteri; order Cyprinodontiformes; family Goodeidae; genus Girardinichthys; species Girardinichthys multiradiatus. The sequence goes on from NC_061807.1 coordinate 24,864,641, forward strand.
TGAGAATAATGAGTATACATTCAAGGCTAATTGGCCCAGTGGTAACCAATTAAACAACATACCGTTTGTACGTAAAGCTCACTTATCAAACCGTTTGTAACTGGGGGCATGTTGGTAATTTGCATCGCCGTCGGGGGTCCAAACCCCATTTTATAAAGGATCTCTCTGCCTAATAATTAGTGTTACCTCTCTGAATAAGCTTTGCAATTGCAGCTAGGGAGGTGGTGTGCATCTACTGAGCATCAGTCTGCACAAGGTACAGTTTATTCATAGCGCTGTGTCGTACCCCTTCCTAATTGGATGTTTGAATGTGCCCATTCATCCACAGAGGGGCATATAATTAAGGTCCTTTGACATTAGACACAGCTTTCTGAGTTTTGGCGGGGGTCTCAATTTCAGCCAGGCTTCCCATAGTCAAGCTTAATTGACTATTATGATAAGGGGTGAGAGTGTGTTTCCCAGCAGTGTAAACACATGCCACCTGTTAAGTATTCTTGCTCTTAACTGTTGTTGATTTTGCGTCGGCTGGGTGAGCTTTAATGCATAGGAGAACATTCATTTCAGCTCAGATGTGTGTGTGTGTGTGTGTGTGTGTGATGAGCTATTGTTCACGGGATGTAGCAGTAGATCTGAATGCCAATGATTTATGACATGGAGACTGTTTTGCATCACATTTCTGTTTTCAAACATAGACCTTTGCATTCTGGTCAGAAGTTTACAAACTCCCATTATTGGCATGAATAGCATATTCATTTGCTTATAGTGTAGTGACTTTACAACACAAAACTTAAAAGACTTAGTTGAAAACAAGAATTAAGTGCACAAAACTTGTTTTGGGTTTTCTCTACCAAAAGAAAGGTTAAACTACATACCGTCATAAAAATATAAGTACACCCCAGAAATTAGGTAAATGTCCCCTAGCAAGTTGCAGGGAAAACTTAACATTAGCATGTTTGTCTAAAGCCGGTTTTAATATGTTTTATGCGTCCTTCTGTTGCAAAACCCAATTATGTCCAGGTTTCCACCACGTGACCCACAGATGGAAAAACGTTGGTTAGAATATTCAGGAACAACCCAGGAACCATATAGGCTTGAACCTACCACAAACTGGAAACTACTGAAACACTAGCATCACGGTCAACTATTTCATGTGTTCTGACGAAAATAAAGCTCCTGTTTTAAAACTAACACCTTAAAGCTCAGTAAAAATATTAAGCTGCTGACATAGACAAGCTAGATTTTATACCAGTTGAGACAAAGATTGAGCTGTTTGGCCCAAATAGCAAGTAGAGATTTTGGAGGAGTCAAGGTGAAGCTTTCAAACCTAAGGACACTGAACAAACTGTGGTGGATCATACTGAGAGCCTATTTAAATGTCCCTGGCGCTGGTGCTTTGCAGTATTAAAAAGTACTTCTACTTCCAAATTCTTCAAATTCAACTTAAATCAGCAGCTTTCAATCTTTATGTATAAAACACCCAAATGTGTGAATTCAATTCCCTCTTTCAAATATTTTTACATTTATGTATTGCATCATCATTCCATCCTGACAGTAAAACCTGTTCAGGTAAATCATTCAAAGCCCAAAATCAACATGGCATTCGTAACAATGATGCGTTTGTTAAATTCTGAATGGAACAGCGTAAATCGTTTTTGGATTTCATGACCCGACTGTAGAATGTGCCCCAGGTGATCTGAGTAATTTGGATAAGATGACCAAATTCTATAGTGAGCCTGTATTAGGTAAATCTTGCTTCTTCTGAAGCAGGCATCTGTTTTTACCACAAATACACACTGATCAAAAAATCTGTTTGCCACTTGCCTGAATAAAAGTAAAGCAGATGAAAAGTGTATCATTATGCTCCCCAATAACCAGATGTTGTTTTAAAAGAAAAGAGTCTAAACCTTTTGCTAACAATTTTTTTGCCAGAAAATCAAAACAATTAAAACTGGTCTACCTAAAACTGGGGATTTTGTACAAGTTTGCATTGCCCTTGGTGCCTCACGAAAAAAAAAAAAATAACTGTCATAATAATTGTTAATAGTTGCTTTCTGTTTTTAACAGAGAGTACAAAACACAACAGACACTTTACTGGATTTAACCGGACGAAACATGACAGATTTCCTGGTCAAGACTTTGGAGAACTTGGGTAAAAAAAGGTAAGATATATTTATTTTATATTTTTGTATCACCACAAACAGCCAAATTCCTACATGTTTTGCTGTCATTTTCCATCTTCACGGATTCTGCAGTTGAAATGTTTTGACAAATCCTAGTGGGCCACTCTTTGAATTGCTTCCCTTAACCTGTCACTCTGCTATATGAAAACAGTTTCAGTCAACTGTCAGTGACGGAAATGAAAGGAATTAGCTTGGCGTTTGTTTAATCACAACTCCAAAGCTGTCCGCATTTCCAGCATTTATTCTGTATTCTGGGTATGTTTTACAGCACCCTCCACAAGTATTGCCACCTCTCATAAGGATGTTTAAAAAGCCTTAAATATATAATTTTTTAATGGCAGTTGCATAAAACACTTAAAGAACTTTAAGAAAAAATCTAATCTATAAGATATTGTAAGTACACTTATTCAGTGGGAAGAAAATCTCACACTAATAATTGTTTCTTAGTTTTTTTTGCATTTTATTTTTTTTAATTCTATATTATTGCGCAATTCCTACAAACCTAATGTTGAAGCAATCTCAAACATTACTTTTCACATTTTAAGTTGATCAGAGTGTCTAAGAACTTTATATTAGCAACAGATTACTTCATGTTATGGTGAATAAATATGCAGAACCCAGAGCTACATGTCTCTCAACTCTACTTCAAAATGGAAACAACAAGAGAACATGAAATTCAAGTAATGGCTACAAGAAAATAGATCTTTACCTAAACTTCTCCAAATCTTGTCCACAGAAATACTATGAAAAACTTAGAAACAACTGCAACTTAATGTAAATGTATGAATACAGGTAACCTGTAACCAGATTTATTTCTCCTCTTTTAGGTGGGGATTCAAGCACTGATTAGGGGGTCCTTACCCTATAAATAACATTAGTTTGTAGGGTAAGGACCCCCTAATCAGTGCTTGAATAGGGGGTCCTTACCCTATAAATAACATTAGTTTGTTGTTCTATATGGTCACCACCACTTTGAAAAGTTCACATACTGTAACTATACAATAACAACACACTCAGCAGAACCTCCAGCATAGACATTGTGTGATGTCAGATTGTCTCTAATGGTGTGACTGGGGCCCAATGGGATTAGTACTTATTTTGTAAACAAACAGTTGTTCATTCGATTCCACATTTTCCCTGGCCACATGTTAATATATCTTTTGGAGAGGAAAGCGTTTATTAGACATATCGCTGTGCTCTCACATTATTTACGCTGACAAATAAAGCAGCACACTGAAAAGTTTTCATAAAGTCTCAGATTAAAGTAATATTAAGTGGTCAAACAGTTTCTCGCAATAAAGGCTTTTTGCAATAATTGGTGTGAATAAATTGTGCAGATTTCCTTAAATCAGTCTAAACAGCTTCATTAGAAAATCAAACTCTACTGGTGAGTTTGTATATTTTTTTTTCCATCTGGACAAAGTTGGCAGTGAATTTCATTAAATTAATGGGAAATTGCTACTTATGATGATGTGTCCTTGATATGAGTTAACACGCTGCTTTCTCCACCTGACTCGGTATCTAAACCTGTTTTTTCCTGGGATTTCAGGTATGGAGGCATTTCCGTGGGAGCGGTCAACTCACAAGTCCGTCTAACAGAGGCAGAAATTGAGGATGTCTTCAGGGATTTAAAAGCCCTGTTTAACTCATCTCAGGTAAGTCAGAAATGTTTGAGCTGATTGTGCCGAATTGGTTTATACTGTTTGGTTCTGTGTTTCTATGCCAACTAGTTTTAAAATAATGTTGCAGCCATAGAAACCCATCAGTTTTTCTCCAGACTGGAATTTCTTCTTTAAAATATACAGTATTTTTGCATTTTCAAACTCCACACACATCCCCTCTGATCACTTTACCTGTTTTTGTTTAATGCTTTGCAAATTTAGATTTTAAACTACTTTCAAGTTGTACAAACTAATGTCCCATGCTCACAAGCACAAGTATTTGTAGACAGAGCTTGAGCCTATTTACAAAAATTGTGCAGAGGCACAGAGCACATCTCTTATTTGTCTATATTTTTCTCCTGCAGAGGTAGGTTTGTGTATAATTTTATTAGAACTGATATTTGGCAGTGATCTTCCAAGATTTCCAGAGATTTGTTTTTAGCTAAAACTTAATTTTTAAATCAGTCTATCGTCCTGCAAATGTTTTTTAATTGTTTATATTTAACATTTAAAAGTGACTGTAGCTAAAGGAAAGCTTTACTTACAGTAGTGTTGCTAGCATAAATTGCACTCACAAATGTGGACTAAAAAAATTATTTTTAAATGCTGGGCCAACTCGGCAAGTTGCAGGTTCACGTTTTCTAATGAATTTTGTCATTTACAGAATGAGGTATTTATTTTCAATTGGCTTTTTTTTTTTTTCCTTTCTTTAAAAACAACAATTCTTGTACATCTTTAACATCTCAGCCCAGGTGTGAGGTATCTGGAGGTTTGCTGTTGTTTACAGGTCATTGTTTGTTTTTTTATTCTGACAAGTGAAGAATGCTGAGTTTGAGAACAGCCTGAATAACTTTGTGTTTGGCAAACCAAAACTTATTGTCATTGTTCGTCCAAACATTTTTTCCAACCTAAAGGCCGGCCATCATTAGTACATGTAAACATTTGTTCCTTTTCTTACATCTTCAACAGATACCTGAGCATTAAAAGTTTTTTTTAAATGATTCATACCCCGGGCAGATTTGGGTTTAAAGTAATGTTTATATTTTACCAACATGTTTATTCTGACTAGAAGTAATATATAGTAATATTTAGATATATGTGCCAGGTTGGTATAATTGCAAGAAGGCTTTCTAACCTCTAAGACTTGGAGCTCATTGGAGCTCAAGGTCATACAAATACCAGTTAAATCATGTATATAGCAAATATAAGAATAAGTTTGATAATACCAATAAGTAATTTTCCATTGATTGAGAAGGATATACTTAATTTTAACATGCAATTTTACTAGATGTTTTCTTTCAAAATTAATATTCCTTAAATAATTATCTTCGGAGAGGTGCCTATCTCATTTCCTACCAGAAACAAACCTTTTTTTTTTGAATGAAAATAGTTTGAAACCTACATCTGCCAGGGATATAAATAGTTTTAGGCTTAGCTGTAATTATCATGCATACAGGCTCTCTCTTACGTTGATATATTTGGTGATGCCTCGTTAATGCTACAGAAAATATTTTAGAAAGTCATTAAGATGTTCTGGTAAAGTCATTAACAACTGAGTTGTTTATTTGCCAAAACAGGAAATTTACCAGATGCTACCTTTTTAATTAAAACATGTTGTAC